>NC_092713.1:210997087-211301879 GCF_047496885.1 Scyliorhinus torazame | reverse complement strand
GATTGCAATCTCTCATCATATCCTGGGAGCATTCCTCTCAGAAATACTTGGAGTAGACCCATCCTCAGACAGGAGCTCAATCACAGCAGGTGGCAATACCTTTTAGTATTTCTTGTGTACCACAGACTAGGATTTCCTCATTCATGGGATATGGGCATTGCTGGCTGGGCCAGAATTTATTGCCCATCAACTAAGTGGCCTGCGAGCGAGGCCATTTAAGAGTCTGCCACATTGCTGTGGATCTGGAGTCACAGTAGTGAACTGTGGTAGTACCAGGTATTGCGGTACCTGAGAGGCTGATGACCATTGGTTAGACCCAGGAGTCTACCATTGGCTGTATTACGTAGCTCCAGCCTGAAGGCAGGGTATACGAGATGGTGTCGTTCCTGCAGCCTTCACTTTCTGTATCGAAGCTGCTGGGGAAAGGTTCTAGCAGGTTAAAGCCTTCAGTTATGGAATCACTTCGTCTTGAGTGTAATTGATTGCGCATCAGGAACCAAATGAGTTTTTATGGCTATAAAAGCTCAGGAGGTCCAAGAAGATAAATCCAAAAGAAGTTCAATTTGACAACAAAAGTGAAGGCGCAACATGGCTTACAGTCCCAAGAGCGCAATCAGGGCTACTGCTCTCACCGATCCCAGTCTGGGCTGGCTTTTATGAGGCCATTTTATGAGCCACAGCTGATGGGTCTCCACCCACGAGCGGGGAGCTCGTATTCCACTCGTCCCACAGGGAGATCAATTGGGGTGCCCCCGTGGGTCTCGTGAGGGTTATTACATCCCTCTCCCCCAAAGTTCGAAGTTCCACCAGTAACCAGTTGCAAAAGGGATTTCCTTCACCATTATGCCCGTAAATGTGCTTCTTGCAACTGTAGGGTCAGGTCAGTGGGGGGGGGGGGGGGGGGGGGGGGGGGGGGGGGAGTGTATCATTTTGGGGAGCATCTTTTTTGTGCCAAAAGCCGAGGGCCCTGTCGGAGTCCGTCTCTAACCACAAAGTCCTCCGAGAGTACTGAGGAGTCTGTGGCCAGGTGACACGGAGGTTCCCGGTGGGAAGTGCACCTTGCATGCAGAATGGGGGGAGTGGGGAGGAGAGGTATCATTCATCCGGTGTTGCTCTCCCTGGGGCGGGCTCCATACCTTTGAGGTAGCTCACGTGCTTTCACGCTGTCTGTTCTTCAGTTTTGACCATGTAGGGGATTGGCTCCGTTCTCTCCACTACAGTCCCTGAAAACCACTGGGTGCCGTCCCCAAAATTTCGAAAGTGGACTGCGACCCCCAGGTTTAAAGCCTCTGACATGCGTTCGATGATCGTGATACCTCTTCTGGAGATCCTGCTTCTTTTCCACCTTCCCTGCCAAGGTACGGAAACGTCAAACTAAGGCCGGGTCCAGAGGCGTCGGCCCATCAGCAACTCTGCCAGCGTAGTCTGGTAAGTAAATTGGAACCACGCCAACTTTGTACCAACTGACCCTGCAGTCTGTTTTCTCATGCCCCGTTTAAATGGCTGGACTGTCCATTCCGTCAGCCACTTTGAAGATGGGTAAGATGGGGCAGTTTGGTGCATTTCACCCCATCAGTGCGCATAAATCCTTGAAATTCCTCATTGGTAAATGGGGTACTATTATCAGTGACAAGCAGCTCTGGAATCCCTTGGGTGCTGAAGGACGGGCGCAACTTCTCCACACTGCACGTCCAGGGGTTGGTTTGGCTCACTGGGCTAAATCGCTGGCTTTTAAAGCAGACCCAGGCAGGCCAGCAGCACGGTTCAATTCCCGTACCAGCCTCCTCGAACAGGCGCCGGAATGTGGCGACTAGGGGCTTTTCACAGGAACTTCATTGAAGCCTACTCGTGACAATAAGGGATTTTCATTTCATTTCCATTTCATCCGCTTTGAGTGGCCGTCGATCAGCAGCAGAAACATTGATCCGAAGAAGGGCCTGGCAAAGTCTGCATGCAAACGCACCCAGGGGCATCCCAGTCACTCCCACTGGTGGAGCGAGGCTGATGGAGGGAGCTTCTGGTGTTCCTGGCAAGCCACACACTGCTGCGCCATTTGCTCGATGTCGCCGACGAGCCCTGGCCACCACACGCAACTCCTAGTGAGCATCTTCATTTTGGAAACCCCATGTGTCCGCTAGGCAAGGTCTGCAATATGGTTCGCTGACCTGGCCATAGGATAACCATTGGGTTCTCCACAGGATGATGTTGCCCTCCACGCTGAGCTCCTGCGGTTTTGTCATGTAGGCCCGCTGTTCCTCTGGGAGTTGCCCCTGCAATCCACCATGTAGAGCAACGTGGTGCAGTTTTGCCAATGTAGGATCCTTTTGGGTCCACATGCAGATTTGTGTGTTCGTGATGGTTATTGTGTCCATAAAGTTTAATGCCAAAATGCTTCATCTGCTACTTGCGGGGGCAGAGCCTACAGACAGCGCGAGTCGACTAAGGGCATCCACAAGACGTGTGCCTGGATGATATTCAAATGTATATTCATACGTCGCCAACATTAAAGCCCATCAAATTCTGGCTGAAGCTATCGGCGGTATCATTTTATATTCCTTGAACAGGCCAAATAAGGGCTCATCATCCATAATTACTGTAAAAATGACGCCGGTAGACGTACTGGTGAAATTTCTTAACTGCAAAAATAACAGCCAGTGCTTCCTTTTCAAATTAAGCATAGCGGCGCTCCGCGTTGGTCAGAATTCTGGCGCATCGGCTATTGGCCTTTCATCCCATCATCCCACCGATGGGACAACATTGCCCCAATGCCATACTGAGAGGCATCACACATGAGGACGAGTGATTTAGACGGGTCGTAATGTGCCAACAGTTTTGAAGACGGCAGTTGCTGCTTTCACCCCGGCAAATGCTTCCACTTGCGGTGCTTCCATGCCCATTTCTGGTTCTTTTTGGCTAAGGGTCGTAATGATTCTCAATAAGTTAACGAGTTCGCTAAAGGATCTGGAGTTCGGGACGACCAGGTAGGTGAGGCTCTTGGTTACGCTGAATGTCAGGGCCCTACAGGTGGTCAAGAGTATTACCTTTTGCCAGTCATCTCCCAACAATACCATTTGCCTGGAAGAAATATCACATCCGTTCAGTATACTAGGCCCAATATTCTACGCCTTCTGAAAAGTGACATTTTAAAAGTCTCGCTGACCTTATTCTAGAGCTGGGGAATACTGGTGCAGTCAGGCTGTCCAGGATCACAGCCGTGGTTTTCCTCATCACCAGTATAAAAGCTCAGGAGGACGGGAAGGTAAATCCATAATTTGACAACTAAAGTAAAGGCCGCAAAGCGGGTTAGTCCCAAAGTCCCAATCTGGACTACTGGTCTCGCCAGACACAGTCTGGGCCGGCTTTTGCAAGACAATTTTTATGAGTCCCAGCTGATGAGCTTCCGCCCACTAGTGAGGGAGCTCAAATTCCACGGGTCCCACAGGGAGATCAATTGTGGTGTGCCCATGGGTTTCATGAGGGTTATTACAACAACAATCCACTATGGTTTCATGGTCATCCAGATTTTTATTGAATTCAAATTTCACCATCTTCCTACCTGGGATTCGAACCCGGGTGTCTGGACTACTAGTCCAATGACACCACTGTCTTACATAGAACTTTACCTTACAGAAATAGGCCATTCAACCCAATAGGTCCATGAATGTCTTTATGGGCCTCTCAAGCCTTCTCCCACCCTTCTCTCTGTACAGATGTTTGCAAAAGTAGTGTTTTTGTTATGGTGGTACAAATTATATGCTTGTGTTTTACTTCCAGATGGTCTAATCTTATCTGCGAATATAAGTGTATTAAATTAGAAGTGGATCACAGCAAATTCAGCATAGCAGTAGTGATAAAGGGTAATTTGTTTATAGGCTGGAAGGTCTTTCAATAAATAAAGAGCTCGGTATGCATTCTAATAATGGACACTGTAGCTGGGATACAACTAGCACATGAACTCGGCTTTCATTTTAATCAATCAAAAATCTTCAGTGGTTAAGAATCATATTTATTTTACCAACAAAATAAATATTATTGCCTTAAATGGAACTTTTTATTATGGCAGAGAATTCATAAATCAGGGAATATAAATTATACCTTTCATCTAACGTGTTCTGGAATACATAACCACGGGACTTATTGAAATAGAATGGGGAGAGAGTGTATTTGTGTGGAATATGTAGCAAAATCATAACTATTTATAAAGAATAGTTTTATAACTTTATTACATCAAATGTATAGAAGGCAAATTGCCCCCTGCAGCTAAATGGAATCAGTCTGTCAAAATGTTAGTTGGGCCAAATGACTTATTCCTGGACCTAAATATTATGTTCTAGAATGTAATAAAAAAGATTATACCACTGGTCCTTCAGTTCCTCCGTTCGTCTTAGTAGCAGCAAGAATTATATGCAATCATTAGTTTTCAACATATTTAATCATTGAAGAAATGCACTTGGGTATAAGGTTAATGCTAGAAATTAGTCACAAGGTTAAATTGAAACTAGCTAATAAAATATTACCCCTGCACAGAACTACAATCAAAGTTCTGTACAAACATGGTAATTTGTTAGATGTGGAATATGTTTTCCAGCTGGTTGCCAAAATTGACATATGTATGCACAAAATAATTTCTAGTGGAGATTTTATCCTTCAGCTTTTTTATATTAATGAACAAAGTAAGAGATTCATTATACATGACTTCCATTTCGTCTCTTTACTTCTTTGATAGGCCTTGTTTGACTATCTCTAATGCTTTCTAATACACATTGATGTGAATTCACGTTGGCTCTTCGTCACCTATTTCCATCTTGATTGATGGACTGGTCAGCTTTATGGTTCATTATTTTACATGCACAGTTTATCAAGCCATGCAACTTATTTTTTCCGCCCTGTTTTTCTGCATTTATTCTGTTTTTATCCTCTTTCTTCTGACTTTCATTGGTGTGTGCTGTTTTCACTTTTAGGTTCTATCATGTTATTGGTCTGCTCATTCCATTTTCTTTCCAGTTTTTGTCAGACTTTATTTTCACTAATGTCACCTCAACTAACTTCTCTAACCTCTGCCCCCTCCATTCACATTGTCCCCCTTTGCTAGTTACAGGTGTGAAAATTCCAAAGCGCCCAGTGGCAAGCTCTCTAAACAGTAGCCGTTCATAGCAATCACTTGCATTTTGCTTCCTTTGTTACTTTTCAATTTCTTTATTCCCACTGCTATATATTTATTTCATTCATCAACCTTCATTTATATATTTAGTTGTTAGTGAATTCATTCTTTCTGACTTATAATTGCACCCCTCTACATTATCTTAATTATATGTTACTGGTTAATAGCCATCAAAATTTAATATACATTCTACACATACTGAGGCCAATTACAACTTGCCGTAATCGGTGACAGTGAGGCAGAAATAAAACAATGTCCTGGCTGCCACTAATCTTACAGGGATCTACTGCTGGGCAGCCGAAAATGTTGCCTATTTCAGTCAGTAGGCCTCTTTGAATATGCAAATCAAGGTCATACAATGTGCATAGGGCCGTTATTGCCATTTTATGACAACTTCTCCAACCAATTTTAACCTGTGAAAGAGGTGAAAAGACTAAATGTTACCTTATTTTTAAAGGGGCGAGGAGGAGGAATGCTTTCCTGGACTCCACAAAAATGATCTGTGTTACTGCCACACCAAGATTCTCCCCTCTGATCTTGACCACCAAGCACATTTCCTTTCTGACTCCAGACCACCCAATATTGCACCAGGCCGAATCCAGCTGTGTGCGCTTCACTGGTTCTAGCAAGCCCAGATGTCAAAGGTCTCTTTGCTGCTGGATCAGGCTGCCAAAGTCCGCAGATCAAAAGTTAAACTCTTCCTCAACCCTTGAAAACGCTCACCAGACTTGAGTTTCCACCTTCAAGCTTTCAACAGTGAAAGGTGGCACTGCACTCTCATTCAAGCTCCACCCATTCTTAGGATAGTCATTCGGCTACTCCTTCGGGTGTGGGGTTGAACATAATCTTTTTCCTCCGCAGTTTTTCAGACAATATCATGTCTTTAGTCCTGGAAGTTCAGTTCAGATGTCAAAAAATGTTTAATTCTGGTACAAGGATTTGTTAAATTTAATCTAGTTCTGAAAATTACTGCCCTTTTAAAAAGGTCTCTGTTCCCCACCCCACCCCTCCAATGCTTTTAATTTCTGGTCATAAAATTGTGATTTTCTTGATCTATTTTCCACATTTTTTTATTCAGTAAGTACAATGGTTTAAACATTGAGAGAATTTGGGAGATGTGTTTTTGGCAATGATTTGCATTCTGCTTTTTTAACCATTTAACTTACAATACAACACAGCTAGACAGTGGAAGAGAGCCACTGGAAGATGATGGTGTGGTTGACTGTCAAATTGGTGAAGGATTAATGTTAAATATGTAAATAAAATTTACATCATCAGTGATGCAAGATAATATGACAATAAAGGTAAGTTAAAGTTGCCATAGTCCCAGATGACCATAGGCTGCTTTCCTCTTTGAGGGAGAGAGCTGACTGGAGGGAGAGAGCTGACTGGTGGTGATTTAATGTGAGGATCCCCACACCTCAAGTAAGGGGCAAGGTTGAGCCAGTACAGGAATTGAACCCACGCTGCTGGCCTTGCTCTGCATCCCGAACCAGCTGTTGAGCCAAGTGAGCTAAACCAGCCCCAACTGTGCGTTAACTATAGCTGGTTATTCAATTTGGATGTTGTTTGGGGAACAGGGGAAGTCTTACAGAGTCCAGGTATCATAGATGTATTTTGTAACAAGGGACATGTTCTGTTTAAACGGTGTGTGATAGTAATTCATACATCCTGATTGCATGAGTGTAGAGTAGTCCTGTTGTGTGTATTTGTCCTTACTTCTATAAATAGTCTTTAATAATTGTTACATGGTTTCATTCCTTGGGTGTAGGGTATTTGTGACTTTTGAATGCAAGGAGAATGAGAAACAAGTAAGAACTTGTTATAATAAGTAAGAAGGCTACAGAAAATGGCTCTTGATCCAGCTCGATCTTACCTGGGAGTAGACAATGTAACTGTAGCAAGTTTGGAAAGTGTGTTTAAAACCAAATTAATGGAATTGGCAGATAAATTGGAAGTAGCTTCATCTACAGGAGCCATGGCTGAAATGATTGAAAGCCTAGCAACACATTTAAATATACGTGAGGGTTTAGCAGGATCCAAAATTACAAAGAGACATAGAAATTAAGAAGTTAAAGATGCAGGAAAAAGAGAGGGAGAGAGCGTTTCAACGAGAACGAGAAGAGAGGGAGTTTAAACAGGAAATGGAGAAAGCTGCAGGGACTTTGCACACAGGCAGCAGCAACTCAAAGGTTAGAGCAGACGGCGGAGGAAGGTGGTTCGAGAAGGAAACCTAATGGGGAGATGTTCCAATATGTACAAGCTCCACCGAAATTCAATGAGAGAGATAGCAAAACATTCTTTTGTGCTTTTGAGAAAATAGCTGAACAGTTGAGATTGTCACAAGATTGTTTGACCCTTCTCTTACAGGCTAAACTTATGGGTAGGGCTTATGAAGTGTATTTGTCCTTATCAGAGGAAAGGTCTGGAGATTATGAGACAGTGAGGAAAGCTAAATTTGGGGCATAGGAGTTAGTATAGGAGTTAAAACCCCAGGGCGGCACAGTAATTAGCACTGCTGCCTATGGCACTGAGGACCCGGGTTCGAATCCCAGCCCTGGTCACTGCCGTGGAGAGTTTGCACATTCGTCCCGTGTCTTCATGGGTTTCACCCCCACAACCCAAAGATGTGCAGGTTACGTGAATTGGCCCTGTTAAATTGCCCCTTAATTGGAAAAAAAATTGGGTACTCTAAATTCATGAGGAACTAAATAAGTACTTTGCGTCAGTCTTCACAGTAGAAGACATGAGTAATATCCCAACAATTCAGGAGAGTCAGGGGGCAGAGTTGAATATGGTAGCCATCACAAAGGAGAAAGTGCTAGAGAAACTAAGAGGTCTAAAAATTGATAAATCTCCGGGCCCAGATGGGCTACATCCTAGAGTTCTAAAGGAGATAGCTGAAGAAAGAGTGGAGGCGTTAGTTATGATCTTTCAAAAGTGACTGGAGTCAGGGAAAGTTCCAGAGGATTGGAAAATCGCTGTTGTAACCTCCCTGTTCAAGAAGGGAACAAGAAAAAAGATGGAAAATTATAGGCCAATTAGCCTAACCTCGGTTGTTGGCAAGATTCTAGAATCAATCGTTAAGGATGAGGTTTCTAAATTCTTGGAAGTGCAGGGTCGGATTAGGACAAGTCAGCATGGATTTAGTAAGGGGAGGTCTTGCCTGACAAACCTGTTAGACTTCTTTGAAGAGATAACAAATAGGTTAGACCAAGGAGAGCCAATGGATGTTATCTATCTTGACTTCCAAAAGGCCTTTGATAAGGTGCCTCACGGGAGACTGCGGAGTAAAATAAGGGCCCATGGTATTCGAGGCAAGGTACGAACATGGATTGACGATTGGCTGTCAGGCAGAAGGCAGAGAGTTGGGATAAAAGGTTCTTTTTCAGAATGGCAACCGGTGACGAGTGGTGTCCCGCAGGGTTCAGTGTTGGGGCCACAGCTGTTCTCTTTATATATTAACGATCTAGATGACGGGACTGGGGGCATTCTGGCTAAGTTGCCGATGATACAAAGATAAGTGGAGGGGCAGGTAGTATTGAGGAGGTGGGGAGGCTGCAGAAAGATTTAGACAGTTTAGGAGAGTGGCCCAAGAAATGACTGATGAAATTCAACGTGGGCAAGTGCGAGGTCTTGCACTTTGGAAAAAAGAATAGAGGCATGGAATATTTTCTAAACGGTGACAAAATTCATAATGCTGAAGTGCAAAGGGTCTTGGGAGTCCTAGTCCAGGATTCTCTAAAGATAAACTTGCAGGTTGAGTCCGTAATTAAGAAAGCAAATGCAATTTTGTCATTTATCTCAAGAGGCTTGGAATATAAAAGCAGGGATGTACTTCTGAAGCTTTATAAAGCATTAGTTAGGCCCCATTTAGAATACTGTGAGCAATTTTGGGCCCCACACCTCAGGAAGGACATACTGGCACTGGAGCGGGTCCAGCGGAGATTCACACGGATGATCCCAGGAATGGTAGGCCTAACATACGATGAACGTCTGAGGATCCTGGGATTATATTCATTGGAGTTTAGGAGGTTGAGGGGAGATCTAATAGAAACTTACAAGATAAAGAATGGCTTCGATAGGGTGGACGTAGGGAAGTTGTTTCCATTAGCAGGGGAGACTAGGATATTGGGAAGGTGCAAGAGAGGACAGGTCAGCAACATCAGGGTGATTTCACCACAAAATACAAGAGTCTGTTGGAGGGGTGAGAGATAGGAAAAAGGTCAGATGTTTTGACTGTAAAAAACTGAGCCACCCAAAATCATTATGCTGGAGATTAAGGGGCCGGCTGGTTGGGGTTATCAATCGTAAACAAGAAAAAAGGAGCTTACACACTGAAGAACAAGAAAACCCAGCCTAATTGGAACCCCAAGAACAAGAGCAGACAACAGGGAGGAACGGGTGTATCCTTTGCGCAGGGACAGGTTGATCAGCAGGTGGCGGATGTGTTTAAAGATTCTGCGTGCACAGACTGTTGCCATGTGGCCAGGATAACCTGGAAAAAAATTGAGATACAGATGCAGGTCAACACCTAATGTTGCGGGGCAACAAAATTTGTTGTCCAGCAGGGATATTAACTGAAAAAGGTTCTAGTCAGCAGCATTCAAGGTGAAATGAAAGAAATTCCTTTAGTAAAAATAAGCTTACAGAGTGGTTTGAAGACAGGGGATGCAGTGGTGGGCTGGTAGAACCTTGCCAACTGCAGGCATTCAATTAATTCTAGGGAATGATATAGTAGGATCCCAGATGATAGTGATACCTACTGTAGTCGAACAGCCGATAGAAAATCCAGCCACCGAGAAATTACAAATATATCACTCTGGAATATTTCCAGATGATATAGTGACACAATCGCAGGCTCACAAGTTACGACAAAAGAGGGAGGAGTTGCGAGGTCAAGTTATCTGATACCATCTTTAGAAAGCTAAATGCTAGTAAGCCAGACTTCGAGAGTGAGACCAATGAGTGTTCAATTCAAAGAGGTTGATTGAATTGCAAAAGGGTGATTCAAAACTACAACAGCTTTATCAGGCAGCATACTCCACAGCGGAAGCTGAATGCATTCCTGAGCGTTACTATATACAGGAGAACATCTTAATCAGAAAGTGGCGACCTCCACATGTTAGTACAGAAAAATGAGCCAAGATACATCAAATTGTATTACCTTCCAAGTACAGGAAAGAGAATCTGAGGATAGCTCACGAGATTCCAATAATAATAATAATAATAATAATAGTCTTTGTCACAAGTAGGCATACATTAAGATTGCAATGTGAAAAGCCCCTAGTCGCCACATTCCGGCACCTGTCACAGGAACACTGAAATTATTTCCGGAAACGTTATTAACCATGAAGCCAGACGCTACCCTTCAATTTTCAGGGAACGATTGAATGGACCCTGTGAGGTGCCGAAAAGATATTTAAAGAGAGTCGAGCATGGAATGAAAACAAGGGCTGACAGGAAAGAAAGTGCTAGTGTTATTACCAGTGTCAGGCGAACCCGGAAAGCTAGATTCAGTGCGCTGTACCACATTGAAAGGAAATTGAGTGAGGTAAACTATCTGGTACACACCCAGATAGACTGTAAATTGCAAAAAGTGTGTCATGTGAACATGTTAAAAAAGTATTGGGTTAGAGGAGCTGAGAGTCAGCAGAAGATCTTGTTAGTAATGAAGCAGAGGGAAGACAAGTGGTCAAATTCTGACAGTGACTTCCTTCTAATTCATTTGGGCAATGAAGAAGAAGTACTGAAAAATTTAAACCAATGCTCAAGTCATCTCCCAGATGAGAGCCGGAGCAAACGGAGAGCTACTGCAGTCCTATTTGCGGAAATGCACTAGGTAGAACGGGGTTACCGACACCTGATGTCGATGTGGGGACGCCATTCCCATCAAACAACATCCACGCAAGTTAAATTCAGCTAAATTGTCGCAAGTACAGAAGGAAATTGAGTATATGCTCAAGAATAACATTATTGAATTGAGTTCTAGTCATTGGAGCTCCCCTATCGTCAAGGTGCCCAAACCAGGTGGAACCAGAGACTGTGTGTGAACTTTAGGCAGGTGAATGCTGTAGCCAAGTGGGATTTGTTTCCTATTTCAGGTTTGGAAGACTGCATTGAAAGCATCATAATGCACTTGCTAAAGGGTTATTGGCAAGTACCTTTGACTGAGAGGACAAAGGATATCTCCGCTTTTGGGATGCCACAAAAACTTGCCATTCCAGATTAATAACGCCTCCACAACTTTTCAAGAGGCTCATGAACAGAGTATCTCGTGGATTGAGTCACTGCACCAGATACATTGATGACTTGGTGGTGTTCAGCCAGAGTCGGGAACAGCACTTACCTAAAGAAACTCTTTGACCACTTAGAAGAAGCCAATCTAAAGAAGAACCTAATAAAAAGCAAATGTTGGGACAGATAGTGAAACTTCCCAGAACCCACCACCAGAAAAGCGATTTTAAGATTTCTAGGCATGAACGGGTTCTGCCGTAAGCTCGTACCAAACTCTAGCTGTGCGATAGCCCCACTCAGAGATCTTAAAGAAAAAGAAGCACTTCAACTGGACGGAGAACTGCCAAACGACATTCAACCATTTAAAAACCGCGTTGACCACAAATCACGTGTTGTGACGAGCAGTCTAAACTGGAGTGAATGCTAGTGACATTAGGGTAGGAGCTGTGTTATTGTCTTGTCTTGGCCTTGAGAAGCCACTGGGATATTACTCAAGGAAATTAAAATCGGCACCAGCAAAAGTATTCAACCATTGAGAAAGAGAAGTTAAGCCTGGTACCAGCATTACAACATTGAGATTTATGTTGTCAGCAACCCAGCAGAGACAATCCTATGCAAAGACATGTGTGTGGAGTTTGCACCTTCTCCCAGTGCCTGCATGGAATTCCTGGAAAACAGATTTTTGGGAGCAGTGGAAGATTTTCTGGTATATTTTTCTCTGTTAATGCATTCTTTAAAACTTTGTAATATTTAATAAGATGGAACTAAAAACAGGACGGTTTAAAAATGAAGCGTCTCTCAAATTAACACATATCATTTTTAAAATGGGGGAACCATGTCATGAGTCTGCCTAGAAACCCAGTAGTAAACAGTATTCAAAGAGACTCAATTGGTATGCATCTCTCCCGGTAACAAGTTTAAAATGGCAGTTTAGATAATAATCAAGTGTGAATAGTGAGTGCCTCCCGAAGGTGATAGGTGAAGATCAGATGAGGTTCGTGAAAGGGAGGTAGCTCTTTTCAAACATTAGAAGGGTATTGAATGTCGTTATGACACCGGCAGAGGGGAAGGAAACAGAGGTGGTTGTGGCATTGGATGCTGAGAAGGCGTTCAACCGGGTAGAATGGGGGTACTTGATGGCAGTTCTGGAGCAGTTTGGGATTAGACCAAGATTTGTGAACTGGGTAAAGCTACTATACAAGGCGCCGAGGGAGAGTGGTCCGCACAAACCACATCAGCTCGAGATACTTTTCTCTCCACCGTGGGACTAGGCAGGATGTCCTATTTCCCCCTGCTGTTTGCACTTGCGATTGAGCCGTTGGCCATCGCATTAAGAGGTTCGGGGATATGGAAAGGAATAGTGGGGGGGAGGATAGAGCATAGGGTGTCCTTGTATGCAGATGACTTGCTGTTATACGTGTCGGAACCGAGTGTGTCGATAGGGGGAAACATTGGAGCTGCTTTGAGTGTTTGGGTCTTTCTCGGGGTACAAACTAAATCGAGACAAGAGTGAGTATTTTGTGGTGTCTCGGATGGGGGTGGGGGCAGGGCTGCCATTCCGTAGGGCAGGGACTCACTTTAGGTACCTGGGGGTGCACGTTGCCCGGGGACTGGGGGGGGGGGGCTCCGCAGGTACAACATTTCTAGTTTGGTGGGGAGAGTGAAAGCTGATCTCGTGGGGTGGTCTCTCTCTGTCACTGGCTGGTCGGGTACAGGCGGTTAAAATGAATGTGTTGCCGCGATTTCTGTTAATTTTGCAATGCCTGCGAATTTCCTGCCAAAGGCTTTTTTCAGAGAGATTGAGGGAAGGATTACGTTGTTCATATGGGGAGGGAAGGTGGCCAGAGTTAGAAAGGTGCTACTACAGAGGGGAAGGCAGGCAGGGGGTTTGGGTCCTCCGTCATGCGAGAGTACCTTTAGGAAATGGATGTTTAAGCAATGTACCTTTAAGAAATGGAGCTGATCATATTACTGAAGTGATGTCAGAGGGTGGGGGGAGCTGAGCTCACTTCTGCTTTTTGAGTTTCAGTTTGAGAACGCAGCTGGGAGTGTCTGTGTTTTGCTGTGAGCTGCAGGAACAGAGCTGGTCTGTTGATTTCTGCAATCCAAAGACTATAAATATATTGAATGTAACCCAATGTGCTCCTATTTTTGAAGGTTTAAAGTCTTTTGGATGTTTAAAGGAACAGTCTGAAGGATTATTTAGTGTTGTAGTCTTTTGGGGTTATCTTTGAAGTAATGGGTGTTAAGATATTCAATGGTTGTTTTTAAAACGTTAACTTGAGTTCATAGAATAAACATTGTTAGGTTTTAAAAACCACTTGTCCATTTCTGCTGTATCACACCTGGAGAGTACGCCGTGTGCTTCCCGCACCACAATCTATTAAAAGTTGTGGGTTGGTTGAACTCCCATGAAACACTTTGGGGTTCTGTAAACCCAGACCCATAACACTTCCGAACCCGATGTATTACTACTGGGCGGCGAATGTGGAGAAGGTACGGAGCTGGGTAAGAGGGGTTGATTCCCAGTGGGTAAGAATGGAGGAAGGTTGGTGCAGGGGGTCGGGATTAAAAGGACTAGCAACAGCGCCGCACCTGATAGCCCCGGGGAAGTACTCAGGGAGTCCGGTAATAATAGCTTCATTGAGAATTTGGAGGCAGTTTCGCCAACACTTCGGGTTGGGGGCAGGGTCAAGGGAAATGCCAATTCGGGGAAACCACAGATTTGAGCCAGAGAGATGGGATGGAAATTTTTGGAAATGGGAGAAGGGGATTAAGACACTGAAAGATTTGTTTCTTAGGGGTCGGTTTGCAGGATTGAAGGAGCTGGAAGCGAAGTATGAGTTAGAGCAGGGGGAAATGTTTAGATACATGCAGGTTTGAGATTTTGCCAGAAAGGAGATACAGAATGCAACGGAGGAGCCGGCCTCCACATTGCTGGAGGAGGTGCTGACGACAGGGGGATAGTGTTGTACCATCAATTCACTGCAAGACGATGAGAAAGAGTGAACAGAGGTTTTATTAACCAAGAATTTGCCTGCCTGTGAGTTCAGTAACAAGTGCCGCCCACGGGTGGCCATGTCTATATACAGCCCCAGGGGAGGGGGGGGGGGGCGAGCCAGAGGCGGAGCCCACTGGGGCTCCTGTACAATACATGGTGGTAGATCGTATTACTATTTCCTGGTCATAGGCCACAGTACTAAACAGACAGTTTATACTATGGTGAATACATTCACCACATTCACCCCGTTAAAAAAATGAAGTCCGACGGGGGTGAAGTGAGGTCATCATATATTCAGTCTGTCTGGAGGCCGGATTGTTCTTTTGGACCTCCTCAGCTCTGGCGGTGCTTCGGGTGCGGGCGTTGCAGTTGATGACTCCGAGAGCGTGTTGTCTGGAGCTTCAGTCCGGCATGTCAGTGTCGGTTGAGGGGAGGGGTGGTGGATGGCGGCAATGTAGGCGCGGGACAGTACAGGAGCCCCAGGGGGGCGCAAAGATGGTGGGGGGTGGCGGTAGGTGGCGGGGGCCCGTTGGCCGGGGAACCTGCGGGCGCCAGGTCCCGTAGGGAGACCGTATCTTGCCGTCCGTCTTGGTGCGCGGCGTGGGCGTATCGGGGTTGGCGTGCAGCAGCTGGACCCTCTCGACCGGGGGGTCAGTCTTATGGCTCCTCGTATGCTTCCGGAGAAGGACGGGCCCTGGAGTTGTCAGCCAAGATGGAAGCGAGACCCTGGAGATGAACTTCCTAGGGAAGACAAACACACGGTCGTGAGGGGTCTCATTCGTGGCTGTGCAGAGGAGCGACCTAATGGAGTGGAGCGTGTCGGGAAGGACCTCTTGCCAGCGGGGAATTGGGAGACTTCTAGACCGGAGGGCTAGAAGAACGGCCTTCCATACCATCGCGTTCTCCCTCTCCACCTGCCCGTTTCCCTGCGGGTTGTAGCTCGTAGTCCTGCTCGAGGCGATGCACTTACTGAGCAGGTACTGACGCAGCTCATCGCTCATAAACGATGTATCCCGGTCACTGTGGATGTACGCAGGGAAACCGAACAGGGTGAAGATGCTGGGCAGTGCCTTTATAACAGTGGCCGAGGTCATTTCAGGACATGGGATAGCGAAGGGGAAACAGGAGTACTCGTCAATGACGGTCAGGAAGTATATATTGCGGTTGGTGGACGGGAGGGGCCCTTTGAAGTCAATACTGAGACACTCAAAGGGCCGGGAGGCCTTTACCAGTTGAGCCTTGTCTGGCCGATAGAAGTGCGGTTTCCACTCTGCGCAGACGTGGCAGTCCCTGGTCATGGCCCTGACCTCCTCGGTGGAGTAGGGTAGGTTGCGGGCCTTAATAAAGTGGGTAGGCCGGGTGACAGAGGTCATCGTGGATAGCCCGAAGTCAGTCATCTTGCGCACTGGCGCATGTGCCGCGGGCAGGGAATCTGGGGGCTCATTGAGCTCCCCAGGATGATACTTGATATCGTAATTGTAGGTGGAGAGTTCGATCCTCCACCTCAAGATTGTCATTTTTAATTTTGCCCCGTTGTGCGTTGTCAAAGATAAAGGCTACCGACCGTTGGTCTGTGGCAAGGGTAAACCTCGTACCGGCTAGGTCGTGCCTCCAATGCCGCACAGCTTCCACGATGGCTTGAGCTTCCTTCTCGACAGAGGAGTGTCGGATCTTGGAGGCGTTTAGGGTTCGGGAAAAGAAGGCTACTCGCCTGGTTGAGGGTGGCGGCCAGGGTGACATCGGACGCATCGCTCTCTACCTGGAAGGGGACGGACTCATCCACCGCGTGCATAGCGGCCTTGGTGATGTCAGCCTTGATGCGGCTGAAGGCAGAGCAGGCCTCAGCCATCAGGGGGCATACCGTGGCTTTAATAAGTGGGCAGGCTCTGTCCGCATAGTTGGGGATCCACTATGCCCCAGGTATCGTTTGAGGGCCTTGAGGCTGTGGGGGAGGGGGAAGTTCCGTGAGGGGGCGCATGCGGTCGGGGTCGGGCCCTAGGACTCCGTTTTCCACAACACAGCCGAGGATGGCTAACCAGGTTGTGCGGAAAATGCATTTCTCCTTGTTATATGTGAGGTTATATGCGAGGTTGAGGGATTGGGAGGAACCTCTGAAGGTTGGCGTCGTGGTCCTGCTGATCACGGCCGCAGATGGTGGCATTGTTCAAGTACGGGTATGTAGCCCGCAGCCCGTACTGGTCCACCATTCGGTTCATCGTTCTCTGGAAGACCGGGACCCCATTAGTGACGCCGAAAGGGATCCTGAGGAAGTGGGAGAGTCGGCCAGCTGCTTCAAAAGCCATGTAATGGCGATCTTCCGGGCGGATCGGGAGCTGGTGGTAGGCAGACTTCAGATCTACCGTGGAGAAAACCCAGTATTGCACGATTTGGTTGACCATATCTGCAATGCGGGGGAGGGGGTACGCATTCAGTTTACGGTTTGGCTGTAGTCCACAACCATCCGATTCTTTTCCCTGGTCCTGACAACTACCACTTGTGCTCTCCAGGGGCTGTTGCTGGCCTCGATGACCCCCTCCCTCAAGAGTCGCTGGACCTCTGACTTGATAAAAGTCATGTCTTGTGCACTGCACCGTCTGCTCCTGGTGGCGATGGGTTTACAGTCGGGGGTGAGGTTCGCAAAGAGCAGGGTGGGGATGAACTGAAGGGTCGCGAGGCTCCATACTACGAGAGGGAGTTGGGGTCCACCGAACTTTAGCGCAGGCTTCGGTGATGGCATTAGAAGTCTAGTCCAAGCAGTAGTGGGGCGCAGAGGTGAGGGAGGATATACAATTTAAATTGGATGTACTCGGAGCCCTGTATCGCGAGGTTTGCGATACAGTACCCCCAGATCTGCACCGAATGGGATCCGGAGGGAAGGGAGATTGTCTGGGACGCGGGGTAGATGTGGAGGGAGCAGCGCCTTACCTCGTCGGGGTGGACGAAGCTCTCGGTGCTCTCGGAGTCGAAAAGACAGGGGATCTCGTGCCCGTTGACCCGGACGGCCATCACTGAATTTTTCAGGTGCTTTGGCTGCGACTGGTCGAGGGTGACGGAGCCGAGCTGTGGGTAGTCTGCGTGGTCGGAGGTATCGGAGTCACAAGATGGTGAACCCCACAAGTCACACGTGTCGGGCTGAGTTGAAGATGGCTGCCCCCATGAGTCGCACGCATCAGGCTGCGTGAAAGATCTCCTCTCCCCCCCCCTCCCCCCCCCCCCCCCCCCCCGAGTTGCACAAACGCGTCTGAAGGGGGCTTTCCCGGCCAACATGCAGCCACATTGCGGGGTCTGTGGGCCTGTGAGTCCGTGGATCGGGCCTGGTACGCTTTAGACTTCGGGGCTTTATGTCAGGCCAGGCAGACTCTGGTGAAAATGTCCGTTTTTGCCGCAGTCGCTGCATGTTGCGGTGCGGGCTGGGCAACGCTGCCGGGGGTGTTGGCCCAGACCACAAAAGTAGCATGGCGGACCCCCGGTCTGGACGGGCAGCTGCGCGGCACAAGCCTGTGACGTAGTGAGGGCCGCGTCGGTGGTGCCCACGAGGGGTTCGCTGGGTCTGTGGGGAACGCGCTGAGGCTCTGGTAGGCCACCTCTAATGAGGTGGCTAGTTTTACCGTGTCCTGCAGGTCCGTGGCCCCTTTTTCCAGCAGTCGCTGCCTGACGTAGTTAGACCGGGCCCCAGCCACGTAGGTGTCCCTGATCTGCAGCTTCATGTACTCCTCGGCCTTCACATCCTGGTAGTTGCAGTTTCTGGCGAGTAAGCTCAGGTTCTCCAGGTACTCGTCCAGCGATTTCCCCGGCGCGTTTACGGCAGGTAGTGAGAAGGTGCCACGTGAACATCGCGTTGACAGGCTTCACGAAACGCTCCTTCAGCATCGCGACAGCCACATCGTACATGTCGGCTTTCTCAATCATCACGGAGATTCGATGGCTCACCCGGGCGTGGAGGAGGGGCAGCTTGAGGGCGTCGGAGGGAGGCGTTTCAGAAGAGTAGAGGTAGGCCTCGGAACAGCGGAGCCAGTGGGAGAAGATCTACTTAGCTTCTGTTGCTCGTGCGTTGAAGTCGAGTTTATCAGGCTTTAGAGCGGCTTCCATAGTGATGTCTTCGGTTAATAAATTGTTGTACCATCAATTCACTGCAAGACGATGAGAATGAGTGAACAGAGGCTTTAATAACCGAGAACTTGCCTGCCTGTGAGTTCAGTAACAATGAGTGCCACCCACAGGTTGCCAGGTCTATATACAGCCCCTGGGGGGGACGGAGCCAGAGCCCACCGGGGCTCCTGTACAATACATGGTGGTAGATCGTATTGCTATTTCCTGGTCATAGGCCACAGTACGATGCCTTTACCAGGTGGGCCTTATCTGGTCGATAGAAGTGCGGCAGTCCCTGGTCATAGCTCTGACCTCCTTGGTGGAGTAGGGCAGGTTCTGAACCTTGATGTAGTGGATAAGCCGGGTGACCCCCGGGTGGCAGAGGTCATCGTCGATAGCCCGTAGTCGGTCATCTTGCATGCTGGCGCATGTGCCGTGGGACAGGGCATCTGGGGGCTCGTTGAGCTTCCCAGGACTATATACCATATCGTAGTTATAGGTAGAGAGTTCGATCTTCCACCTCAAGATCCTATCGTTCTTGATTTTGCCCCGCTATGTATTGTCGAACATAAAGGCTACCGATCGTTGGTTGGTGACGAGGGTAAACCTCCTACCAGCGCCGTATGGCTTGGGCTTCTATTTCGACCGAGGACTGTCGAATTTCAGAGGAGGGGAGGGTGCGCGAAAAAAACGCCACCGGTCTGCCTGCTTGATTGAGGGTAGCGGCAAGAGCGACCTCGGATGAGTCGCTCTCCACCTGGAAGGGGACGGACACATCCACCGCGCGCATCGCAGCTTTGGCTATGTCCGTCTTGATGCAGCTTAAGGCCTGGCGGGCCTCAGTTGCCAGTGGGAAGATGGTGGCCTTGATTAGTGGGCGGGCTTTGTCCGCGTAGTTGGGGACCCACTGGGCATAATATGAAAAGAACCCGAGGCACCTCTTCAGGGCCTTGTGGCAGTGAGGGAGAGGGAGTTGCAGGAGGGGGCGCATACGGTCAGGGTCGGGCCCTAGGACCCTGTTCTCCACGACGTAGCCGAGGATGGCTAGTCTGATCGTGCAGAAAACACATTTCTCCTTGTTGTAGGTGAGATTGAGGGTTTGGAGAAATCCGTGGAGGTTGGCGTTGTGGTCCTGCTGATCATGGCCACAGATGGTGACATTGTTCAAGTACGGAAATGTGGCCCGCAGCCTGTACTGGTCGACCATTCAGTCCATCGCTCATTGGAACACCAAAACCCCGTTCGTGACGCCAAAGGGGACCCAGAGGAAGTGGAAAAGGCGGCCGTCTGCCTCAAAAGCCATGTAGTAGCGATCCTCCGGGCGGATTGGGAGCTGATGGTATGCAGACTTCAGATCCACCGTGGGGAACACCCGGTAGTGTGCGATATGGTTTACCATGTCTGCAATCCGGGGAAGGGGGTACGCATCGAATTGCGTATACCTGTTTATGGTTTGGCTGTAATCTACAACCATCCGGAACTTTTCCCCGGTCTTGACGACCACCACCTGAGCTCTCCAGGGGCTATTGCTGGCCTCGATTACTCCCTCCCGCAAGAGACGCTGGACCTCGGACCTGATAAAAGTCCTGTCCTGCATGCTATACTGCCTACTTCTGGTGGTGACTGGTTTGCAGTCGGCGGTGAGGTTTGCGAAGAGCGAGGGAGGGTCGACTTTTAGGGTCGCGAGGCTGCATATGGTGAGTGGGGGGCAGGGGCCCCCTGAACTTCAGGGTTAGGCTCCTGAGGTTGCATTGGAAATCTAGTCCCAATAGGAGAGGAGCGCAGAGGTCTGGGAGCACATATGATTCAAAGTTTGCGTACTTGGCGCCCTCTATTGCTAGGGTTGCGGTAGTGCACCCTTGGATTTGCACAGAGTGCGACCCAGAGGCGAGGGAGACGGTTTGGTGCGCCGGGAAAATTTGGAGCGAGCAGCGTCTTACCATGTCCGGGTGAATGAAGCACTCTGTGCTCCCGGAGTCAAAGAGGCAAGGGGTCTCGTGCCCGCTTACCCGGACTGACATCATGGAGCTCCGGAGGTGCTTGGGTCGCGACTGGTCCAGGGTGACCGCACTGAGTTGCGGGTAGCCGGCGTGGTCGGAGGTGCTGGGGCGTCTCGGCGATGGCTGCCCATGTCGATCGTACGCGTCGAGCGGCGTAACAGATGGCGGCCCCCGTTGGTCGAGAGTGGCAGGCGGCGAGGAAGATGGCGTCAAAGATGGCAGCCCCCATGGATCGCACGTGGCCGGCCGCGTGGGGGAAGGATGGCCAAGATGGCGGCCCCCGTGAGTCCCACGTGCTGCGAGGACTGGAAGATGGCTGCTTCCACGGATAGCACGAGGCTGATGAGGGGCGCGGAGTCGGCAGACACGCTGTTTGGAACTCTGTGAGTCGGAGGATCAGGTCTGTGAGTTAGAGTTCTTAGACCTGGCCACGCAGACTTTGGCGAAATGTCCTTTTTACTCCCGCAGCTGCTGCAGTTCACTTTACGGGCCGGGCAGTGCTGCCGGGGGTGTTGGGACTGGCCGCACAAATAGCAGGGCAGCCCCCCCGTGATGGGCTGGCGGCCGCGCGGCACTGGACTGGACTGGGGTAGTCGGTGGTCGAGGGTCCACAAGGTCAGCCGGGAATGCGGTAAGGCTCGAGAACGCTACTTCCAGAGAGGAGGCTAACTTTACCGTCTCATCCAGGTCCAGGGCCCCCTTTTCGAGTAGGCGCTGTCTCACGTAGTTAGACCGGACTCCCGCCATGTAGACGCCTCGGATGGGGAGTTCCATACGCTGGGTGGCCGTAAGGGCCTGGTAATTGCAGTTGCATGAGAGGGCATTGAGGTCGCGTAGGTAGTCATCTAGCGACTCCCCAGGACGCTGGCGGCGAGAGATGATTATGTGTCGCACGTAGACCTCGTTCACGTGCCGCACATAAGAGGCCTTCGAGCTTCGCGAGGGCATCTGCGTTGGAGGCCTCGTCGAGTTGAACAGAAATTCGATGGCTCACCCATGCGTGGAGGAGGCTCAGCTTCTGTTCGTCAGTGGCGGAAGGCGTGGAGGCGGCTGTGAGATAAGCCTTGCAGCATCGAAACCAGTGAGAAAAAATTTATTTCCCCTCCACGGCCTGCGGATCGAGTTCCAGTCGGTCAGGTTTGAGGGCCGATTCCATAGTTGTGTTTAAGTTGATTAAATTGATGCGACCATCAATTCACTCGAGACAAGAGTAAAAGTAAACCGTGGCTTTAATCAACTTAGAACAGTGCCTGCCTGCGATTGAAACAATACTGTGCGCCGCCTACAGGTTGACTGCTCTTTATACCCCCCTTAAGGGGAGGAGCCATGGGCTGAGCCCATACATGTCCAAACATGTTCCCCTATGGATGATGCCATACAATGGCCCATAGGTGGAGCTCACAAGGGCAACAACATAGCATAGATGCAAATACAAAGGCAAAGCATGGTACTGATACAATGGTGGATTATTGGTGTAATACATTCACCACAACCAGGGAAAAGACTTCCCAGATTTGAGTATCAATGTGTGGTAACTATAGCTGGTTATCCAATTTGGATGTTGTTTGGGAACAGGGGAAGTTTTACAGATTTCAGGTATCTAGATATACAAAGAAAACAGCACAGGAACAGGCGCTTCGGCCCTTCAAGCCTGCGCCGATCATATGATCCTCAACCTGGAAACGGCCTCAACGGACCGGAGTGACAGAACCGTCACCCTGGAGGCGGAGGTAAAAAGGTTGGTGGCAGCCCAGGGGAACCGGAGGGGAAAAGTCAAGGACCACAAGAACAGGTCCCGAAAACACAACATCAGGATCATGGGCCTGCCAGAATGCATTGAGGCAAAGACCAGAAGGACTACATCGCCCAAATTCTGTGCAGCTATGGTTCGGAGAGACAGCTTCCCCAACCCCCATGAGCTTCTACCATGGACAACCTGACCAAAGACCCACAACCATAATGAAAGAGTCAAGAAAGATGAGGAAGGATATACCACCATGGCCACAGTTACAAGAATGTCATTTGTGACTGATCAGGGCTGTTTCAGTATGGTGGTAGGGGAAGAAATTTGATTGGGCAAGTTCACCAAAGTTCGACCAGAGATTGGCACAGGTTTGGGAGGCAACAATATGTTCAAGGACTTTTGGAGAGGTTGGATATGGGACAACAATCAGTGAGGACAGAAGAGTCAGTGGTAGAAATGTTAAGAATTCAGGACATGGATGGGAGCCTTGAAGGAGAGAGGAACAGTACCCGAGGAGAGAGGAAACCATTTACAATGCCAACTAACATGAAAATCACAAATGTAAGTTTGGTGGTCAGCAATTATTCAAAATTGAGTCAAGAGAGCTGCAGGTGCTGGGGCTTAAGGAGATCAGACTGAAATGTTCGGTGTTTCAGAACTTCCCTATCTTTGTCGCCTTATAAGTCTTTTTTCGGAAAGTCAATGGGCCGATCTCTGGGTTGGTGTGTGTGGGTAAGGCCCTGAGGGTGCGGCAGACTTTTTTTTTTTCTTTTCTTTTTTAAAAAAAAATATATTTTATTAAAGTTTTTCGATCAAACAAAAACTAAAATGTCCCATTTTACAACTTTGTAATAATATATACATTGATCGTTTTTGAAATAAATAATATGCTAACTAACGGCAACTGCCAACAACAAAATAAGAAACAACAGAAATAGTAACTTTGTAAAATCTAATATAAATAACTAATATATAAACACACACATAAAAACCCCCGAGGACCCAAATGAGTCCTCCCCTCCCCCCTGGGTTGCTGCTGCTACCGTTCCTATTTTCCCTTATCGCTCTGCGAGATAGTCGAGGAACGGTTGCCACCGCCTGGTGAACCCTTGAGCCGAACCTCTTAGTGCGTACTTTATCCGCTCCAATTTTATGAACCCTGCCATGTCGTTTATCCAGGCCTCCACGCCCGGGGGTTTAGCTTCTTTCCACATAAGTAGAATCCTTCGCCGGGCTACTAGGGACGCAAAGGCCAAAACATCGGCCTCTCTCGCCTCCTGCACTCCCGGCTCATCTGCAACCCCAAATATAGCCAACCCCCAGCCTGGTTCGACCCGGACCCCCACCACCTTTGAAATCACTTTTGCCACACCCACCCAGAACCCATGCAATACCGGACATGACCAAAACATGTGGGTGTGGTTCGCCTGGCTTCCCGCGCATCTCCCGCACCTATCTTCCACTCCAAAAAATCTACTCAGCCTTGCTCCAGTCATATGCGCCCTGTGTAGAACCTTGAATGCACCGTGTAGAACCTTGAATTGTATCAGGCTGAGCCTGGCACAAGAGGACGAAGAGTTTACCGTACTTAGGGCATCTGCCCACAGCCCCTCCTCAATCTCTTCCCCCAGCTCCTCCTCCGATTTTCCGTTCAGCTCCTCTACCATCGTCTCCCCCTCGTCTCTCATTTCCCTATATATATATATATCGGACACCCTACCATCACCCACCCATGCCCCCAAAATCACTGTCCTGGATCTCCTGCGCCGGGAGCTGCGGAAATGCACTCACTTGCATATAGCGAAATGCATTCCCAGGTGGCAACCCATATTTTTCTGTCAGTGCTCCCAGACTCGCGAATGTCCCGTCTAAGAACAAGTCCTTCAATTTTGCAATTCCTGCTCGCTGCCAAGATTTAAATCCCCCATCTATCCTTCCTGGGACGAACCTATGGTTGTTCCTTATCGGGGACCACACTGAGGCACCCGTCACTCCCTTATGTCGTCTCCACTGCCCCCAAATTTTCAGAGTTGCCACCACCACTGGGTTTGTGGTGTATTTTCTCGGGGAGAACGGCAACGGCGCCGTCGCCAGTGCTTTTAGGCTAGTTCCCCTACAGGACACCATCTCCAGTATTTCCACACCGCTCCTTCCCCTTCCCTCATCCACTTACATATCATTGACACGTTGGCGGCCCAATAATAATCACTTAGACTCGGCAGTGCCAGTCCCCCTCTGTCCCTACTGCGCTGCAGGAACCCCCCTCTTTACTCTTGGGGTCTTTCCAGCCCACACAAAGCTCATAATACTCTTGTCCACCTTCTTAAAAAAGGCCTTTGTAATTAGTACAGGGAGGCACTGGAACACAAAAAGAAACCTCGGAAGGACCACCATTTTAACCGCCTGCACCCTGCCCGCCAATGACAGGGGCGCCATGCCCACCTCCTAAAGTCCTCGTCCATCTGCTCTACCAGTCGTGCCAAGTTAAGCTTATGCAAGGTTCCCCAGTTCCTGGCCACCTGGATCCCTAAATACCGGAAATCCCTTGTTACCCTCCTCAATGGTAAATCGTCTATTCCCCTGCCCTGTTCCCCGGGCTGCATCACAAACAGTTCACTCTTCCCCATATTCAATTTATATCCTGAAAATTCTCCAAACTCCCTAAGTGTCTGCATTATCTCAGGCATCCCCTCCACTGGGTCCGCGACATACAACAACAAATCATCTGCGTATAATGACACCCAATGCTCTTCTCCTCCTCCAAGTACCCCCCTCCACTTCCTAGAGCCCCTCAGCACTATGGCCAGTGGCTCAATTGCCAACGCAAACAGTAACGGGGACAGGGGACA
The DNA here is from genome assembly GCF_047496885.1 of Scyliorhinus torazame. NCBI lineage: Eukaryota > Metazoa > Chordata > Chondrichthyes > Carcharhiniformes > Scyliorhinidae > Scyliorhinus > Scyliorhinus torazame. The sequence goes on along the minus strand of NC_092713.1, from coordinate 211,276,798 downwards.
TCCCGGTCATGTACCCCTATATAGTCGGAAGTGGTCAGATCGTTGCCTATTTGTAATCACACTTGCCACCGGGGCCCTGTACAGGAGCTGAACCCATCTAATGAACCCCTCTCCAAATCCAAATCTCCTCAGTACTTCCCACAGGTAGTCCCACTCCACTCTATCAAATGCTTTCTCTGCATCCATCGCCACCACTATCTCCGCCTCCCCCTCCGGTGGGGGCATCATCATCACCCCCAGCAGCCTCCGTATATTAGCATTCAATTGCCTCCCTTTAACAAACCCCGTTTGATCATCATGCACCATCCCAGGGACACAGTCCTCTATCCTCGTCGCCATCACCTTGGCCAAAAGCTTGGCATCTATGTTCAAGAGGGAAATAGGCCTGTATGACCCGCACTGCAGCGGGTCTTTGTCTCTTTTCAGGATCAGCGATATCGTTGCCTCCGACATCGTCGGGGGTAATGCCCCCCTGTCCCTAGCCTCATTAAAGGTTCTCGTCAGAAGTGGGGCCAGCAGGTCCACGTATTTCCTATAGAACTCCACCGGGAAACCATCCGGTCCCGGGGCCTTCCCTGCCTGCATGTTCCCAATTCCTTTTACCACCTCCTCCACCTCAATCTGCGCTCCCAGTCCTGTCATCTCCTGTTCCTCAACCTTCGGGAACTCCAGCTAGTCTAGGAAACGCATCATTCCCTCTTTCCCTTCCGGGGGTTTAGCCTTATATAGCCTCTCGTAAAATACCTTAAACACCCCGTTCACCCTCTCCGCTCCCCGTTCCATCTTTCCCTCCTCGTCTCTAATCCCTCCGATCTCTCTCGCCGCCCCCCTCTTCCTAGGTTGTTGGGCCAGCAGCCGGCTCGCCTTCTCTCCATATTCATACTGCACTCCCTGTGCCTTCCTCCATTGTGCCTCCGCCTTACCCGTGGTCAACAAATCAAAGTCCGTGTGCAATCTCCGTCTTTCCCTGTGTAGCCCTTCATCTGGAGCCTCCGCATATTGCCTATCCACCCTCAATCTCCTCACAACTCTCTCCCTTTCTTTACCCTCTTGTTTCCCCTTATGGAGATCAGCTCCCCTCTAACCACCGCCTTCAGCGCCTCCCAGACCACTCCAACTGGACCTCTCCATCTTCATTAATCTCTAGGTACCTTTCAATACATCCCCTCACCCTTACACATACCCCTCGTCCGCCAACAGTCCCATATCTAAATCTCCAGAGTGGGCGCTATTCCCTTTCCTCTCCTGCTTCCAGATCTACCCAATGTGGGGCATGATCTGAAATGGCTATAGCCGAATACTCCGTTCCTGCCACCTTCGGGATCAGCGCCCTTCCCAGGACAAAGAAGTCTATCCGGGAGTATACTTTGTGGACTGGGAGAAGAAGGAAAACTCTTTACTCCTTGGCCTAGTAAATCTCCAGGGATCCACTCCTCCCATCTGCTCTATAAAGCCCTTAAGCACCTTGGCCGCTGCCATCCTCCTCCCGGTCCTAGATCTGGACCGGTCCAGCCCTGGGTCCAGCACCGTGTGTGAAGTCCCCCCCCCCCCCCCCCCATTACCAACTTTCCCATCTCCAGGTCCGGATGCGCCCCAACATACGCTTCATAAAGTTTGCGTCATCCCAGTTCGGGGCATATACATTCACCAGCACCACCGCCTCACCTTGCAATCTGCCACTCACCATCACATATCTACCCCCACTGTCCGCCACTATGGTCTTCGCCTCAAACAATACCCGTTCCCACCAGTATTGCCACCCCTCTATTTTTCGCATCCAAGCCCGAGTGGAATACCTGTCCCACCCATCCTTTTCTTAATCTGACCTGATCCGCCAGTTTCAGGTGCATCTCCTGAAGCATGACCACGTCTGCCTTTAGCTTCTTTAGGTGCGCAAGTACCCTTGCCCTCTTAATCGGCCCATTCAACCCTCTCACGTTCCACGTGATCAACCGGGTTGGGGGGGCTCTTTACCACCCCCCCCCTCGTCGACTAGCCATCCCCTTTTTTAGACCAGCTCCTCACCTGGTTCCCACGCACCCGCTTATCCCTCCGACGCGCCCGCTCCGTCCCGACCATCCCATAACAGCTCCCCCTTCCCCTTAGCAGCAGCAACCCGGTTAACCCCCCCCCCCCCCCCCCCCCCCCCCCCGCGCCCCGCCAGATCCCTCTCTAGCTTAGTTGCTCCCCCCATATTGCTTCCGGAAGTCAGCAAACTCTGCTGACCTCTGCGTCCCCCGTTTATCCTTAGCCTCCCATCATCAGTGAGGCCCCCTCCTTTCCTGCGCCCCCTTTTCGCCCTCCACAATTTCCATAGCACGGGAACAAAGCCCGCGGCTTCCCTCTCGGCCCCACCCCTGATGGCGCAGCTCCCTCTCTCCTTCCCCCTCCCCTTCCCCACCGGCGCCCACATTTCTTCGTGTATGTCCCCTTCGAGGGGAAAGAAAATTTTTCCCCCATCTGATTCACAGTCCCTTGCCACCCACCTCACTACTTCATTTCAAACACTCTTCTCCAATCTAGTCCAACTTCTCCTCTGTCAATAAATGTCCACGCCTCTTCTACCGTCTCAAGTAGTGGTGTTTACCCTGGTGTGTAACCCACAGTCTTGCCGGTTGCAACATTCTGAACTTCACTTTCCTCTTGTGGAGCACCGCCTTGGCCCGATTGAAACTCGCCCTCCTTCTCGCCACCTCCGCACTCCAATCCTGATACATGCGGATCACCGCGTTCTACCACCTGCTGCTCCGTGTCTTTTTCGCCCATCTCAGGACCATCTCCCTGTCCTTGTAGCGGTGGAACCTCACCACTATTGCTCGAGGTATTTCTCCTGCCTTTGGTCTTCTCACGAGGACTCGAAACGCTCCCTCCACTTCCAGGGGGGCCCGTCGGGGCCTCAGCTCCCATTAAGGTATGGAGCATCGTGCTCACATACGCCCCCAACATCCGCTCCCTCTGCCCCTTCGGGAAGACCCAAGATTCTTAAGTTCTTCCTCCTCGAGCTATTTTCCAGGGCTTCCAGACTCTCCATACACCTCTTATGCAGTACCGTCGTGCGCACCACCAAGCCCTGTACCTCGTCCTCATTTTCGGCAGCTTTTGCCTTCACTCCACGGAGCTCCTTCTCTTGGGTCTTCTGCGCCTCCTTTAACCCCTCATCGCCTGCAGCATCGGCGCCAGCACCTCCTTCTTGAGCTCCTCCACACATCGCCGGAGGAACTCCTGCTGTTCCAGGCCCCATACCAACTGGCCTCCCTCCGCCGCCATCTTGCTTCTCACTTCCCTTCTTTGCCGCTGCTCCAGAGGATCCTCCGCAATCTGGCCACTATTATCTCTTCTGTCCATTCACATCCGGGGGGACTCCCCCCTATGTCGCCTCACAGTGGGTTTAGCCTTCGAAAATTGCCGTTGGGAATCCCGATAAGAGCTCAAAAGTCCGTTAAAACGGGAGGTGCCGAAACGTGCGACTTAGCTGGTCATCGCCGCACCCGGAAGTCTTTTTTTGAATGGGGGGGGGGGGGTGAGGAGCTGGCGTTGCCAGATTTGATAAATTAGTATTGGGGGGGGGGGGGGGGGGAACTAGCGTTGCCGGATTTGATCAATTAGTTTTGGGTGGCCAATATTGTGATGGTGAGGAAGTGGGCTGTGGAGGATAGGTTGGTCTGTGGGTGGGTGGAGGCAGCGTTGTGTAGGGGAATGGGTTTGGAGGGCACTTTTGTTGTTGCCTTTGCCATTACCGCCGACCAGGTACTCTGAAAGCCCAGTGGTGGTGTCGGCTTCAAAGATGTGGGGGCAGTGTAGGCAGCATTTTGGGCTGGAGGATACGTCGTTGTGGGAGCCGACCTGTGACAATCATAGGTTTGGGCCAATGGGGCTGGATATGAGGATTCAGGGGTGGCAGCAGGTGGGGATTCAGTATTTCAGGGACTTGTTTATCGGGGGCAAATTTGAGGGCTGGAGGACTTGGAGGAATTGTATGAACTGCTCAAGGGGAACGGATTTAGGTACCTGCAGGTGAGGGATTCTGTGAGGAGAGAGGTACCTTCTTTTCCGGGCCTGCCGCCTCTGGTGTTGCAAGACAAGCTGTTATCGGAGGATGAGATAGGGGAGGGGAGGATGTTGGACATTTACAAGGAATTGTTGGAGAGGGAGGGCACCCCAGTGCCTAGGCAGGGAGGTACGGGCCGGGACGTGGGTGGAGGCCTTGCAGAACGTGAACACATCCTCCTCATGTGCGAGGTTAAGCCTCATCCAGTTTAAAAGTACATATGGCCCACATGACGGTGGTGAGGATGAGCAGATTCTTTGCGGAGGTGGAAGATGGTTGTGAGCAGTGCGCGGGGGGGGGGGGGGGGGGGTGAATCACAATGGGTTCAGAGAGTCAAGTTTGGTCCAGTGAACTAGGGGAAGAGATAATGTGTCAGCTGAATGGTCTCAAAAAAATACTGGTGACAAAAAAGTCCATGGGCTTCTCACACTAGTAGGGGAGAGAAGCTTAAGGGGACAATCAATAGTGCAGAAAAGGCACAATGGCTTTTATTCACTCAACGGGATGTTACTACAGTGCTGAGCAGTTTTGAAGGAGAGCAAGGCTCTCTAGTGTTTTATGTAATCTAGCCAAATCTGATGGCACATGACTAAACCATTTGTGTCCATTGCTCTAGTCAAAATTAGGCAAAATAATGAAGGTGGACAATGGTAACAAAATACCTGAAAGGGGAAAAGTAGAAGGTGTCATAGGAGGTTGGCAGGAGGGAAGGAACCAGGAAGATCAAGAAAAGAGAAAGAAGTAAGCAGCAGGTCCAAGGAGCAGCTGTATGGAGGTAATTGGCAAACAAGATCAAGGGCAACAGCAGCAGGAGCTTGAGCTGATCCAACCCAATCTGCTGAAGAGTGATGAGAAGTGGTGGAGGATAAGTGAGTTCAACAGGAAACATGGAAAATCGCAAGGCAAAACTCATGGAGCAGAATACAGAGCAAGTTGGGAGGTAGGAAGAACAGATCAGAGCTACTGCAGCAAAAGGGGAAGAATTTCCAGCAAATGAACAGAAAACCAAGGATGAGCGTTTGACACAGGAGGCTACAACAGCTCACCTTCACACTTGAAGTAACCGAGTAGCAGAGCAGAGTCATGTCCGGTTGTCCAGCGCAGCAGTGCAATTCTTATAGGGAAGGAATCCAGGAGCCCAGGATGTTGAATTTGGGCAAAACTGCGACCGTTCTAAAGAGCAGACAGAATGAGCAGGATTAGGATATTTCTGTGGTTTTAGAACAGTTCTTGACATCTTAATTGTCAATTGAGACAAGGATGTTATCAATCAAAAGCAATTGAGCAAAAGGGGGCACACGCAGAAAACTCCAAACATTCATTAAAAATAAAGGAAAACTTCATACACGAAAACAGAATATTATTCCCCGTGTCGACAACGGACTTCAGCCCCCCCCCCCCCGGGGGGGGGGGGGAGGGGGTCACACTGGGTTTGCACTGCATATGTCCAAGCCAGGAACATCATTAATACGTTTCCAGACTCACGCTGTGTGTGTGTTTGACCAATGTGTTGGAAAGACGGTGGTACACAAGTCTAACCCGGCTGTGCTCCTTTTGAAGAGGTGGAATTGGCAGAAATAGATGAGGGGCTGACTGCAGTCCCGCACGCCCACCCCCGCTTTCCCGGTGGGTCAGCCTCCCAGACACGCGCCCGTGGTTTCCAGCTGAAGGGGAAGCCCTTGTCAAAGTACTTACCGCTCCGAAATGGTATTGGCGCCGAAAGCTGGAGTGACAGACGGGCTTCGCCGGTAGAGGCGGTGAGGGTTCGCCTTTGCGCCCTCACCTGGACGCGCCGTCTCTGGGCGGGATTCACAGCCTGGTGGGCGGCAGCCCCGCACGACAAGGCGGGGCCAAGCTGGCCGCGTCAGCGCGTAAATTATGATTGAGCCAGGTAAGTGCGTCAGGTGGGCAGCGAGAGCCGAGGGAGGCAGGACGGGGGACAGGAGGGCGCGGAGAATGGGAGGGCGCAGGCGCAGGACGGAGGTGGAGTGAGAGGCCAGGCTTGGACACCGAAAGTAAACTTTCTCAGCTGGAGGAGACATTGCAGTGCCTGAGAAGGGAACGGCGGAGTCCTCGGAGGAAGTGAAACCCCTCCCCCCACCTCAGAGAAGGACATGTCTGGTCAGATCAAGCGTTACTAACCTACCCCGGGAAAAGTGATGAATAATTGTTTGCCTGCTCAAGGAAGAGGGTACGGAGTTGTTTAACCTATTTGTATGCGTGAGAGAGAGGACACCGTCTGTTTGCCCTTTGTGAAAGTGAAGAGTTAGTCAGCAGCGTGCCAGAAAGTGGTGAGATCAGCCTACCCATGGAATGAAGTGAGTTGCCAGCCTTTATCTGGTGTAGAGGTAATCAACGACCTGCTGAAGTCAGATAAGCAAATGGGGTGTGACTGAGAAATGTCATCATGCTTAAAGAAGTGCACAAAAAACATTGAAGCGGATCCCAAGCAAAAGGAATCCGGACTGTGGATCCAGCGACTTGAAGTGTGGGATTTGAATGCGCAGCGTCTCTGAGCAACTGAATATGCTGCCTGCTGCAGTGAAGAGATGGCTCCACAAACCTAAAGTAAGAGGATATTTGGCTGTAAATCCGGCACTCTTAAACTTCCCACTCTTCATTCCATTCATCTCGGCTATAATTTTAAAAGCTTCTGATATTTTCTGTCCGCCCCCCGCCCTTGGCCTTTCAGCTACTTTTATTCTCAAACCTACAATTAGCGTTCTGATCTGTAGCAGTCTATTAAAATAGTGACTTAATTTTTATTTTGTATTTGACAGCTACAGAGCAATTTAATGTTTTGTTTCATTCTCACAACAAAGTTTCTTCAAATTATTATCACTTGCACGCTCTACTAAGTGGGCCACGCCAGCCAGAGACTATTGAGTCTCTGATTCTTATCTGCCTCATTTTCTCCTGTTGGGAAGTGCCTGGAATACTTTCAGCACATTCACTTTGGCTACTTGCTCTGTAATGCATTGAAACACCAGCATGCTACATCACCAGGTGAGTGATAAATTAAATTGGCAAATGTAATTAGTTTATTTTAGGAAGACATGAAGTCAATTAAGTGTATCTTTCCTCACATGAAGTTGTAATTCACAAAATAGTATTCCTAAATTGTGGAGGTAATGTCTCATCTGGGAACAGGCAACAAATAAGGAGGAAGGGGTTTCAAAATGACTAACTGGAACCCTCCTATATCCATATTTCTATTTGGTTTGCAATTAAATGACTATTGCATCTATGTCTTTCTTAATCAGTTCAGTTGCTTGCTTAATACAAATAGAAATCATGCTGTGGTGTCAAAATATGAATTATATCACATTCATTTTTTTTTAATAAACAGTTTATTGAGGTAGTTTTGGTATAGAAACAACAACAAAATAGACAAGATAAATGAAACCATAAACATAGTGCAAAAACCGTTTACCTTTCATACAGGTCTCACCCTTATTGACCCCCTACTCTAACCTACCATCCCACCCCCGTGTCTGCTGACGATTAATTTTCCGCAAGGAAGTCGACGAACGGTTGCCACCCCCGGGTGAACCCTAACAGTGAACCTCTCAAGGCGAAATTAATTTTCTCCATACAGAGAAAGCTAGCTAGGTCTCCGACTTCGGGGGCTTTAGGTCCCTCCATGCCAAAAGTATCCGTCTCCAGGCTACCAGGGAAGCAAAGGCCAGAACATCCACCTCTTTCTCCTCCTGGATTCCCAGATCTTCCGACACCCCGAAAATCGCCACCTCGGGACCCCGAAAATCGCCACCTCGGGACCCAGCGCCACCCTTGTTTTTAAAACCTTGGACATGACGTCTACCAACCCCTGCTAAAATCCTCGAAGCTTTGGACACGTCCAAAACATGTGGACATGGTTCGCTGGCCCTCCTGCGCATTTTGTGCACCTGTCCTCCACCCCAAAGAATCTGCTCATCCGGCCGGTGCACAACCTTAAATTGTATTAGGCTGAGCTTGGCACATGTTGCAGACGTGTTGACTCTACTCCACGCGTCTGCCCATAAACCATCCTTTATCTCACCTCCCAGCTCATCCTCCCACTTATGCTTCAGCTCCTTGGTCTGCATCTCCTCCGACCCCATAAGCTCCTTTTTATAGATGTCCGAGATGCTCCCCTCCCCTACCCACCCCCTGGAAATGACCCTGTCCCGAATCCTCCTCAGCGGTAGGAGCGGGAAGGTTGCCACCTGCTTACGAAAGAAGTCCCGTACCTGCAAGTATCTGAATTTGTTTCCCCTCGCCAGCCCAAACTTTTCCTCCAGCGCCCTCATACTCGGGAAACTCCCCTCTATGAACACATCCCCCATCCTCTCAATCTCCGCCATACCGGGAACCCCCCCCATCCATACTCCCCGGGGAAAACCGGTGGTTATCACAAATTGGGGCCCAGACTGATGCTCCCACATGCCGCCTCCACTGGCCCCAAACTCTCAGGGCCGCCACCACCACGGGGCTGGTGGAGTACTGCAGGAGCGGCAGAGGCGCAGTTACCAACGCCCCCAAACTGGTGCCCTTACAAGAAGCCACCTCCATTCTCACCCACGCCGACCCCTCCCCCACCACCCACTTCCTGATCATTGCTATGCTAGCCGCCCAGTAATAATTGCTAAAATTTGGCAGTGTCGGCCCACCCTCTCCCCGGCTCCGCTCGAGCATTACCTTCCTTACCTGTGGGGTCTTGCCCGCCCAAACGAAGCTCGTGATCACCCTGTTGACCCGCTTAAAAAGGGACTGCGGAATAAAAATGGGGAGACATTGAAATACAAATAGGAACCTCGGGAAGACCGTCATTTTCACCGTTTGTACCCTCCCGGCCAGCGACCACGGGAGCGCGTCTCATCTCCGGAAATCGTCCTTCATTTGGTCCACTAGCCGGGCCAGATTCAATTTATGCAGCCAGTCCCATTCCCATGCCACTTGAATGCCCAGGTAAACTACTCCCTACTGACCTAAATGGCAGCTCCCCCAGTCGCCCCTATTGTCACCTCATCTGAACCACAAACATCTCACTCTTATCCATAGCTTTATACCCCAAAAACCAGCCGAATTCCCCTAAAATTGTCATGATTTCCTCCATCCCCTCTACCGGGTCTGAAACGTACAGAAGCAGATCATCTACATAGAGCAAAACCCTGTGCTCCACCCCCCCCCCCCCCCCCCCCAGCCGGACCAGTCCTCGCCAGCCCCTTGAAGTTCTCAGAGCAATTGCCAACGGCTCTATAGCCAGCGCAAACAACAGTGGGGCGAGGGGGCATCCCTGTCTCGTCCCCCGGTACAGTCTAAAATAGTCCAATGTTGTCCTGTTCGTCCGCACACCTGCCACAGGAGCCTGATACAGTAATCTGACCCAGTTAACAAAGCCCCGCCCAAATCCGAACCATCCCAGTGCCTCCCACAGGTAGTCCCATTCTACCCGATCAAAAGCCTTTTCTGCATCCATTGCGATCACAACATCAACCTCCCTACCTTCTGGGGGCATCATGATCCCATTTAACAGCCTTCTTACATTGGCCACCAACTGCCTACCCTTAACAAACCCCGTCTGGTCTTCCCCAATAACGTCCGGAACACAATTCTCAATCCTGGAGGACAAGATTTTGGCCAGGAACTTGGCATCCACATTCAGCAGGGAGATCGACCTGTAGGACCCACACAGCTCCGGGTTCTTGTCCTGCTTGAGAATCAGCGAAATCATTGCCTGTGACATCATCGGGGGGCAGCACCCTCCCTCCCTTGCCTCATTGAACATCCTCAACAACACTGGCCCCAATATCCCCGAGAACTTGTTATAGAACTCTACTGGGTACCTGTCCGGACCCGGGGCCTTACCCGCCTGCATGGCCTTCAAGCCCTCCACTATCTCTTCCAGCCCAATTGGGGCCCCCAGCCCTTCTACTCGCTCTCCATCCACCGTTGGGAAATTCAGGCCCTCCAAGAAGCACCTCATCCCCTCCGGCCTCGCAGGGGGTTCCGACCTGTACAGCCTGCTGTAAAAAATCTCTGAGCGCCTTATTCACCCCTACCGAATCACCAACCAGGTTCCCCTCACCGTCCTTTACTTTCCCTAGTTGCCTCCCTCTTCCTAAGCTGCTGTGCGGGCATTCTGCTGGCCTTCTCCCCATGTTCATAAATCGCCCCCCCTCGCCTTTCTCAGCTGCTCCACCGCCCTCCCTGTGGTCAGCAAACTAAACTCCGCCTGCAACCTCCACCGTTCCCTTAATAGCCCTGCCTCTGGGATCCCCGCATACCTCCTATCAATCTGTAGTATCTCCTTTACCAGCCTGTCCGTCTCTGCCCTGTCAACCCTCTCCCTATGAGCCCGGATCGAGACCAGCTCCCCCTTACCACCGCCTTCAGTGCTTCCCAAACCACCGCTGCCGAATTTTCCCCCGTGTCATTGACCCGCAGGTAGTTCTGAATGCATTTCCTCAGCCGCTCGCACACCCCTTCATCCGCCAAAAGTCCCACATCTAACCTCCAGTGCGGGCGCTGATATTACATCACATTCATGGTCCTGATCATAACTCAATAGCAAGTTCACTCATGAATTTTCACATCAACCCATTTGGCAGATTTGAATCATCTTTCATTCTTGTGTCTTTGTATGATGAGTACTGGGGAAAGCTTTGTAATCTTAGGCTTTTGGAGAACATGGGTTGGATATGTGCAAAAATTTGTTGACTGTGTCTGCTGTTCTCTCTTGACCAGTGCACATGTAAAATGTATGGTTAGTTTGTTGTTTCAAATTAACTTAAAGTAACTGTTCTCTCAATGCTTTTTCTCCCCTCCCATGAAATTGTAAACTCTTGGTTGGCAGAGTTTCATAAGAAACAAAAGACTCGCAGTACCTTCGCTAACTACGTTTTTGTGTGTTTTTTAAAAAATAATAATTCAACGGATATGGGTTTCATTGACTAAGCCAGCTTTCACTGCCCATCCAAATTTCCCTTGAGAAGGTGGAGGTAAGCTGCCTTGAACCGCTGCAGTGCATGTGGTGGAGGTGCACTCGCAGATGGTGCTGTTAGGAGGGAGTTCCAGGGTTGAGACCCAACCACAATGAAGGAACAGTAACATATTTCTAAGCCAGGATGGTAAGTGGCTTGGAGAAAAACCTCCGGGAGGTGGTGTTCCCACGCGTCTGCTGCCCTTGTTCTTCTAGGTGATAGTGGTTGTGTGTTTGGATGGTGCTCGCTAAGGAACCTTCGACGTGGATGGGTCTAAAAATAGGGAGGCCTTGCTAAAACTATACAAGGCACTAGTTAGACCACACCTGGAATACTGTGAACAATTTTGGTCCCCTTACCTGAGGAAAGATATACCGGCATTGGAGACCGTGCAGAGGAGGTTCAGTAGGTTGATCCTGTGTATAGAGGGATTTTCTTTTGAGGTAGGTTGAGCGAGTACTCTTTGGAATTTAGAAGAATGAGAAGCAACCTAATTGAGACATTAGGATTCTTAGGGACTTGCCAGGGTGGACGTTGACAGATTGTTCCCCTAGTGAGAGACTCTAGGACTAGAGGGCATAATCTCAGAGCAAGGGATTGCTGATTTAAGATGAGGAATTTCATTTTGAACGTAGTGAATCTGTGGAATTCTTTACCACAGAGGACTGGAGAGGTTGAGTCATTAAGTATGTTGAAGACTCTTCATCAGAACCTAATCCCAAACCCTGTTATTGCCCCTCACCTACAGATTCTGTACTTTGCAGTTGGTACGATTGAATAGCATTTGAGAGCTTATGTGATTTGTTTTCCCTTTATTGTAGGGATGATGGGGCCAATTTAGGGTGTGCCTTTTGAAGCTGGACAAGTTGCATTCCAATTCAGTCGAAGTAACATTTCAATAGATTTTCTTAGTTGGTCCATAATTAACCTACTATCATTTATTATTTACATACAGAATGAGAGAAAGGAAAGTAGAGAGGAGTCGGTGATGTAGTGGTATTGACGTTGGACTAATAACCTAGAGTTCCCATGCTCTGGGAACCTGGGTTCAAATCACGCCATGGCAAATGGTCAAATATGAATTTGATAAGCTGGAATTAAAAGTCTAATGACCATGAAACTATTGTCATTTTTAAAACAAACATCTGGTTCACTAATATCCTTTAGGGAAGGAAGTCTGTCGTCCTTACCGAGTGTGGCCTCTCATGTGACTCCAGATCCACAGGTTGACTCTGAAATGCCGTCGGGGCTGGGTAATAAATGCTGTCATGGCTCAGCCAGCAACGCCCACATCCCATGAACGAATAAAAAAAAAGTATATTTTAATTTTGTTTTGATTCCTACTTTTATTATAACTTGCATAATTCCTATACAAGCAAGTAGGATGTATTACTCATTTAATGTAATGGTGTTTATGAATCACCTGAGGAGGCAATAATCAATCATATGTTTTGACTTGTTTTGACTCTCAATCCCCTGTCAGCGTTTGCTATTTCAAAACAATGCATTCTCTCTATCGGTTGCTGCACAAACATGGAGAGATGTTTTGATGACCTTTCATCAGACCCTAAACCGTAATGACCAAAGGCCAATTATCTTATACATTAACTCTGTTTTTTCACTCGGATGCTGCCAGGCCTGCTGAGTATTTACAGCATTTTCTATTTTTTGATTTTGGGTGTGTACAAAAATAATTGGTTTCTTATTGCAATAAATCAATTGCAATGTGCTAAGACCAGGGTGCATTGCTGCTGCTCTTTTTTTCACAGTAGACGGCTGCACATACTTTTACAGCCGGCACAGACTTTCCCTTGATAGTTGGAAAAGTCAGAAATGGAAACCTAAATTTTCAGGTTGGTCTTTTAACCAACTGAGCACCATAATTTACTCATTTTGCATCGATTATGCTGCTCCCAAATCTGCACTGCTATGTAAATGAGGTGCATTCCTGAGCATGTAGACTATGTTGGATATTCAAAAGAAATGGGCTGCACGGTGGCACAGTGGTTAGCACTGCTGCATCACCGCACCAGGGACCTGGGTTCAGCTCTGACCTTGGTGACTGTCTGTGTGGCGTTCGCATGTTCTCATTGCGTCTGGGTGGGTTTCCTCCGGATGCTCCGGTTTCCTCCCACAGTCCAAAGATGCGCAGGTTAGGTGGATTGACCATGATCAACGAGTGGGATTTCAGGGATAGGGAATTCAGGGAAGTGGGCCAAGGTAAAGTGCTCTTTTGGAGAGTCTGTTGTTACTCTATGGGCTGAATGGCTTCCTTCTGAACTTCAGGAATTCTATGAATATTGCACCATTTTTCCAATATTGGAGTTGTGATTCATAGTTTTTGGTAAATTGTGTGAGAGAATGGAGCCACGTTCATATACTAGAGTCAGCATGCACCTTTTATGGGTCTGATAACTCATTAGTAGCAAAAGTCACCCTACCCTTCACCAACAAAATGATGCCTTTGGTGGGCGGCACGGTTGCATAGTGGTTAGCATTGTTGCTTCACATCGCCAGGGTCCCAGGTTCGATTCCCAGCTTGGGTCACTGTCTGTGTGGAGTCTGCACGTTCTCCCTGTGTCTGCATGGGTTTCCTCCCACAAGTCCCGAAAGACGTGCTGTTAGGTGAATTGGACATTTTGAATTCTCCCTCTGTGTACCTGAACAGGCGACTAGGGGATTTTCACAGTAACTTTATTGCAGTGTTAATGTAAACCTACTTGTGACAATAAAGATTATTCTACTCTATTAATTTCAAGCAGTAAAGAGCACATTCTAGCTAGCGAAAGATTGCCACCAATGGACATGGCTCCAGCCTGATCCCCATCATCTCAGGACATAGTCTCAAAAAAGGAGATCCAAAACACGAATAGCTTGGGGTAGGACCAGAACATGTGTGAATGGTTCGTCGGCCTCCTTAGACAGCACTCACATCTGTCTTCTATTATGAGAAAGAACCCACTCATGCGTGCTCTAGTTAAGTTTGCACTGTGAAGGGCGACACAGTGGCGCACTGGTTAGCACTGCTGCCTCACGGCACCGAGGACTCTGGTTCGATCCCGGCCCTGGGTCACTGGATGTGGAGTTTGCACATTCTCTCCTTATTTATGTGGGTCTCACCCCACAACCTAAAGATGTGCAGGGTAGGTGAATTGGCCATGCTAAATTGCCCCCTAATTGGGGAAAAAAGTAATTGGATACTCTAAATTTATAAAAAAAGTAGGTTCGCCCTGTGAACTATTTTGATCTGTATCAGTCTGGCACAAGAAGAGGTGCAATTCACCCTGTGCAAGATCTCGCCGCTCCTCCCACTTTGCCTTTACTTCCTCTAGCAGTGTTCTCCCCGTCTCCAACGACCACCCATACATATTGAATATCTTCCCTTCCCCTATCTCATCTAGAGATAGTGGGAGGGATTCTCCAATAATGGGGCTATGTCCCCACGCCCACGCGAAAACGGGCACGAAGCACTCCGGACTTTTTTCTAGAAAGTCCGGGGTGATTCTCCATTTTGAAAGGGGCATGTAGGGCCCCGGAGCGCTCCACGCAGTTCCGGCTGCTGATATGGGGCCTTGCACGTCCGGCCGTGGATTCGCGCATGCGCGCGTGGGCCAGTGCCGCAGGTCGGACCCACACAGCGGCCCAGCGCCAAAGAAGTAGACCCCCCCCCTCCCCAAGATCGCGTGGGCCTGGCCATAGTGGAGCCCCCCCCCCCTCTCCACGGTGACAGATCCCACCCGCCCCCCACCAGGACGGCCATCGCAGCCGCCACTCCGAGCTCCCGGTGGGTGGAACCATATGTGAACCACGCCGGCGGGAACTCGGCCGGTCGTCCGCAAAGAATCGCTGCGGGGGCCTCTTTCAACATTCCCCCCCGACCGGCGCCACGTCGACCGCGTGCGACTGGTGGCGATTCTCTGGTCGCGGGAAGGCGTCACGGGTCCAACACCCATTCTCTGCCCCCCGTGCCGGGCACGACTGCGGCGTGGAGGCTCGGAGAATCCCGGCCAGTATCTTGTCCAAAAGTGTAGATCCTGGTAGCGAAGGGAACAAAGACAGATCCTTACAAAAAAAGTTTCACACCTGCAAACACCTAAACAATCTCTTCCCACTCCCTGCCTCACTCCTTGGGATTTGACATTATTCCTCCTGCCCCGCAAACCTACCCTTCACAGACAAATCCCTGAAGTTCTCGACCCCTTCCTCTTCCAAATCTTATATATTCCATACAAACCAGATGGCACAAACCTATGGTTCCCACAAATTGGTGTCAGTAGTGGCATCACTCCCAATTTAAAATGCTGCATGAATTGGCTCCAATTTTTAGGGGACGTCACCACCACCAGGCTCATGGTCAGAGAGAACGTAAGAGGGTCCGTAACCAATGCCCTCAGACACGAACCTACACAGGAAGCCTCCTCTACCCTGGCTCCTTCATCCCCCGCCCAGTAATAATACATCAGATTCAGTCGCACCAGCCCTCCCGATTGTCTCTCCCTCTGCAGGAAGGCTTTTCAAATCCTGGGAGGCTTACCTGCCCAGACCAAGGCTGAGAATAACTTCTCAACCCTAATGAAAAAAGACTTTGGGAGGAAGAACAAGAGACACTGCAACACAATTAAGAACCTAGGCAACATGTTCATTTTGACCACCTGCACTCTCCCCACCGAGGATGATGGGAGGGCATCCCACCTCTTCAAGTTCCCCTTCCACCAGACTGGCCAAGTTCAATTTATGTAGCATGGTCCAGTTAGCCATCTGTATCCTTAAATACCTGAACATTGTCCTGGCCAGCTTAAACAGCAGCCTCCACAAATCTGTTTCCATCCTTGGGGCATTCATCGGAAAGATTTCGCTCTGACTCCTATTCAATTTGTATCCTGAAAAGGAATCCAAGTTCATCAAGAGGTTATCCTTCCCACACTAGCGAGAGGGTCTGAAATGTATAGCAACAAGTCGTCACATAAATGGACACTTTATGTTCCTGGTCCTCGGAGATAATGTCCAGTAATCGCCCCTCCAGATGCATCACCAACATCTTAGTTGGTACTCAACAGTGAGATACGCTTGTAAGACCTACACTCCAAGGGATCCTTCTTCAGGATCAAAGAGACCAACATGCTGGCAACCCCCCCCCCCCCCCCCAAGACAAAAATTAAACATCCCTATTTTGGAGTGATGTCACTAATGTGTGGCGCCAACAAGACCGCCAACTGTTTATAGAATTCCACCGGGAAGACATCCGGCCCCGGTGCCTTCCCCGACTGCATGGAGCAAATACAGTCCACAATCTCCTCTATCCCCTGCGGTGCCTCCCACCCGACTCCCTATCCACTACTGGGAATTCCAACCCATCCAAAAACTGCTTCATCCCCAAGTCATCATCCAGAGGCACAAATTTGTATAGCCACTGGTAGAAAGACTCAAATGCCCCACTGGCTGGAACAGTGACCAGCCTCCTTCCCCCTCCCATCTCCCACGCTGCCACCTCAACTGATCAGCCTATACCCAGCTGGTCGTCTTGCCATACTCATAAGATGCCCCTCGCGAATGACAACGTTGGATGACTGGCTTCCCTGTCAAAACAAGCTTGAACTCCTTCTGTAGCTTACTCCATTCCGATAACAACTCTGCCGTCGGACCCATGGAGTATTGCTGGTCCATCTCCAAAATGGAGTCAATCAACTTCTGCCTTGCCACCGTTCCAACCTTATTCCTGTGGGCATTATACAAAATATCTCCCCATGACAACTGTCTTCAATGCTTCCCAGAACGTGGAGGGTGAAACTTCCCCGTTGTTGTTAAATCCCACATAGTCCCCAATGGCCGAAACCACTCTTATCACAAAACCCCTTCTGCAGTGTCCAACCTCCACTGGAGGCGTTGGACATTGGTTGATCTCCAGTTGCATATCTACGCAGTGTAGGATGTGGTCCGATATTACAACCGCTGAGTACCCAGCCCCCACCACCACTGGAAATAACTATTTCTCCACCACAAAAAAATCTAAACGGGAGTAGTCCTGGTGCATGTGCGAGAAGAAGGAAAACTCCCTTTCCCTTTGGTATCTAAAGCTCCACGGATCCACCCTCCAGCCCCCTATTTCCCCCATGAACACTGCCAGCTCCTTAGCCATCCCCAAAATTGCAAAGAACTTGGGGCTCGAGTACAATTACAATCTCCCCCTATGTCCAATTGATCCAAATCTAGCTCGGAGATGGCGGCCAACATCATAGATTATCATAGAATTTACAGTGCAGAAGGAAGCCATTCGGCCCATTGAGTCTGCACCAGCTCTTGGAAAAGCACCCTACCCAAGGTCAACACCTCCACCCTATCCCCATAACCCAGTGACCCCACCCAACATTAAGGGCAATTGTGGTTACTAAGGGCAATTTATCATAGCCAATCCACCTAACCTGCACATCTTTGGACTGTGGGAGGAAATCGGAGCACCCGGAGAAAATCCATGCACACACGGGGAGGATGTGCAGACTCCGCACAGACAGTGACCCAAGCCGGAATCGAACCTGGGACCCTAGAGCTGTGAAGCAATTGTGCTATCCACAATGCTACCGTGCTGCCCAAACATCATCTTGATAAATTCTGCCAATTTGGCACATATATGTTCACCAACACTACAGCCAATACCCCACTCTTATCATGTATTTTCCCCCCAGGGTCCGTCAAAATACTGTCTCCTGTAAAGGCCATCCTCCTGTTAATCAACACCCCCCCCCCCCCCACCCCCTCGTCCTTGCATCAAAATTTGAGTGAAACCCGTGCCCCACCCATCCCTTGCTTAACCTCGTCTGATCTCTAACCCTCATGTGTCTCCTACAGAAAGATTACATTGGCCTGCAAGCTCTTCAAATGGACAAACACTTGGGACCTTTCACGTTCCATGTAACCATCCTAACTGGGGACCTCTGGGCACCCCCTCTACTAAATTCAGCCATACACCATCTGTGAGCAAGTCCAACAAGACCTACCCGATTCCAGGCCACCTACGATGGCCACCGTCGCCATCCCCACACCAATCCATAAACCAAGAAAGCTACATCGCTAGCACTCTACGTTCCTTGCTAAAGTTGATATTGAAGCCAGAATACCCAAGAGAAGAATGTAGTTCTGTTCCTCAAAGTTACATTGGAAGGGACTTCCGGGTGCGGCGATGACCAGCTAAGTCGCACGTTTCGGCAGCTCCCGGTGGAACGGACTTTTGGGCTCTTGCTAGGAGCCCCAACGGCAATTTTAACGGCTAAAAACACTGTGCGGTAAACCAGAAGGGAATCCCCCCTGGATATGGATGGAAAAAGGAGAGGAAAGCGGCCGGATTGCGGAGGATCCTCTAGAGCAGCGGCAAGGAAGGCAAGCACAAAGCAAGATGGCGTTGGAAGGTGGCCGTCTAGTATGGGGCCCTGACCAACAAGAGTTCCTGCGGCACTGTGTGGAAGAACTTAAAAAGGAGATGAAGAAGGAGCTGCTGGCCCCGATATTACAGGCGATTGAAGGGCTAAAGGAGGAGCAAAAGACCCAGGAGCAGGAGCTTCGGGTCGTGAAGGCAAAGGCCGCTGAAAATGAAGACGAAATACAGGGCCTGGTGGTGAAGACAGAGATGCACGAGGCACAACACAAAAGGTGTGTGGAAAGGCTGGAGGTGCTGGAGAATAATGCGAGGGGGAAGAATTTAAGGATTCTTGGTCTTCCCGAAGGCACAGAAGGGGCGGACGTCAGGGCATATGTGAGCACGATGCTTCACTCATTAATGGGATCGGAGGCCCCGACGGGCCCGTTGGAGGTGGAGGGAGCTTATCGAGTTATGACGCGAAGACCGAGGGCTGGAGAAATACCTCGAGCCATAGTGGTGAGATTTCTCCGATATAATGATAGAGAGATGGGCGAAGAAAACTCGGAGCAGTAGGTGGGAGAACGCGGTGATCCGCGTATATCACGATTGGAGTGCGGAGGTGGCGGAAGGAGGGCAAGTTTTAATCGGGCCAAGGCGATGCTTCACAAAAGGAAGGTCAAATTTGGAATGTTGCAGCTGACAAGACTGTGGGTCACACACCAAGGGAAGCACCACTACTTTGAGACGGCAGAAGAGGCATGGACATTTATTGTGGAGGAGAAGCTGGAATTGGCGGGCCAGAAAAAGAACGTTTGGGACAAAGTGGTGGGGTGATTACGTGGGGTGAAGGGGGGGAAAAAGGGGGCAGGGATGATCTCTCAAGTTGTTAATCTTGCGACCCTGTAACTTTTCGCTCTTCCCCATGTCGTGGGGGAGAGGGGGGAGGGAGGATAAGGAATTGTGGGTGCTGGCCATTAGGGGTGGGGCCAAGTGGGAAACGCGGGCTTTGTTCCCACGCTATGGTAATCATGGCGGGAACAGGGAAGCAGGAAGGAGGGGGCCTCGCACAGTGGGGGCCGAGGTCACGGGGGGGGAAGCCGAGGTCAGCCAGAGTTTGCTGACTTCTGGGAGCAACATGGGGGGTGCAATTACGCTAGAAAAGGATCTAGCGGGGGGGGTTAACTGGGTTGCTGCTGCTGGGGAGAAGGGGAGCTGGTACGGGGTGGGGTGGTCGAGGCGGGAGGGCGCCGTCGGGGGGAGATATGGCTACGTGGGAACCGGGTGAGGAGCTGGATTAAAAAAGGGGATGGCTAGTCGACAAAGGGGGGGGGGGGTAAAGAGCCCCCCAACCCGGCTGATCACGTGGAATGTGAGCGGGCTGAACGGGCCGATTAAAAGGGCACGGGTACTCGCACACCTAAAGAAATTAAAGGCAGATGTGGTTATGTTGCAGGAGACGCATTTGAAACTGATAGACCAGGTCAGACTACGCAAAGGATGGGTGGGGCAGGTGTTTCATTCGGGGTTAGACGCAAAGAACAGGGGGGTGGCTATATTAGTGGGGAAATGGGTACTGTTTGAGGCAAAGACCATAGTGGTGGATAGTGGGGGTAGATACGTGATGGTGAGTGGCAGATTGCAAGGGGAGGCGGTGGTTCTAGTGAACGTATATGCCCCGAACTGGGATGATGCCAATTTTATGAGGCGTATGTTGGGACGTATCCCGGACCTAGAGGCGGGAAAGTTGGTAATGGGGCGAGACTTCAATACGGTGCTGGACCCAGGGCTCGACAGATCGAGGTCCAGGACCGGGAGGAGGCCGGCTGCAGCTAGGGTGCTCAAGGACTTTATGGAGCAGATGGGAGGAATAGACCCCTGGAAATTTAGCAGGCCTAGGAGTAAGGAGTTCTCGTTTTTCTCCTATGTCCATAAAGTATATTCACGGATAGACTTTTTTGTTTTGGGAAGGGCGCTGATCCCGAAGGTGACAGGGACGGAGTACACGGCTATAGCTATCTCGGACCACGCTCCACATTGGGTGGACCTGGAGATAGGGGAGGAAAAAGAACAGCACCCGCCCTGGAGAATGGACATGGGACTAATGGCAGATGAGGGGGTATGTTTAAGGGTGAGGGGGTGTATTGAAAGGTACTTGGAGCTTAATGACAATGGGGAGGTTCAGGTGGGAGTGGTCTGGGAGGTGTTGAAGGCAGTGGTTAGAGGGGAGCTGATATCTATTAGGGCACATAAAGGAAAGCAGGAGGGTAGAGAAAGGGAGCGGCTGTTGAAAGAACTTCTGAGGGTGGCCAGACAATATGTGGAGGCACCGGAGGAGGGACTGTACAGGGAAAGGCTACATGTAGAATTTGACTTGTTGACTACAGGTAATGCAGAGGCACAATGGAGGAAGGCACAGGGTGTACAGTACGAATATGGGGAGAAGGCGAGCCGGTTGCTGGCCCACCAACTGAGGAAGAGGGGAGCAGCGAGGGAGATAGGGGGGGTGAGAGATGAGGAGGGAGAGATGGAGCGGGGAGCGGAGAGAGTGAATGGGGTGTTCAAGGTATTCTACAAAAGATTATTTAAAGCTCAGCCCCCGGAAGGGAAGGAGAGAATGATGTGCTTTCTGGATTAGCTGGAATTCCCGAAGGTGGAGGAGCAGGAGAGGGCGGGACTGGGAGCACAGATTGAGATGGAGGAGGTAGTGAAAGGGATTGGGAGCATGCAGGCGGGGAAGGCCCCGGGACCAGACGGATTCCCGGTGGAATTTTATAGGTCGTATATGGACTTGCTGACCCCGCTTCTGACGAGAACCTTTAATGAGGCTAGGGAAAGGGGGCAGTTGCCCCCGACTATGTCAGAGGCAACGATATCGCTCCTCCTAAAGAAGGAAAAAGACCCGCTGCAATGCGGGTCCTATAGGCCCATTTCTCTTTTAAATGTGGATGCTAAGATTCTGGCCAAGGTAATGGCGACGAGGATAGAGGACTGTGTCCCGGGGGTGGTTCATGAGGACCAAACTGGGTTTGTGAAGGGGAGACAGCTGAACACTAACATACGGAGGTTGCTAGGGGTAATGATGATGCCCCCGCCAGAGGGGGAAGCGGAGATAGTGGTGGCGATGGATGCCGAGAAAGCATTTGATCGAGTGGAGTGGGATTATCTGTGGGAGGTGCTGAGGAGATTTGGCTTTGGAGATGGGTATATCGGATGGGTACAGTTGCTGTATAGGGCACCGATGGCGAGTGTGGTTACGAATGGACGGGGGTCTGATTATTTCCGGCTTTACAGAGGGACGAGGCAGGGGTGTCCCCTGTCTCCGTTATTGTTTGCACTGGCGATTGAGCCCCTGGCCATAGCACTGAGGGGTTCCAGGAAATGGAGGGGAGTGTTTAGGGGAGGAGAAGAACACCGGGTATCTTTGTATGCGGATGATTTGTTGTTGTATGTGGCGGACCCGGTGGAGGGGATGCCAGAGATAATGCGGATACTTGGGGAGTTTGGGGATTTTTCGGGGTATAAATTGAACATGGGGAAAAGTGAGTTGTTTGTGGTGCATCCGGGGGAGCAGAGCAGGGAAATAGAGGATTTACCGCTGAGGAAGGTAACAAGAGACTTCCGGTACTTGGGGATTCAGATAGCCAAGAATTGGGGAACCTTACACCGGCTTAATTTAACACGATTGGTGGAACAGATGGAGGAGGACTTCAAGAGATGGGACACGGTGTCCCTGTCACTGGCAGGTAGGGTGCAGGCAGTTAAAATGGTGGTTCTCCCGAGATTCCTCTTTGTGTTTCAGTGCCTCCCGGTGATGGTCACGAAGGCTTTTTTTAAGAGAATCGAGAAAAGCATTGAGTTTTGTGTGGGCCGGGAAGACCCCGAGAGTGAGGAGGGGGTTCTTGCAGCGTAGTAGGGATAGGGGGGGGGCTGGCACTACCGAGCCTAAATGATTATTGCTGGGCCGCCAATATTTCAATGGTGTGTAAGTGGATGGGAGAAGGGGAGGGAGCGGCGTGGAAGAGATTGGAGAGGGCGTCCTGCAAGGGGACCAGCTTACAAGCAATGGTGACGGCACCGTTGCCGTTCTCACCGAAGAAATACACTACAAGCCCGGTGGTGGTGGCAACATTAAAAATTTGGGGGCAGTGGAGACGGCATAGGGGAAGGACGGGAGCCTCGGAGCGGTCCCCGATAAGAAATAACCATAGTTTTGTTCCGGGGAGAATGGATGGGGGATTTGGAGCATGGCAAAGAGCTGGGGTAGTACAATTGAGAGATCTGTTCGTAGATGGGACGTTTGCGAGTCTGGGAGCGCTGACGGAGAAATATGGGTTGCCCCAAGGGAATGCATTTCGGTATATGCAACTGAGGGCTTTTGCGAGGCAACAGGTGAGGGAATTCCCGCAGCTCCCGACGCAGGAGGTGCAGGATAGAGTGATCTCAGAGACATGGGTGGAGGATGGTAGGGTGTCGGACATATACAGGGAAATGAGGGACGAGGGGGAGATCATGGTAGATGAGCTGAAAGGGAAATGGGAAGAAGAGCTGGGAGAGGAGATTGAGGAGGGGCTGTGGGCTGATGCCCTACGTAGGGTAAACTCGTCGTCCTCGTGTGCCAGGCTAAGCCTGATGCAATTCAAGGTTCTACACCGGGCGCATATGACTGGAGCACGGCTCAGTAAATTTTTCGGGGTAGAGGATAGGTGTGGGAGATGCTCGAGAAGCCCAGCGAATCACACCCACATGTTCTGGTCATGTCCGGCATTACAGGGGTTCTGGCTGGGGGTGGCGAAGGTGCTTTCGAAGGTGGTGGGGGTCCGGGTCGAGCTAAGCTGGAGGTTGGCTATATTCGGGGTTGCAGAAGAGCCGGGAGTGCAGGAGGCGAGAGAGGCTGATGTTTTGGCCTTTGCGTCCCTAGTAGCCCGGCGCAGGATATTGCTTATGTGGAAGGAAGCCAAACCCCCGGGCGTGGAGACCTGGATAAACGACATGGCAGGGTTTATAAAGTTAGAACGGATCAAGTTCGTATTAAGGGGTTCGGCTCAAGGGTTCACCAGGTGGTAGCAACCGTTTGTCAACTACCTCACAGAACGGTAGAGGGAATGAAAAAGAAAGAAAGACAACAGCAGCAACCCAGGGGGGAGGGGGGGGGGGAGGATCCGGGCGGGCTCTCAGGGATGTCATTGTATATGTATAGACATTTGTTATAGGTAATGTATATTGGACTGTTGGATTATATCTTTGGAGAGTAACTATTTTTGACAAGGCAGTTGCCATTTAGTTTTGTTTTTGTTTCTGTTTATATATTGTTTATTTATTTGTTTAAAACTGGCCACTGTTATTTATATTGCTTTATTGTTGTTTAAAAGAAAAACTATGTACTGTTATGTTTGGCCAAAAAATCTTGAATAAAATATATATTTTAAAAAAAAGTTACATTGGAAGTCAGAGTGGGAGGGGAAATTGCAAAGCAACAGAGATCGACCATGTAAAAATGGTAAGGGACATTTCAAGCTTGGTTAATAAAGACTTCGTGAGGAGACGAGTGGGAAGCAGCACTAACACAGCCAAAAAGTCCTGGGAAAGGGCTTCAGTCAGAGTGTTCGGCATATCTACAAAATGATAGGTGTGACCAAAGTCCATGTGGATTTCCATAGCAGGATCTTTTGATTTGGAGGAAGTGTACAGATTTTCAAGTAAGAACCAGTTTAGCCAGGCAGACTAGTCTAGTTGTGTTTAGGATTGGTTGGGCGCCTGTTGAAAGCAGAAATGGAGGGCCCTCTGGCTGAAGGTATAGAAGAAGAAATGTATAACCATAGTCAAAAATAGATGTGGATCCAGAAAGAGGGAGAGATTATCAGAAGAATGATGTAGGTAAGTAAATAGGTCATGAAAAGTTGTTTATTACACTTAACTTCAAAAACACGATGGCAACTCTAAGGTGAACTAGTCAACCAATACTGGGAATTTTTGGTTGATCATCATGAAGTCTGCAGAGTAGGCATTCTGATAATTACCAGTCTCTTGTTGTTGCACAGGTTCCAACAATCTTATTGTCACTATGGTAGAGTAATTACTCATGTTACCAGATGGTGCGGAGATTCTTGAAACGCCTTGGGGTATAATCTCAACCTGCCACCTGGGGACAGGCTGGGGTGGGGGGAGGTGTGGAAAATGCAAATCTAGTATGAGCCAGTGAAATATCAGGTTGAAGTACGATGAAAGCCAGTCTGTTCATTTTCATTGTCAGCCCACTTGTCGGGAAGGAAGGGCAAATGATTTGGGTTTATCATACTTTCCACCAGTGTAATCCATAGATGCTCTGTCAGACTGGTCAGAAGAACATGTTAAGTCAATTGAATGTACATTTTTTTTCCCTGTGTGGAAGGTATTCTCTATAATACATACATAGATACATAGAATTTACAGTGCAGAAGGAGGCCATTCAGCCCATTAAGTCTGCACCGGCTCTTGGAAAGAGCACCCAACCCAAGCCCACACCTCCACCCTAGCCCCATAACCCAGTAACCCTACCCAACACTAAGGGCAATTTTGTACACTAAGGGCAATTTAGCATGGCCAATCCACCTAACCTGCACATCTTTGGACTGTGGGAGGAAACCGGAGCACCCCGGTGAAACCCACGCACACACTGGGAGAACATGCAGACTCTGCACAGACAGTGACCCAAGCCGGGAATCGAACCTGGGACCCTGGAGCTGTGAAGCAATTGTGTTAACCACTATGCTACCGTGCTGCCCGTTGCTTTAAAAACTTGTATCATGAAAAGTTAAATCTGTCACATAATTTCAGTCTCCTCTCCTTATCTGTGCAATGGGAAGATACTTGGCGGCCTCATACAATTTGGGGTTATTTTCCTCATTTGACTACGTGTCATCTTTACGCCTCCCTGAACGCATAAATTGAACATGTATCATCTTTTGCATGAACCAAATTCAAATCTTTGAAACATGAAAAAAAAAAAATAGACACAATTTATTTGTTAAAATAACAATTCTATCATTGGAATTTGGTTCCATTTCATCAAAAATATTTAGAAAATCAACATTTATGGACAATTGGACAACACGCTGGCTAACCTTATTTTCTTCAAATGTAAACTTGGGATATGGCTTGCACGGGCAAAGTCAACATTAGAAGGCCTTGAGAAAGTAGTGGTGAGCCTTCTTGTATCTCTGCAATTTGTGTGATGAAGGAACCCCCACAGAACTCTGACACCTAGGTGCGAATCCAGTTCAGACCTGGTATAAGATGTTGGCCTTGTATAAAACTAGTTTGGGTAATTTAAAGTAGCGGCACGATAGTACAGTGGGTAGCACTGTTTCTTCACAGCTCCAGGGTCCTAGGTTCGATTCCCGGCTTAGGTCACTGTCTGTGTGGAATCTGCACGTTCTCCCCATGTCTCCGTGGGTTTCCTCCGGGTGCTCCGGTTTCCTCCCACAAGTCCCGAAAGACTTGCTGTTAGGTGAATTGGACATTGTGAATTCTCCCTCCGTGTACCCGAACATGTGCTGGAATTGCCCACTAGGGAATTTTCACAGTAACTTCATTGCAATATAAGCCTACTTGTGACAATAAAGATTATTATTAAAAGAACCAATAATGCTAAATCATTTGCAGTGGTCGTTAAATTGGAAATCTCATTCAGAGAGGTCTGGTAGCATGGCTGATGTGAGCAGAAGTAAGAATCAGAGGAGCATCTTCTTGTAAGATAACTGACCTGGAGCTCTGCCTGATCTTGAAATTAGTTGAAAACATTCAATTTCTGAAAATTGAATATTCATCAATCTGGGCATAACATTTTGTTTTGCTGTACTTTGAACTGAGGGGAGAGGTAGCTAGTTGACACCTCTGGCGATAATACATGCTGGTTTTTTTTATTTGTTCATTGGACCTGGGCGTCGCTGGTTGGGCCAGCATTTATGGCCCATCCCTAATTGCCCTTGAGGGGGCAGTTAAGAGTCAACCACATTGCTGTGAGTCTGGAGTCACATGTAGTCCGGACTAGGTCAGGATGGCAGATTTCCTTCCCTAAAGACATTAGTGAACCAGGTGGGCATTTACGACAATCAACAATGGATTTCATAGTCTTTAGACTTTTAGGGTGGCACGGTGGCACAGTGGTTAGCACTGCTGCCTACGGCACTGACGACCTGGGTTTGATCCTGGCCCCATGTCACTGTCTGTGTGGAGTTTGCAGATTCTCCCCGTGGCTGCGTGGGTTTCACCCCCACAACCCAAAGATGTGCAGGTTAGGTGGATTGGCCGCGCTAAATTGCCCCTTAATTGGAAAGAAATCATGTTTTAAAAAAATTAGACTTTTAATTTCCGATTTTTATTGAATTCAAATTTCATCTCTGCAGTGGTGGGATTTTGTACAGAATGATTGATCATGCAGAGAAGGAAATGTTTACAAATGCAAAATAGAGTGATTGTTGAAAATACTCAGCGGGTCTAGCAGTGTCTTTGGAGAGATAAATTGAGTTAATGTTCCAAGTCTGTAATCTTTTCTCATGAATTTCTGATAAAACATTACCCACCTGAAAAGGATATAGTTCTCCCTTTTCAAACCACTGTGCGTACCTCTTTGTAATTTTGTATAGAGGGACAACTTTTGATCTGAAGACTATACAGCCATGAGTTGGTGGTGATTTTCTCAAGTACGTGAAAATGGGAAAGCTCTCTCAAATAACATGGGCCTGTTAGATTCTGATGGCTGTGATCTCTGCTGTATTGCACTGCATTCACCCTAAAGCCTTTCAACTAAACAGTATCTGTAAAGCAATATATTGCACATAGGTGCTAGATCTGTATCATGAAGTGCAGAGAGATTTGAGCAGTATTAATTTTAAGCGAATAGGTTAGCAAAACAGGTGGGTTTTACCTCTGCGATTTGATGATGTTTTCCTTCTCGTCTGTTTATGACAGCATTTTATTCCAGCTTGCTGACGAACAAAGTATGTATTTTTAGAATTGGGTGGAACTGTAGTAAGGGTGTGAATTTGGGTTACTATGGTGTGTCTGTTTTACGTCAGAAAGATAGCATTGTGGATACTTTACGCATTCAGCTGATCTCTGTGCAATGATGCTTAACATGATTGTTCCAGACTTTTTAAAAGACCCAGGCGTTTACAAATAGCTATGAAAAGATAATGGTTGCAACTAACTTGAAAAGCACTTCTGGTATGCTGTGAAGAAGCACATCTTGAAGTAGAGCATGCCTTTGTCCCACTAATTATTTATCAACTCTGGAGTATTGACATAACTTTTTTAAAAACTAAACTTGATGGCTTTCTTAAATCATTATTAAGGTTGTAAGATTTTTAATAGTCATTCCTCTCCACCAGCACCAAGAATACTGAGAGGGTTATATTGCTGTATTTGGGAAGCTTCTTCTACCATGCAGGGCACAGAAGAGGGCCAGTAGAGTAATTCTCAGTCTGAAGCATATTAACTATCGGTAGAAAGAGTTGTGACTCTGCACCTTAGAGAAGCTAGGACTTGGGGTGGTCTCAGGGAAGCTTATAAGATGACAACAAGAATAAATTGTGATGGTGTGTTCCAGTGAAATGGGCTAGAGAAGGTCACAGATTGCAATTATAAATAGTGTATGACCAGATCTAGGTTAGATGTCTGGAGTTGGTTCTTTTTCCAGAGAATAGTGCATCTCTGGAATTGGCTAGCATCTTGTTCAGTGGATGCCAATTTGCTTGAGTAAGAGTTCACTTTTTTGTCCTGTGGTGTGAATATCACCTCTTGTGGAATGCGCGGCGCTGGACTAGTTTCAATCACCTCGAAGGATTGAAGAGAAATTTTCCACATTGCTTGTCTCCAAATTGACCTGTGGTTTTATCTATCTTCAAATCTCCCAGGAGATCACGTGGTTTTGGGAAGGGGTGGGTGGAGAGAGTGATGCACAAGGTGTTGCAATTGTATGGGATGGGTTGGCCAGACCTGTCCATCATTGTTTGTACGTCTGAGGGGGAAGATGCATCCAGATATCTGACTTTGATATGTTTGGTAGCTTGCTATAGTGACTAAACAGTGAAAACTCATTCATGCCCTGCCACTCTGAGATATGCTGGATAGTACACCATGCAAACACACAACTGTGTTCGTTGACACAACCTTGGGTACAGATTCGTTCTAATCAAAATTCTTCTCCGTCTTGACGCACCTTTCTTCTAAAATATTAAGCCTGCTTAAACTTTTCTTTATTTTACTTAAGGGAGGCTCTGTTTCTTTAGTAGTCTCCTAAAGCCTCTCATATGTGAATGTACCTACACTACATGGACTGGAGCGGTTCAAGAAGGTAGATCATTACCACCTTCTCGGAGGTAATTGGGGATGGGTAATAACTGTTGGCCGAGCCAGCAGTGTCCACATCTGTAAAAGAATAATAAGAAATAACATTTTGGTGAACCTCCTCTGCACCCTTTCTCTGGTATTTACATCCTTCCAAAAGTAAGTTTTCCCAAGCTGGATGCAATAGTCTAACCATGGCTTAACCCATGGTGTAAATTCAATGATAATCTATGATTAATCTAGGACAAAGGTTCGGCACAACATCGTGGGCCGAAGGGCCTGTTCTGTGCTGTATTTTCTATGTTCTATGTTAACCCATTAATTTTAAGTAGGGGGACCTTGTATTAAAAAAATCTTGAATGATTTTTCAGAAGTTTATCAACTCGTCCTCATACTTTTTACAAAGCTTTGTGTCTGAACTCGTAAATAACAATATTGTTCTGCCTCATTTAAGTCTGATCATTAGTAATATGGTGCAATTAGGTATGTCATTTCCGATGTAATCTTTTGATACTGGTTTCATTGATTGCATGCTTTAGATTCTGATCCCGTATAGGGTGGCTGTTGTTTTTTGTATAGGTTATTCATTGATGCCAGTGATCACTGATTACAAAGAGTGTATCTGTTCTGTTGCACAGGATGGTACGAAGGTGTTGCTGTGCACCAAAGAGGTCCTGTTTTTAATGGGTGCGGCACAAGCTGTGAGTTTTAAAGTACCAGCTAGATGAATTCAAAAGGAATTGTTATCTCTATATCAGGATCTTTATGATTTATTTAACTCCCTTAGTGATGATCTATGCTCTGCACTGGCACCTTGTACACACAGTAAGTAGTATGAGAATTCCAAGAGAGTTGTTCATATCCAAATTAGATTATCTTCTTGCAGAAGGAGTCATGCACACAGATCATTGGACAAAGACCCCTGGACTACTTTTCACACTCTTAAACTCCTTGTTGTTGGATTACATAAGACACTGGTGTCAACCTTCCGAAGTACTCGAGGAAATGGCTTGTGGCATATGGCATATACTCATCCTTACTTAGGACGTTTTGCAGTCTGGTGTTTTGAGTCCCATCATTAAACCTGTGGAAAGAGGCTAGCACTTTCTAACTGGCTAGTGCTAGCCTATGTGTGATTCTTCCAGTGTGTCCAACTGCACAGTTTACAGTTTTACTTCGGCTACAACGTACTGTAATGTGATGAATGCAAGGAATTTATTTTTGAAGTCATGTTATTAAAAACTGGGTCAAGATACATATAAACAGTATGACTGCGAGAGTCTTGATTAACGTGTCGTAAAAGTGAAGTTATCATTGAATTGCAGGTGAAGTGTTTTGCTCATAGATCTTGAGAACCATTTACTTGTTTGCACATAGCTAGTTATGGAACATTGTTTATGTTTGAAGGGCACCTGGGGTGTCATAATTTATGAGGGGTATTATGTTTGGTCCTGGGTAAATAAGTCAAGGGGCATCTTGGAGTAAGAAGAAACAAAAGAATGCCTTATGCTTTGGGTACAGACGATGGACACGATTCTCAGGAAATATTTCTGTGTGGTAACGAGCGGGAACTGCTGCGAGATTCCCAGCGCTTGGCCCAGCGAGGCCAGAAACTCTGTTCAACATTAATTGGTCCACTTAATGAGGCCTCACTGGCATCACACCGCAAATTAAAGCTCGCCAGCTGATTCACCAGGACTGCACTCGCCAGGCATCCGCTAACAAGATCAAGCAGGACTTAAACAGCACTGCACAGGCAACCCTACCCAGCTTGCAGCCCTGGCGCCGAGATGACCAGCCCAAGGTTTGGAGACGCGGACCTGGGGTGGCTCATGGGTGTGGTGGAGGCCAGGCGGGATGTTCTGTTTCCCCCGAGGATCGCCACAGGGCAGCCAGTGCCACCTGGGATGGAGTGGCAGTGGCCGTCAGCTCGGGCAGCGTGACGAGGAGGACTGGCCTCCAGTGCCACAAGAATATCAACAACCTACACAGGGCAGCATGAATGAGTTGACACACCTCCACACCTCTCCCCCTCCCCCCCCCCCCCCCCCCCCCCCCCCCCCCTCACATACACACACACACCAATGTGAGCAAACAAACCCTCAGTGTCTCCACAGGAGAAGCACTCCCACAATTGCCGGAAGAGGGCCCAAACGGCGGACGGGTGCTGGGCATAAGTGTCCTCACGACCTTCGAGGAATGGGCCCTGGAGGTTACGGGGGTGGCCGAGGACAGAGCGGTCACCAATGCAAAGGTCAGTACACGCCGCAGAGGTGAGGATCCACTGGGCCCCACCCGGATGAACTGTCACACGTGTTGTTTATTGCCATATAGACTGACCCATCGCTGCCACTGACCACGTGTCCGTTCTCCCGTAGATCCTCCAGTCGAATGCGCTGGCCCATCCGGGGTGATCCCCCTCACCTGCCTCCCATGAAACCACCTCGGAAGAGAGCTCCGAGGATGCCACAGTCAATGCATCACATCTGTCATCCCCCGTCCCACCCTCTACCAGCACAGATACATGCACCTCAATGGGCAACGTTAGTGGACAGATATCTGGAGCACAGATATCAGCCACACTCCAGGTCCATAGCAAATTAAAGGAGTCCCAGAGACTACGGGTGCAGGAGATGTCACCAGCAATGCATGGCACCAAGGTCAACACTGCTAGGGTGGCGACCACAGTAGAGAAGTCTGGTGCATGACAACGGCACCGTGAGTGAAGGTATCCAAGTCATTATGCAGCCGGTGAAGGCCACGGCTGAGGGCCTCAGTAGACTGTCCGACTCAAGGGGGACATGACCCAGTACCAGGCTGATCTTATGTCCTACTCTCAGATGGGAATGGCGAAGGTGCTGCAGAGCTTGTCCCAGTCATAGGTAGGCATTGCTGAGTCACCAAGGGCACCAACACAATAGTGCAGTCATTGGGGCGCCACCAGGGCTGACGGGGCCAGATGATACAGGGGCAGCCGAGGCTTGAACCAAGTGACTCTCTGTCCCGAGGTGAACCCCAGAGCCCTATGTGCACCAACCGGGAGGAGGGGGCACTGGGTGGCAAACCAGGCCTGTACAATGGATTGGCGATGGTATCCACCAGCTCCCTCGAGTTCTGCCCCTCTGATGAGGCCACGTCATGCAGCCAGCACCGGTAACAGAGTGGCACGGCTGTGCATGTGCCGCTGGCAAGTGCGCCGAGGTCCTCTAAACCCAGACAATGCCCGCCAGGGGCATCGAAGGCCACAGGATATGGTAAACAACTGGCTGCCTCCACCTGTGATGTAATCCTGGGGATATACCTAGACGTAGCGCTAGAGCAACGAAGACCAAGCATGTCTAGGATCACTGAGGACACTGGAGGGGGAGGGTTGGGCGAGGGTAGGTGGGGGAGGTAAAGAGTGGAATGTGTATTGGGAAGGGGTAGGGAGCATTTTGGGGGTGGGGGAAAGGGGGGAGGATGAAGATAACTGGGGCAGCATTATTGGGACAGTGGGGCAGTGATGTACACTATACGAGGCACGTATGACGCCTCTGGGTCTTTGTCCTGCAATGCAGGTCGACCATCAATCCCATGGCCCAGCCCCACTGACATGGTCCACCCGACACTTCCTGCCCACACAACCCCAGCATGTGCCAGGGGCTGGGGCCCATCCCCTGGGTTATCGAAGATTGGCTGCTGCGCCTGTGGCCCTGCCTCCCGCAGTGTTCAAGCAGAGTGTCCAGGCATCAAGGTGTGATTGGGGTGCTAGGCAATGAGCCCCATATGCTCCACCCAGGGGGATCCACTTAGGTTATGGGAAGTGCTCACTTAACTACGATTGCCAATTCCCTATTAGCAATAGCCTTCAGCCGCATGACCAGAGGCCTCTGCGGTCGGTGGGAGTTATGGGTGGTCCATCGCATCACAACCTGTTTGCCGCCCAGCGTGGTTCTCGTTTTTGGCCTCTCCCGATATTCACTGGCCTCGTTGCACTCTCGCTTGAGCGAAAAGAGACCAGAGAATCGCGCACGATATAGCTAATGGGAGGAGCAAGGTCTGTCCGAAGAGTCAGTAGGTCCTAGAACTCTAACCTGAACAGAAGTGTTTCATTTTGGTCCAAAAAAAAGCAAGTAGAAACCTGGTTCATAATTTTATTCAGGAGTGGTATTTAATATGTATCTGTTTGATTAATTGGAATACCATGGCAGATTTGGCAATTATTCTCCTTTTACTTCAGAACTGTGAACTGTAAAGCTGTTTCTCTGTTGCTAAATGTGGTTAATTATGGCTATGGTGAGAGGGCCCTGCCGGGGGTATGGTGACAGGGGAGCAGGTTGTGTGGCAAGGTGACCCACCCCTCCCTCATAGTACTGGGGCAGTGTCCAGCCACGGACCGCCATTGTGTGGCCTGCAAGGCAGCCATCTTGACCATCTACCTTGACCCCTGGTTCTGCACCGGCCTTATGGATGCCTGTACCCCACCCTCCGCCATAACCCACACCAGCCACCACCTGGGGCATCAGGCAGCCCACCCCTGGCAACGCCCACAGCAGCCCCTGTTGTGGCGCTGGGCGGGGCTACTGAGCGTACCGCTGGCAAGGGCAGCACCAGCCAATGGTAATACTGGCAGCAGGGACGGGTGCTGGGCACCAGGGCAGGGGTGCAAAGATGAGTGGGGCATGCAAGGGCAGAGCCTGCAGTGCCAACGGGGGCCACCATGTAGCCCGGTGGACCTGGTTGGGCATGGGGGGTACACACCATGCTAACATGTCGGCCTTTCGCCTCCTGCAGACCATGGATAATGGAATTCAACCAGAAATGGTGGTCTCCCTGCTAGTTGCTGCAGCCCTGGGGGATGCCCTGCAGCTGTACAAGCTGGAGGAGCTGGAAAGGCTCTTCATCAGGCCTCATGTGAACTGGCAGCGCCTGTCATTCGAGGACCTGCTGGACTGGACATGCTGGAGACTCAGGCTGGGCAGGGAGTCAGTGCGACATATCTGCCAGATCGTGGCACACCTGGCATCGCGGGCTTATGGTGGAGAACAACCGGTCCCAAAGACCGTCAAGGTGACAGTCGCCCTGAACCTTTACATCACAGAGTCCATCCAGGCGCCGCGTGGGGACCTGTCCGGTATCTCGGAGCTCGGTGCACAGGTGCATCCATTTTGTCACAGAGGCCCTATGTGGACAGTCAACACCATACATCTATTTCAATGTGGACTGAGCCCACCAGGATGCCCGGGAGGCGGGGTTCGCCACCATTGATGGGAGGCCCCGGGTCCAGGGGTAATTGACGGGATGCATGTCCCCCTTTTCAGCACCTGCAGATGACGGGCCACTGAGGTACCACTCGATGAAAGTGGAGCTGATGTGTGACCATCAGATGCCCATAATACATGAGTGTTCACAACGCCTTCATCCTGGCACACTCGACAATTCCTGACATGTTCGAGATTTCCTCCCGACTGGGGACTTGGCTTCTTGGTGACAGGGGTTATGTACTGTGATCATGGCTGATGACGCCTATCTGGAGGCCACTGGCCGATGCCAAGACCCATTACAACGACACCCATGCTGCAACCAGGAGCGTGACCGAGCGATGCATCAGCCTCAAGATTCGGTTCAGGTGCCTGGACCGCTCTGGAGGGGCCCTCCAGTATGACGCTGAGAGGGCTGCCCGCATTGTGGCGGCCTGCTGCGTCCTCCACAACATCGCGCAGCAGACGGGCACCGTGCAGAAGGAGGAGGATGATGAACACCAGTTCTCGTCTGACAAGGAGGATGGGGGGCGGGCGAGGATGTGTAGGACATGGGGGCCCAGGCAGGCACGGGAGGCTGCACGGCGTGTGCTCCAGGGTCAACGCGTACGGGACGCTCTGATCGCCTCCAGATTCACTGACTAGGCAGGGGGGGAACTGGCCAGGGACACCGCATCCCCCCCCCCCCCACTTGAAACCCCCTCTGTGATGCATACCTGGGTGCGTACACTGGTTTGTCAGCAACAGTGGCTCCATGGGATGGAGGACAATGACAGCACGCTCTTGATGAGCTCTCATGCTTTGGATCGTTTGACAATATCCGACTCCTGCGCACGGTAGCACTTTCCACCGTCTGCCTGGGTGATCCCTGCATGCGAGCTGGTCATTCCATCACACGGTCCCATCGGATCCTTGGGGTGATGGTGGTGGGATGGATGGGGGCGTGGGCAGAAACGGTGGGGAGGCTAGGCTACTCACAATGTCTGCCCAGACTATCACACCCATTTGGCAGAGCACCAAGGCAGGTTGTAATAGTGTTATCAGTTGTGTAATGCACACACATATTTACAGATATGTGCACGGGCTTTTGCAACCGTGCCGACTTAACTGGTGTTTAAATTTCTGGCCTTAGGAGCCCAAACTCTACATTGAGGTGGATCCCCAGATAGTACATCAGGAGTGGAGGCGGCTTGCGGTCATTCCCGCCTTGCGGTCATTCCAGACCTGCATCCCCATTGGCGGTCATCTTCTGGGACGACTGGGCCTGGATGGGCCCGGCTGCTGCTCAGGTGTCCCAGGTTGCATGGTGCCGCCCTGTTCTGCCCACTGCCTGTCAGGAGGGGTGAGGGGCGGAGTCCGAGGTGCTGCAGTCTTCAGCATCTCCTCTGCAGGAGTCACCGGCACGGGGCCCCATTACCTCCTCGGGTGCCTGGTGACCCCTGGGCTACTCCATGGGACGGGGGTGCAAGCGGAGCTAACCCCGAGGCTCCTTTGCCACCTGGCGCTTCCCACTCTGGTCTCGACCAGGGTCTGCATGCTGGTGGCCATGGAGCATGGAGTGGACCATCGCCTCTGGCACTGTGCCACATCACCCATTCGCTATGCCACCACCTTCTGGGTCTGTCCTATTAGCCAGTGGCTGCGCCAGTGGCAACCATGTCCTAGGTCTTGGTCAGTGCCTGCACAAAATGCCCCAGGCCTTGGACATGATGATCCATAGCGAAAAACCCTCGCCCCCAATGCCTCCACCACAGACACCACCCTTGCGGTGTTGGCTTGGGTGGCATGCATGGTCGGCACCATCTGCTTCTGCACAGGGTTGGACTCCTCCAAGTACATCTGCAGGTACTAGATGCTCGGCGACAACCTAACATAAGAACTAGAAGCAGGAATAGGCCATCTGGCCCCTCAAGCCTGCTCCACCATTCAATGAGATCATGGCTGATCTTTTGTGGACTCAGCTCCACTTTCCAGCCCGAACACCATAACCCTTAATCCCTTTATTCTTCAAAAAACTATCTATCTTTATCTTAAAAACATTTAATGAAGGAGCCTCTACTGCTTCACTGGGCAAGGAATTCCATAGATTCACAACCCTTTGGGTGAAGAAGTTCCTCCTAAACTCAGTCCTAAATCTACTTCCCCTTATTTTGAATCTATGCCCCCTAGTTCTGCTTACACCCGCCAGTGGAAACAACCTGCCCACATCTATCCTATCTATTCCCTTCATAATCTTATATGTTTCTATAAGATCCCCCCCTCATCCTTTTAAATTCCAACGAGTACAGTCCTAATCTACTCAACCTCTCCTCGTAATCCAACCCCTTCATCTCTGGGATTAACCTAGTGAATCTCCTCTGCACACCCTCCAGTGCCAGTACGTCCTTTCTCAAGTAAGGAGACCAAAACTGAACACAATACTCCAGGTGTGGCCTCACTAACACCTTATACAATTGCAGCATAACCTCCCTCGTCTTAAACTCCATCCCTCTAGCAATGAAGGACAAAATTCCATTTGCCTTCTTAATCACCTGTTGCACCTGTAAACCAACTTTTTGCGACTCATGCACTAGCACACCAAGGTCTCTCTGCACAGCAGCATGTTTTAATATTTTATCATTTAAATAATAATCCCTTTTGCTGTTATTCCTACCAAAATGGATAACCTCACATTTGTCAAAATTGTATTCCATCTGCCAGATCCTAGCCCATTCACTTAGCCTATCCAAATCCCTCTGCAGACCTCCAGTATCCTCTGCACTTTTTGCTTTACCACTTATCTTAGTGTCGTCTGCAAACTTGGACACATTGTCCTTGGTCCCCAACTCCAAATCATCGATGTAAATTGTGAACAGTTGTGGGCCCAACACTGATCCCTGAGGGACACCACTAGCTACTGATTGCCAACCAGAGAAACGCCCATTAATCCCCACTCTTTGCTTTCTATTAATTAACCAATTCTCTATCCATGCTACTACTTTCCCCTTAATGCCATGCATCTTCATCTTGTGCAGCAACCTTTTGTGTGGCACCTTGTCAAAGGCTTTCTGGAAATCCAGATATACCACATCCATTGACTCCCCGTTATCTACCGCACTGATAATGTCCTCAAAAAATTCCACTAAATTAGTTAGGCACTACCTGCCCTTTATGAACCCATGCTGCGTTTGCCCAATGGGACAATTTCTATCCAGATGCCTTGCTATTTCTTCCTTGATGATAGATTCCAGCATATTCCCTACTACCAAAGTTAAGCTCACTGGCCTATAATTATCCGCTTTCTACCTACCTCCTTTTTTAAACAGTGGTGTCACGTTTGCTATTTACAATCCGCTGGGACCACGCCAGAGTCTCATGAATTTTGGTCAATTATCACTAGTGCATTTGCAATTTGTCTTGCCATCTCTTTTAACACTCTGGGATGCATTCCATCAGGGCCAGGAGACTTGTCTACCTTTAGCCCCATTAGCTTGCCCATCACTACCTCCTTGTTGATAACAATCCTCTCAAGGTCCTCACCTGTCATAGCCCCATTTCCATCAGTCACTGGCATGTTATTTGTGTCTTCCACTGTGAAAACCGACCCAAAAAACCTGTTCAGTTCCTCAGCCATTTCCTCATCTCCTATTATTAAATCTCCCTTCTCATCCTCTAAAGGACTAATATTTACCTTGGCCACTCTTTTTTGTTTTATATATTTGTAGAAACTTTTACTATCTGTTTTTATATTCTGAGCAAGTTTACTCTCCTAATCTATCTTACTCATCTTTATAGCTTTTTTAGTAGCTTTCTGTTGCCCCATAAAGATTTCCCAGTCCTCTAGTCTCCCACTAATCTTTCCTACTTTGTATGCTTTTTCCTTCAATTTGATACTCTCCCATATTTCCTTAGATATCCACGGTCGATTTTCCCTCTTTCTACCGTCCTTCCTTTTTGTTGGTATAAACCTTTGCTGAGCACTGTAAAAAATTGCTTGGAAGGTTCTCCACTGTTCCTCAACTGTTTCACCATAAAGTCTTTGCTCCCAGTCTACCTTAGCTAGTTCTTCTCTCATCCCATTGTAATCTCCTTTGTTTAAGCACAAAACACTAGTGCTTGATTTTACCTTCTCACCCTCTATCTGTATGTTAAATTCCACCATATTGTGATCGCTCCTTCCAAGAGGATCCCTAACTATGAAATCCTGAATCAATCCTGTCTCGTTACACGGGACCAGATCCAGGACCGCTTGTTCCATCGTAGGTTCCATTACATACTGTTCTAGGAAACTATCGCGGATACATTCTATAAACTCCTCCTCAAGGCTGCCTTGACCGACCTGGTTAAACCAATCGACATGTAGATTAAAATCCCCCATGATAACTGCTGTACCATTTCTACATGCATCAGTTATTTCTTTGTTGATTGCCTGCTCCACCATAATGTTACTATTTGGTGGCCTATAGACTACTCCTATCAGTGACTTTTCCGCCTTACTATTCCTGATTTCCACCCAAATGGATTCAACCTTATCCTCCATAGCACCGATGTCATCCCTTATTGTTGCCCAGATGTCATCCTTAAATAACAGAGCTACACCACCTCCTTTACCATCCACTCTGTCCTTCCAAATAGTTTGATACCCTCGGATATTTAACTCCCAGTCGTGACCATCCTTTAACCATGTTTCAGTAATGGCCACTAAATCATAGTCATTCACGATGATTTGCGCCATCAACTCATTTACCTTATTCCGAACACTTCGAGCATTCAGGTAAAGTACACTTATGTTCTGAATCTTAACACCTCGATCAGTAACCTCTCCTAAGTTATATTTCCTCTTAACCTTTCTCCTAATTTTCCTTGTCGTTGAACCCATGTCTTCATGTAACAACCTGCTGCGTCGCTTACCATTAATGTTTTCACTTCCCTTTTTATTCCTTTTAGTATTCCTGGTCCTATTCACTGAGCTCCCCTCAGTCACTGTCGCCCTTTTTGATTTTTGACTATGGCTTCTCTGCCTTACACGTTCCCCCTTACTGCCTTTTGTTTCTGTCCCTGTTTTACTACCTTCCAACTTCCTGCATTGGTTCCTATCCCCCTGCCACATTAGTTTAAACTCTCCCCAACGGCTCGAGCAAACACCCCCACCCTAGGACATCGGTTCCAGTCCTGCCCAGGTGCAGACCGTCCGGTGTGTACTGGTCCCACCTCCCCCAGAACCGGTTCCAAATGCCCCAGGAATTTGAATCCCTCCCTCTTGCACCATCTCTTGAGCCACACATTCATCGTACCTATCCTGACATTCCTACTCTGACTAGCTCGTGACACTGGTAGCAATCCTGAGATTACTACCTTTGAGGTCCTACTTTTTAGTTTAACTCCTAACTCCCTGAATTCAGCTTGTAGGACCTCGTCCCATTTTTTTACCTATATCGTTGGTGCCTATGTGCACCATGACAGCTGGCTGTTCACCCCCCCGCCCCCCAGAATGTCCTGCAGCCGCTCCGAGACATCCTTGACCCTTGCACCAGTGAGGCAACATACCTTCCTGGAGTCTCGCTTGCGTCCGCAGAACCGCCTGTCTATTCCCCTTACAATTGAGTCCCCTATCACTATAGCCCTGCCATTCTTCTTCCTGCCCAGCTGCGCAGCAGAGCCAGCCACGGTGCCATGAACCTGGCTGCTGCCGCCTTCCCCTGGTGAGCCATCTCCCTCAACAGTATCCAAAGCGGTATATCTGTTTTGCAGGGAGATGACCGCAGAGGACACCTGCACTGCCTTCCTACTCTTGCTCTGTCTTTTGGTCATCCATTTACTATCTCCCTCAGTACCTTTCACCTGCGGTGTGACCAACTCGCTAAACGTGCTATCCACGACGTCCTCCGCATCAGTGAGTCCATCCGCAGCTCCATCGCCGTCAACGGTCTAACAGGAGCTGCAACTGGACACACCTCTTGCACGTGAAGGAGCCAGGGACAGTGGACGTGTCCCTGAGCTCCCACATCGCACATGAGGAGCATGACACGGGTCTGAGATCTCCTGCCATGTCTTAAACCTTCGGTTAACTTCAACAATTACAATTTCCCCCCCCCCCCCCCCAAAAAAAAATATCAAATCAATAAATAAACAACGAAGAAAAAAATAAATAAATATACCAATGAAAAGAAAACAGAAACACTACTTACCAGTCACTTACCAGGGATAAAAAGCACTTCCTCCCCACCCAACATTGAATTCCCACCTAGATTCAAATTCCCAAACTCACTCTTGGTTCTGTCTCACTCTGGCTGTGTCTTCTCTGGCGTGAGATAGAACCAAGAGTAGTCCCTAACTCTGCGATGGCATCTCAACAATCGATGGGACAGTCCAAAACCGATCTGGAAGCCAGTTAGTTCCTGGGATCATCCTGTCCTCCGACCATCTGCTGCCTCAGGAGTTCCTACCTCCACCTGATGTGGACCATGCTCTGTGATGAACACCAGGAGCCTCTTCACTAAAGTGCCCAATTCGAGGCGAGTGTCTCTGGAATGATGGAGGGTGTTGGAGACAGCTGTGACAGGAAGTCCGTGTCCTCTCCGGACTCGAACTCCGGGGTGTCTTGGGTCACAGGAATATGGGTCCCATCCGTGATGCTCTTCTCATCGCTGCTCGGCACAGAGGGATGGTCTGTCTGTTGGATGGAATGGTGTGTGTGTGGGGAGTGCAGTGTGTAAATGCTTGTCAGCCACCTGAGTGTCATTCATGAATCCGGCGAATCCAGCACCATTTCTCATTGCAATCGATTTGTCTTCCACATGGTGCCGGTGCTACCCCTCAACAGTCCCCAATTGGTCCAGGTGCGACGCCAGTTCTGCTGTCGTGGAAGTCCATGAATTCTGCACCGGCATAAACATTTAGTCTCCGGAACGGAGAATTCTGCCCCCAGTCTCCTCAAACCCGCCTCCTTGCCATCCCAGGAATCAGTCTAGTGAACCACCGTTATATTGCCTTTTATGACGAACATATCCTTCCTTGGGTAAGGAGATCAAAATTGCATACACTACTCCAAGTGCAGTCTCACCAAGATTCTGTACAATTGAAGCAAGACATCTTTATTCCTATACTCCAGTCCGCTTGCAATAAACCTCCAACAGCCATTTCTGCCCCTCTTCTATCCAAGTTTCCGTGATGGCCACCACATGACATGAAATGACCTTATTGTCACACGTAGGCTTCAAATGAAGTTACTGTGAAAAGCCCCTAGTCGTCACATTCCGGCGCCTGTTCGGGGAGGCTGGTACAGGAATTGAACCGTGCTGCTGGCCTGCCTTGGTCTGTTTTCAAAGCCAGCGATTTAGCCCTGTGCTAAACCAGCCCCTATATGAACATGTGTAACTTCATATTTTTCACATTCCATTCCATCATATTCGTGCCCACTCATTTCGCCTTTCTAAAGCTCCTCGAAATGCTCCTCACAACTTGCATTCCCACCTAGTTTTGTGATATTGGCAAACTTGGATATATTGCATTTGGCCCCAACATCCAAATCATTGATATAGATTGTGAATAGCTGGGGCCCAAGCATTGATCCTTCCGGTGCCCCACTAGCCACAGCCTACCAACCTGTGAATGACCCATTTATCCCTGCTCTTTATTTCCTGACCATTAACAGTTCTTAACCCATATCTGTAAATTATCCATAATCCCATGTGCTCTAATTTTACTTAGTAACCTCTTGTGTGGGGTCTTATCGAAAGCCTTCTGAAAATCCAAATGCATCATGTTCAATGGTTCCTAACATCCTCAAAAGAAAACTCCAACAGGTTTGTCTAACATGATTTCTCTTTCATAAATCCACGTTACCTCCCCCCAATCTCATGATTATTTTCTAGGTTTCCAGTTATCACATTCTTTCGAATCTATTCCAATCACTTCCCCGGTTACTGATTGCCCCAATGGACCCTTTTATACAAACTGTTTCAGTTTGAGTTAAAAATACAGCAATGTTTTCATCATGTGATTATTGAAACCAAGTAAACTAAAGCTTTATAATTTGACACAAACCAGTGTGTTTCATTGCAACTTTTAAATGCTGAATATAACATCTGTTTCAAAAACAAATATGCCGACATACATTGTATTCTAGCCAATTGGACATTGTTCTCTACTGTATTTTAAAACTTTGTTAAGAACTTTAAACAAAGTAAGAATTTATTCTAAAGCAATTGAATCAAGTATATATTTTGTATAAAGATTATGGAGGTAGACTTCTTATTATTCGAGTATGTCCAAGCTGTAGGTGACTTCATTGTCTTCTGTGAGTCTCGTCCGGGCTGAAGGGTCCAACACGTGATCGGCATGGAGGTCCACAGAACTGATAGTTCATGTTTTCATTGTTGGTGTTCAGGGGAGACCGCTACAGCTGTGAAACATCTAACCTTCCTCTGGGCACGTTGGATGTTATGAGATTGCCGTAGATGGTTCTCTAAGCATGCTGAACCAAATTTCCGTGCTTCCTTCCGCGAGGGGGCTGGTTAACTGCAGAGAGGTTACTAGCAATGCAGACGTTTGTCAGCGCCTTATTTAGGGTTTCCCTTTATCATCTGTACTGACCACCTTGATGTTATTTACATGAAGAGCAAATATTGTATTTCCAAGCTGTGGAACTTGTATTTCAGCAGATCCCAAAGTCTTTTTCCAATCTAATATGTTGTGGGTCATATAATATTTTTATGGCAGGCTCAAAAACATCACCAACAACATTGAAATAAAAGTCTTGAATTCATGTAGCGCCGTTCATTTAAAAAACATTTTTTTTAAGAATGCCCAATTAATTCTTCCCAATTGAGGGGCAATTTAGCGTGGCCAATCCATCTAACGTGCACACCTTTGGGTTGTGGGGGCGAAACCCACACAAACACGAGGAAAATGTACAAACTCCACACGGACAGTGACCCAGAGCCGGGATCAAACCTGGGACCTCGGCGCTGTGAGACAGCAGTGTTAACCACTGCACCATGCTGCCATTCATATAGCACAATTCATGAATGACCTCTGGACATCTCAATACTTTAGAACCAAGTAAATAATTTTTTAATTGTGGACAGTGTCAAAACCCCATAACTCTCTTTTTAAAATAGTGCCATGAGATATTTTATCCTATCTAAAAAGGTGGACAATTTAATATCTCATCCACGAGACAACCACCTCCAATCATGTAGTACTCCCTCAATACTGCACTGTAGTTTGTTTTGGCTCCAATGAAATGCTCCAGTCACTAGAGTAGAACATGACCTCGCAATCTTATGACTTCAAGATAAGAGTGTTGCTACTGATGAGGAACCCTGATGATGATGGTTAACTTGGTCAAAACTAATAAGAACATTGTTTTGGGATCAATGCTAGGATGAACACAATTATAAATCTTTACAAAAAGTAAGTTTGACATCTTTTTCTATCTAAAATCCTGGAAGCTCCTAGTTTATTTCCTGCTGTGATTATATTGCTTGAACTGCACTAGTACAATGTCACTGCCAAGATGTTGCTGGTTAGGGCAGCACGGTAGCACAAGTGATTAGCATTGTGGGTTCACAGTGCAAGGTCCCAGGTTTGATTCCCTGCTGGGTCACTGCCTGTGCGGAGTCTGCACGTTCTCCCAGTGTCTGTGTGGGTTTCTTCCGGGTGCTCCGGTTTCCTCCCACAGTCCAAAGACGTGCAGGTTAATTGGATTGTCCGTGATAAATTGCCCTTAGTGACCAAAAAAGGTTAGATGGGGTTATTGGGTAATGGGGATAGGGTGGAAGTGAAAAACCCTCACCGACAAGTGGGTCGGTGCAGACTCGATGGGCCGCATGGTCTCCTTCTGCATTGTATGTTCTATGTTATGCTCATTTACGCTGCTTC
Source organism: Scyliorhinus torazame (assembly GCF_047496885.1). Taxonomy (NCBI): domain Eukaryota; kingdom Metazoa; phylum Chordata; class Chondrichthyes; order Carcharhiniformes; family Scyliorhinidae; genus Scyliorhinus; species Scyliorhinus torazame. The sequence goes on along the minus strand of NC_092713.1, from coordinate 211,233,004 downwards.
AGATATTTTGATAACTGTTTAGATTTTTAATGCATTTTGGGAGGATTAACAAGGCAAGGTAATATACAATGAATGTAGGACCCTAGGAAGTATAGAGGATCAGAGGGACATTAGTATGCATGTCCATAGATGCCTGAATACAGCCAGAAAAGTAGATAAGGTGGTTAAGAAGGCAAATGTGATACTTGCCTTTATTAACCGGAGCATAGAAAAATAAATCAGGGCGGTTATGATGGGGCTACATAAAACTCTAGTTAGACCACAGCTGGAGTACAGTGTGCAGTTCTGGGGTCACACTATAAAAAGAAAGGGATTGCACTAGAGAGAGTGGAAAGGAGATTTACCAGAATGTTGCCTGGGCTGGAGCATTAAAGCTATCAAGAGACTGGATAGGCTCAGTTGTTCTCCTTGGAGCAGAGAATGCGGAGGAGAAACCTGATTGAGGTGTATAAAATTATAAGGGGCAGAAGAAGGAACTTTTCCCCTTTAGCGGAGGGGTCAATAACCACAGGACATAGATTTAAGGTAATGGGCAGGAGGTTTATAGGAGATGGGAGGAAAAACATTTTCTCCCAGCGGATGGTGGGAAACTGGAACTCGCTGCCTGAAAGGGCGGTAAAGGTGGGAACCCTCAACGTTTGAGATGCATTTAGATGAGCACTTGAAATGCCGTAGCATACAAGGCTAGAGGCTAAGTGCTGGGAAATTGGACTAGAGTAAATAGGTACGTAATTGTCGGCGCAGACACGATGGGCCGAAGGGCCTCTTCCGTGCTGTAAAACCTCTCTGACTCTCAAGCATTTTACAGGAGCAAAATAGAGCAGAATTTGACACCAAGCCACAGAGAGATATTGGGACAGATGAACAAAAGTTTCATCAAAGAAGTAGGTTTCAAGAAGTGTCTTCAAGGAGGCCAGAGAATTAGTTGGGGTGAATATATGAAATAGCAATGGGGGCAGGCCATTTAGCCCCTTGAACCCGTTCTATTATTCAGCAGGATCATGGGAAATCTTTTAACTCCGTATCCCAACATCCCTTAATTCCCATAGAACCCAAAAATCTATCAATTTCTGTCTTGAATATACTCAACAACTAAGCATCCACAGCCTTTGTGGGTGGAGAATTCCAAAAATGTATGGCCCTTTGAGTGAAGAAATTTCTCCTCTCAGTGCTGAATGGCTGGCCCTTCGTTCTGAGTTGGTGACCCGGTATTCCAAATTTCTTAACGAGGAGAAACATTGTCTCAGTGTCTACCTTTTGTTCTTCAAGCTTGGACTTATTACGATCCCAGACCAGCCCTAATCGTGACTAGGTTACTGGACCAAACCCCAATATTTTAGTTTATTTTGTAAAACTGTGAAGAAAGAGTACTTCACTCCAGGTGTGATTGCATGAAAAAATACGAATAAACTAAACTTTATAATTAACACAGTATTAAACTCTTTAACCTCACACCCAAAAATAGTTTACAATTATCCCTTAAAAGATACTACTAAATATAGCAAATACAATATCCTTAATTAATATCTCTATTCCCAATTAAACAACAAGAAAGGAAAAACGCACAACTCTCAATCCATCCTACATCTCATTGGCACAAAGCAATACATGCTTTCCAAACAGATTTAGCTCTTGTTAGAACCCCTGAAGTCTCTGGCTGAATGTCTTCAAAAAGCTATTTCAACTGGTTTGTTTCAACTCTTACCCGCCCCCCCCCCCCCCCCCCCCCGCCCCCCACTCCGTGTCCTCTGACAAGTCTGCACTGCTTTAAATACTATTCACCTTTTTTTAACTATCCTACTGTGAGAGCAAAATACCTCCTTACTTGTGGACTCTGTGTTAGCCAGATCTGAACTCAACTCAAAATCTTTCTCAAAGTCTGAATAACTTAGCTCCACCCAGCAATGACATCATCTCCACCAGCTGAACAACTCCCCAGGCTGAAAACACATTAACAGCCAGGGACTCCCCCTAGTTAAGCAACAGTGCATTAGGGCAGGCATTTACGATGGTCAGTTTTACCTCCGTCTCCTAAAAGCTTTCTGATCGTGCAAAAAATATGGCTACTACAGTCAAACATGCTCTAACCCAGGCTTTTAATCGTTAAATTGCCAAATGTTGATAATCCAATATATCTAAAATCCTGCATTGTCACAGACTGATCGGGCAGTAATTGGCTGGGTTGCATTTGTCTTGCTTTTTTGTAGACAGAACATACCACGGCAATTTTCCACATTGGTAGGTAAATGCCAGTGTTCTATCGCTTCTCTGCCTTTTGGCTAAGATCAGTATGCCTCTCTTGTGGGGACCATGAATTGGATTTAATTTGAATTGTTTTTTGGAGCAGACAAGAAGCTGGATTAGGGGTTTGCCCTGTCCACCCTCTCTGAGCTCTGGCTTTGTAACTGATAAAGTAATTGGAAAAAAAATTGGGAAAAAAATGCCAGTGTTCTACCTGTATTGGAACAGCTTAGCTAAGGGTGCAACTAGTTCTGGAGCACAGATCTTCAGTACTATTGCTATTATGGTGTCGGGGCTCATAGCCTTTGCAGTATCCAGTTCCTTCAGTCTTTTCTTGATATTTCGAGGTGTCATATCTGTTCAAAATCTATTCCATTTAGCACCGTAGTAGTGCCACACGATACAATGAAGGGTATCCTCAATGTGAAGGTGGGACTTTGTCTCCACAGGGACTATGCGGTGGTCACTGTTATCGTTACAGTTATGGACAGATGGGTCTGTGACCAGTAGATTGGAGAGGCCGAGGTCAAGTAGGCTTTCCCCTCTTGTTGGTTCCCTCACTATTCATGGCAGACCCACTCTAGCAGTTATGTCCGTTAGGACTCAATCAGTGGTGCTGCTACCGAGTCACTCTTAGTGGTGGACATTGAAGTCCCCTACCTGCTGTTGCATTCTATGCACTTACCACCTGAAGTACTTTTTCCAGTTGGTTTTCAATGGAGTACTCATTCAGCTGAGGTGGTAATCAGCAGGAGGTTTCCTTGCCCATGTTTGACCTGATGCTATGAGACTTTATAGGGCCCAGAGTCAATGTTGAAGAATCCCAAGGCAACTCCCTCCCTCCCAACTGTATACCACTGTACCACTACCTCTGGTCAGTGTGCCTGCCAATGGGAAAGGACATACCCCAAAATGGTGATGTTGGCATCTAGAGCTTTGCCTGTCATGTATAATTCCGTGAGTATGGCTATTACTTAACTAGTCTGTGAGACAGCTCTCCCAGTTTTGACACAGGTCTCCAAATGTTAGTAAGGGGTACTTCTCCGGCTTGAGCGGGGACCGTGTTTGCTGTTGTAATTTCCAGATGCCGGGTGGTCCACCCAGTTTACTTTTAGTCTTCGTAGTGATTTGATAGAACTGAATTGCATGTTAGGCCATTGCAGAAGGCAGTTAACAGTCAACCGTGAGTCTGGAGTCACATGTAGTCCATATGAGGTAATGTTAGCAGACTTCCTTCCTTAAAGGGCATTAGTGGACTTCCGGGTGTGGCTATGCAGAGCTAGGTCGCTTTTCGGTAGCTCCTGCTTGGAACGGACTTTTGGGCTCTTTACAGGGCCCCCACGGCATTTGTTTGACATTTCCCGTTGTGGGAAGAAGACTGCAACATTCCCCTGACAGTGTCCCCCAGGAATGATATGTCTCTTGGTTACCAGACCCGGCAGAAACAGTAAAAGATTTAGCTGTAACTGCAGGGGAGAGAGGGGCCTCTTCCAGCATGCAGGCAGGGGAAGGGCAAGCTTAAAGCTGCAAGCTGACTTGAGGGCCTTTATGAAAGGTGAATTCTAGCAGCAGAGGGAACAACTGTGAAAAGATCTACCAAGGCCATTGAAGAAGCGGGGACGAGGCTTCCGGTGGCGGCCATGGAGGAGTAGGTCGCGCAGTCGGCAGCTCCCGTCTGGAACGGACTCTCAGACCATTTTCAGGAGTTTCCACAGACTTTTTTGGGCCGATTGGTGAAGCGAACACTGCCAAATGGATTCCCTCTCGAGACTTCTGGTTGCGGCTATGCGAAGCTAAGTCGCACATTCGGCGGCTCCCACAAAAATTGACTTTTGGGCTCTTTTCAGAGCCCCCAAGGGCACTTTTTTGACGTTTCCCGGTGTGGGAAGGAGTTAATAATAGCTCCCCGACAGTATATGGCTTTAACTAGGAGCAGAGTGACAAAAAAAGTGGTGGTGGACCAGAAGAAGGGAGGGAAGAAGGACAAAATGGCGGCGGGTGGAGACCAGGCAGCGTGGAGGCAGTGGGCGGAGGAGCAACAGGAGGGTATCCAGTACTGCCTTAGAGAGATTAAAACGGACCTGCTAGAGCCAATGAAGGCTTCTATTGATAAGCTGCTGGAGACACAGACGGCCCAGGGGTGGTGATCCGAGAGGCTCGACAAAAGATCTCTGACAATGAGGACGAGATCTTAGGCCTGGCGGTAAAGGTGGAGGCGCATGAGGCGCTCCACAAGAAATGGCAGGAGCGGTTCGAGGAGATGGAGAATCGGTCGAGGCGGAAGAATCTGCGGATTCTGGGCCTCCCGGAGGGGCTGGAGGGGCCGGACGTGGGGGCCTATGTGGTCACCATGTTGAACTCGCTGATGGGAGCGGGGTCCTTCCAGGGCCCCTGGAGCTGGAAGGGGCCCATAGAGTGCTGGCGAGGAGGCCCAAGGCTAACGAGCCTCCGCGGGCGGTGCTGGTGCAGTTCCATCGGTTCGTCGATCGGGAGTGTGTGCTCAGGTGGGCCAAGAAGGAGAGGAGCAGCAGGTGGGAGAACACGGAGGTTTGGATATATCAGGACTGGAGAGCGGAGGTGGTGAAGAGGAGGGCCGGGTACAATCGAGTGAAGGCGGTGCTCCACAGGAAGGGGGTGAAGTTTGGCATGTTGCAGACGGCGCGACTGTGGGTTACCTGCAAGGACCGGCACCATTATTTTGAGTCTCCGGAGGAGGCGTGGGCCTTTGTTCATGCCGAGAAGCTGGACACAGACTGAGGGTCGGGGTGGGCGATTGGGGACTGCGATGGATATGTTATGCCTATTTTTGGCTCGGGGGGGGGGGGGGGGGGGGTTGCATTGTTTTGGGTTTCTTTTTCTCTGTGTTTTTCTCTTTCGGGTTGGGGAGGGTGGATGGGGCGGTTTGGGCACTGTTTTGGTTGGTGGCGCGGCCTGGTAGGTGGAGAGTGCGGGCTTTTTTCCCGTGCCGAAGACTTGGGGGGCGGGGCCGGGACAGGGAAGCGAGTATTGTTTCCCACGCTTAGAACGGAGGGGGGGAGGGGAGGGCCTGTGGATGGGGAGCGGGAGAGGAGGGTGTGCCACACAATGGGAGGAGTCGAAGGGGAGGCGGGAGTGGTCGGGGTCAGCTGACTTGCGGAAGTGCAATGGGGGGAGTAAACCAGCTAGGATGGGTCCTAGCCGGTGGGGGGTGGGGTGGGTGGGGGGGGATCTAGTTGCTGCTGCTAAGGTCAAGGAGGAGCTGGAGCGAGTGGGGGGGGTCGAGACGGGGGTATGCCGCTGTGGGGAATGGGCTGGGTGTGGGGTGCGGGCGTGTGGCTGGCCGAGGAGGGGGTCATGGCTAGTCGGCGGGGGAGGGGGGCGGGTCGCCCCCTGATCCGGCTGATAACCTGGAATGCAAGGGGACTGAATGGGCCGGTTAAGCGGGCCCGCGTGTTCGCGCACCTGAAGGGGTTCAAGGTGGATGTGGTTATGCTCCAGGAGACACACCTGAAGGTGGCAGACCAGGTAAGACAGAGGAAAGGGTGGGTAGGTCAGGTGTTTCACTCTGGGCTAGATGCCAAAAATCGAGGGGAGGCGATCTTGGTGGGAAAGAAGGTGTCATTCGAGGCGTCGAGCATTGTGGCAGATAATGGCGGTAGGTACATAATGGTAAGTGGTAAGTTGCAGGGAGAGAGGGTGGTACTGGTCAATGTGTATGCTCCGAACTGGGACGATGCGGGTTTTATGCGGCGTATGTTGGGTCGTATGTTTGAAATGGGGGGCCTGGGGTTCCGGGTGCGGCGATGACCAGCTGAGTCGCACGTTTCGGCAGCTCCCGGTGGAACGGACTTTTGGGCTCTTGATAGGAGCCCCAACGGCAATTTTAACGGCTAAAAACACCGTGCGGTAAACCAGAAGGGTGTTCCCCCTGGACACGGATGGAAAAAGGAGAGGAAAGTGGCCGGATTGCAGCGGATCCTTTGGAACAACGGCAAGGAAGGCAAGCAGAAACCAAGATGGCGTCGGAAGGTGGCAGTTTCATATGGGGGCCCTGAACAACAAGAGTTCTTGAAACGCTGCGTGGAGGAGATAAAAAAGGAAATGAAGAAAGAGTTGTTGGCCCCGATATTACAGGCGATTGAAGGGCTGAAAGAGGAACAAAAGACCCAGGAGCAGGAGCTTCGGGTCGTGAAGGCGAAAGCAGCAGAGAATGAGAACGATATACAGGGCCTGGTGGTGAAGTCGGAGATACAGGAGGCACACCAGAAACGATCTGTGGAGAGGTTGGAGGCACTGGGAAACAACGCAAGGAGGAACAACTTGAGGATTCTTGGCCTTCCTGAAGGTGTGGAGGGGGCGGACGTCGGGGCATATGTGAGCACGATGCTGCACTCGTTAATGGGAGCGGAGGCCCCGACGGGTCCGTTGGAGATGGAGGGAGCATACCGAGTTATGGTGCGAGGATCGAGAGCAGGAGAAACTCCCAGAGCCATAGTGGTGAGATTCCTCCGTTTTAAGGATAGAGAAATGGTCCTTAGATGGGCGAAGAAAACTCTGTGTAGTAAATGGGAGAACGCGGTGATCCGCGTTTATCAAGATTGGAGTGCGGAGGTGGCGAGAAGGAGGGCGAGCTTTAATCGGGCCAAAGCGGTACTTCACAAAAAGAAGATAAAATTTGGAATGCTGCAACCGGCAAGACTGTGGGTCACATATCAAGGGAGGCACCACTACTTTGAAACGGCGGATGAAGCGTGGACTTTTATTGTAGAAGAAAAATTGGAATGATTGGATTATGAAAATGAACGTTTGGACAAAGTGGTGGGGCGAAGAGGGGTTTTATGTTTTAATCCTGCGGTATGGTAACTTTTCTTTCTCCCACAGGTGGTGATGGGGGGAGGTGGGGAGGGAGAGGAGATGGGGCGTTGGCCATGGGAGGCGGGGCCGAGGGAGAGGCGCGGGCTTGGTTCCCGCGCTATGATAATTATGGCGGGAATAGAGAAGCAGGAAGGAGGGGGCGTCGCACGGTGCGAGCCGTGATCACTGGGGGAAGCCGAGGTCAGCCAGAGTTTGCTGACTTCTGGGAGCAACATGGGGGGAGTAATTACGCTAGCGGGGGGGTCTAGCAGGGGGGGGGGGAGGGGGGAATTACTGGGTTGCTGCTGCTGGGGAAAGGGGGGAGTGGGTACGGGAAAGGATGGGCGGGGGGGGCACCGTCTGGGAGAGATACAGCTGCGTGGGAACTGGGTGAGAAGCTGGAAAAAGATGATGGCTAACCGGCAAGGGGGGGCGGGGTGGGAAGCCCCCCAACTCGGCTGATCACGTGGAACGTGAGGGGGCTTAACGGGCCGATAAAGAGGGCACGAGTACTCGCACACCTTAAGAAACTTAAAGCAGATGTGGTTATGCTACAGGAAACGCACCTGAAACTGATAGACCAGGTTAGGTTGCGCAAAGGATGGGTGGGGCAGGTGTTCCATTCGGGGCTGGATGCGAAAAACAGGGAGGTGGCTATATTAGTGGGGAAGCGGGTAATGTTCGAGGCGAAGACTATAGTGGCGGATAACGGGGGCAGATACGTGATGGTGAGTGGCAAATTACAGGGAGAGATGGTGGTTTTGGTAAACGTGTATGCCCCGAACTGGGACGATGCCAACTTTATGAGGCGAATGCTAGGACGCATCCCAGACCTAGAGACCGGAAAGCTGATAATGGGGGGAGACTTTAACACGGTGTTGGAACCAAGGCTGGATAGGTTGAAGTCCAGGACTGGTAGGAGGCCGGCAGCAGCCAAGGTGCTTAAGGATTTTATGGAGCAGATGGGAGGGGTGGACCCGTGGAGATTCAGTAGACCTAGGAGTAAGGAGTTCTCGTTTTTCTCCTATGTCCATAAAGTCTATTCACGCATAGACTTTTTTGTGTTGGGTAGGGCATTGATCCCGAGGGTGAGGGGAACGGAATATACAGCTATAGCCATTTCGGATCATGCCCCACACTGGGTAGACTTGGAGATAGGGGAGGAAACAAGAGGGCGCCCACCCTGGAGAATGGACATGGGACTAATGGCGGATGAGGGGGTGTGCCTAAGGGTGAGGGGATGCATTGAAAAGTACTTGGAACTCAATGACAATGGGGAGGTTCAGGTGGGAGTGGTCTGGGAGGCGTTGAAGGCGGTGGTTAGGGGGGTGCTGATATCAATAAGGACACATAAAGGGAAGCAGGAGAGTAAGGAACGGGAGCGGTTGCTGCAAGAACTTTTGAGGGTGGATAGACAATATGCGGAAGCACCGGAGGAGGGACTGTACAGGGAAAGGCAAAGGCTGCATGTGGAATTTGACTTGCTGACTACAGGCACTGCAGAGGCACAATGGAGGAAGGCGCAGGGTGTACAGTATGAATATGGAGAGAAGGCGAGCAGATTGCTGGCACACCAATTGAGGAAAAGGGGAGCAGCGAGGGAAATAGGGGGGGTGAGGGACGAGGAAGGAGAGACGGAGCGGGGAGCGGAGAGAGTGAACGAAGTGTTCAAGACATTTTATAAAAAATTGTATGAAGCTCAACCCCCGGATGGGAGGGAGAGAATGATGGATTTTTTGGATCGGCTGGAAATTCCCAAGGTGGAAGAGCAGGAAATGGTGGGACTGGGAGCACAGATCACGGTAGAAGAAGTGGTGAAAGGAATTAGGAACATGCAGACGGGAAAGGCCCCGGGACCGGACGGATTCCCAGTTGAATTTTACAGAAAATATTTGGACTTGCTCGCCCCGCTACTGACGAGGACCTTTAACGAGGCAAAGGAAAGGGGACAACTGCCCCCGACTATGTCAGAAGCAACGATATCGCTTCTCTTAAAGAAGGAAAAGGATCCGCTACAATGCGGGTCCTACAGACCAATTTCCCTCCTCAATGTGGATGCCAAGGTCCTGGCCAAGGTAATGGCAATGAGAATAGAGGAATGTGTCCCGGGGGTGGTTCATGAGGACCAAACTGGGTTTGTGAAGGGGAGACAGCTGAACACGAATATACGGAGGCTGTTAGGGGTAATGATGATGGCCCCACCAGAGGGTGAAACGGAGATAGTAGTGGCGATGGATGCCGAGAAAGCATTTGATAGAGTGGAATGGGATTATCTGTGGGAGGTGTTGAGGAGATTTGGGTTTGGAGAGGGGTATGTTAGATCGGTGCAGCTGTTGTATAGGGCCCCAGTGGCGAGTGTGGTCACGAATGGACGGGGATCGGCATATTTTCGGCTCCATAGAGGGACAAGGCAGGGATGTCCTCTGTCCCCATTACTGTTTGCACTGGCGATTGAGCCCCTGGCGATAGCGCTGAGAGGTTCCAAGAGATGGAGGGGAATACTTAGGGGAGGAGAAGAACACCGGGTATCTTTATATGCGGATGATCTGCTACTATATGTGGCGGATCCAGCGGAGGGGATGCCAGAAATAATGCGGATACTTGGGGAGTTTGGGGATTTTTCAGGGTATAAATTGAACATGGGGAAGAGTGAGCTGTTCATTCAGGTACATGCAATTGAGGGCTTTTGCGAGGCAACAGGTGAGGGAATTCCCGCAGCTCCCGACACAAGAGGTGCAGGACAGAGTCATCTCGAAGAAATGGGTGGGGGACGGTAAGGTGTCGGATATATATAGGGAAATGAGGGATGAAGGGGAGACTATGGTGGACGAACTAAAAGGGAAATGGGAAGAAGAGCTAGGGGAGGTGATCGAGGAGGGGCTGTGGGCAGATGCCCTAAACAGGGTAAACTCGTCGTCCTCGTGCGCCAGGCTAAGCCTGATTCAGTTTAAGGTATTACACAGGGCACATATGACTGGAACACGGCTCAGTAAATTTTTCGGGGTGGAGGATAGGTGTGCGAGGTGCTCGAGAAGCCCAGCGAATCATACCCATATGTTTTGGTCATGCCCGGCACTACAGGGGTTTTGGATGGGGGTGACAAAGGTGCTTTCGAAAGTAGTAGGAGTCCGGGTCGAACCAAGCTGGGGGTTGGCTATATTTGGGGTTGCACAAGAGCCGGGAGTGCAGGAGGCGAGAGAGGCCGATGTTTTGGCCTTTGCGTCCCTAGTAGCCCGGCGCAGGATATTGCTAATGTGGAAAGAAGCCAAGCCCCCGGGGGTGGAGACCTGGATAAATGATATGGCGGGGTTCATAAAGTTAGAGCGGATTAAGTTCGTCCTAAGGGGGTCGGCTCAAGGGTTTACCAGGCGGTGGCAACCGTTCGTCGAATATCTTGCGGAAAGATAGATGGGGGAAAAAAGAAGGCAGCAGCAGCAGCCCAGGACTTGGGGGTGGGGGGGGGGGGTGTGGGGGGGGGTGTGGGGGGGGGGGGGGGGGGGCCTGAGACAAGGCAGTTGCCAATTAGGGCTAGTTTTTATTTTTGTTATTTAATATCTATTTATTTGTTGTTGTTTTCTTTTGTTCTTGTTTAAATAAAAAAGGTCATTATTATCTGTATTGTTATAATGTTGTGTAAAGGATGCACAATGTACTGTGTTGGTTGACCAAAAATTTTCAATAAAATATTATTTAAAAAAAAAAAAGAAATGGGGGGCCTGATAATGGGGGGAGACTTTAACACGGTGTTGGATCCGGCATTGGATCGCTCCAGGTCTAGGACGGGTAGGAAGCCGGCGGCGGCTAGAATGCTGAGGGGATTTATGGACCAGATGGGAGGGGTGGACCCTTGGAGATTTGCAAGGCCGGAGGCTAGGGAATTTTCATTCTTCTCGCATGTCCATAAGGCTTAGTCTCGAATCGACTTTTTCATTTTGAATAGGGCGCTGATAGCTAGAGTAGAGGATACCGAGTAATCGGCAATAGCCATTTCGGACCACGCCCCGCATTGGGTGGACTTGGAGATGGGGGAGGAGAGGGACCAGCACCCGCTGTGGTGCTTGGAGGTGGGGCTGTTGGCAGACGAGGAGGTGAGCGAGCGGGTCCGAGGGAGTATAGAGAGGTACTTGGAGACCAACGACAACGGGGATGTCCGAGTGGGGATGGTATGGGAGGCACTGAAGGCGGTGGTGAGGGGAGAGCTGATCTCCATTAGGGCCCACAAGGAACGGAGGGAGCGGTGGGAGAGGGAGAGGCTGGTGGGGGAGATGGTGAGGGTAGACTGGAGGTATGCGGAAGAGCCTGAGGAAGGATTGTTGAGGAAGAGGCGCAGCCTCCAGGCCGAATTCGACCTGGTGACCACCAGGAAGGCGGAGGTGCAGTGGAGGAAGGCCCAGGGGGCGGTCTACGAGTATGGGGAAAAGGCAAGCCGGATGCTGGCGCATCAGCTTCAGAAGCGGGATGCAGCTCAGGAGATCGGGGGAGTTAAGGACAGGGGAGGGAGCGTGGTGCGGAGTGGGGTTGGCATCAATGGGGTCTTCAGGGACTTCTACGAGGAATTGTACCGATTCGAGCCCCCACGGGAGGAGGGAGGGATGGGCCGTTTCCTGGACCAATTGAGGTTTCCAAAGGTGGAAGAGGGACTGGTGGCGGGACTGGGGCCCCCGATTGGGCTGGAGGAGCTGATCAAAGGGATAGGAAGCATGCAGGCGGGGAAGGCACCGGGGCCGGACGGTTTCCCGGTCGAGTTCTATAAAAAATATATGGACCTGTTGGGCCCGCTGTTAGTTAGGACCTTTAATGAGGCAAGGGAGGGGGGGGGGGCTTTACCCCCGACGATGTCCCGGGCACTGATCTCCTTGATCCTGAAGCGGGACAAGGATCCCCTGCAATGTGGGTCTTACAGACTGATTTCCTTGCTAAATGTAGATGCCAAGGTGCTGGCGAAGGTCTTAGCCACAAGGATTGAGGATTGTGTGCCGCAGATCATCCATGAAGACCAGACGGGGTTTGTGAAGGGGAGACAGTTGAACGCGAATGTGCGGAGGCGTTTGAACGTTATGATGCCGGCAAGGGAGGGGGAGGCGGAGATAGTGGTGGCGATGGACACTGAGAAAGCCTTCGATAGGGTAGAGTGGGGGTACCTGTGGGAGGTGCTGAAGAGGTTCGGGTTTGGGGAGGGGGTTGTCAGGTGGGTTAGGCTGTTGTATGAGGTCCCGATGGCGAGTGCGGCCACAAATAGGAGGAGGTCCGAGTACTTTCGGTTGCACCGAGGGACGAGACCGGGGTATCCCCTGTCCCCCCTGCTCTTCGCACTGGCGATTGAACCCCTGGCTATGGCTCTGAGAGAGTCGAGGAATTGGAGGGGGTTGGCGCGGGGTGGTGAGGAGCATAGGGTGTCGCTTTATGCGGACGACCTGCTGCTGTATGTGGCGGACCCGGTGGGAGGAATGCCAGTGGTAATGAGGATCCTTAGGGAATTGGGGGACTTTTCGGGGTACAAGCTCAATATGGGGAAGAGCAAGCTGTTCATAGTTCAGCTAGGGGACCAGGAGAGGGGGATTGGCGAGCTCCCACTAAAAAGGGCGGCGAGGAGCTTCAGATATTTGGGGGTCCAGGTGGCCAGGAGCTGGGGGGCCCTGCATAGGCTTAACTTTACAAGGCTGGTGGAGCAAATGGAGGAGGAGTTCAAGAGGTGGGACACGTTGCCGCTGTCCTTGGTGGGTAGGGTGCAGTTAGGTAGGGTGCAGTCAATCAAAATGACGGTGCTCCCAAGGGTTTTGTTCCTGTTCCAGTGCCTCCCCGTGTTTATCCCGAAGGCTTTTTTCAGGCGGGTTAACAGGAGTATAATGGGGTTTGTGTGGACGCGAGGGACTCCGAGGGTGAGAAGGGTGTTCCTGGAGCGGAGTAGAGATAGGGAGGGGCTGGCGCTGCCCAACCTCTGTAGGTACTACTGGGTCGCCAATGCGACGATGGTGCGCAAGTGGGTGATGGAGGGGGAGGGGGCTGCATGGAAGAGGCTGGAGACGGCATCCTGTGTGGGTACGAATCTGGGGGCGCTGGCAACGGCGCCGCTGCCACTCCCTCCAAGGAGGTATACCATGAGCCCGGTGGTGGTGGCGGCCCTCAAATTTTGGGGCAGTGGAGGCGGCATAGGGGGGAAGCTGGGGCCTCGACGTGGACCCTATTACGGGGGAACCACCGGTTCGCCCCAGGAAGAACAGGTGGAGGGTTTTCGGGGTGGCACAGGGCAGGGATACGAAAGTTGGGGGACCTGTTTGTGGACGAGAAGTTTGCGAGCTTAGGGGAGCTGGAGGAGAAGTGCGGGCCCCCCCCGGGGAACACCTTCAGGTACGGGCGTTTGCCAGACGGCAGGTGGTGGAATTCCTGCAGCTACTGCCACACACAGTACAGGACAGGGTGCTCTCGGGGGGGGTGGGTGGGAGTGGGGAACATCTCGGAAACTTACCAGGCGATGCAGGAGGAGGAGGAGGCCTCGATGGTGGAGTTGAAAGGTAAGTGGAAGGAGGAGTTGGGAGAGTAGATCGAAGAGGGGACGTGGGCAGATGCCCTAGGGAGGGTGAGCCGCAGCCTCATACAGTTTAAGGTGCTGCACAGGGCACACATGACCGGGCCAAGGATGAGCCGGTTCTTTGGGGGTGAGGACAGGTGTGTTAGGTGCTCGGGGAGCCCAGCAAATCACACCCATATGTTCTGGGCATGCCCAGCACTGAAAGAATTTTGGCAGGGCGTAGCGAGGACGGTGTCGAGGGTGGTAGGATCCAGGGTCAGACTGGGCTGGGGGCTCGCAGTATTTGGGGTGCCAGAGGAGCCGGGAGTGCAGGAGGCGAAAGAGGCCGGAATTCTGGCCTTTGCGTCCCTGGTAGCCCGGCGAAGGATTCTCCTTCAGTGGAAAGATGCGAGGCCCCCAAGCATGGAATCCTGGATCAGCGATATGGCAGGGTTCATTAAATTGGAGAGGGTGAAATTTGCCTTGAGAGGGTCGGTACAAGGGTTCTTTATGCGGCAGCAACCGTTCTTAGACTTTCTGGCAGAACGATAGACATTGGTCAATGGCAGCAGCAGCTCGTGCGGGGTGGTTTACTTTATTTTTGTTTGTTATTTACACTGGAGGGTCTGAGGGGGTGTATACACCTGTTGTGTTAAGTCGGGGTGTTAATGTTAATGTATTTATGACGGGGGAGGGGTTTGGGGGGTTGCTTTTTTGGATTGTGTTTTGTACTTAACCCTGTTGGGTTCTTTTTTCTTTCTCATATTGTTATTGATATTTTATGAAAACCGTTAATAAAAATGTTTTTTTTTAAAAAAGGGCATGAGTGAACCAGATGGATTTTGACAACAGTGGACAATCACTGAGACTAGCTTTTAATTCCAGATGTATGAATTACATTCAAATTCTACAAGCTGCGGTAGTGGGATATGAAGCCCTGGGCCGCTAGATCACTGGTCCGCTGACATTACTACCGCTGTAAGAAGTTTTATAATACCAGGTTAAAGTCCAACAGGTTTGTTTCGATGTCACTAAATACAAACCTGTTGGACTTTAACCTGGTATTATAAAACTTCTTACTGTGCTCACCCCAGTCCAACACCGGCATCTCCACATCATTACTACCACTGGCCACGATCTCCGCATCATTAACAATTTCATATATTGTAAGAATAATCGTAATCATCTTTATTGTCACAAGTAGGCTTACATTAACACTGCAATGAAGTTCCTGTGAAAAGCCCCTAATTGCCACATTCCGGCGCTTGTTCGGGTACACAGAGGGAAAATTCAGAATCTCCAAATTGCCTAACGGCACGTCTTTTGGGACTTGTGGGAGGAAACCGGAGCACCCGGAGGAAACCCACGCAGACGCGGGGAGAACGTGCTGACTCCGCGCAGACAGTGGCCCAAGCCAGAATCAAACCTGGGACCCTGGAGCTGTGAAGCCATAGTGCTAACCACTATGCTATCAGTATGGATGTATTACTTGGAGGTTTTAATTTTTAACATGCTGTTAATTTTAAGGGTACAGAAGTCGATTGACACCATCCTAAAGAGGAAGTAAAAATCTGAAATTTTAAATACTGAAAGAGTCAAAAATGTAGGTCCACGTCTGTGAAATCTAACTGAACTGCAGATTTGGCATCAGGAAATGAGGAGGAAGGTAAAACATGCACGTGTTTAAATTTTGTTATTTAAATTTCTCATTGAGTTTTGGTTTTTATTTGTACATTGGGATTAAGGGACGCCTATTTTTCTTAAAAATAATTGCTTGGAGGGAGCTATAATTATCTTATCTCTTGATCAAAGTGATGTTCACACACAAACGCACTGATTATTTGCATTGGTTACGATTGCTGTTACATTCCTTTGATTCAGTTAATTTTGTTTTTGTTGCTTGAGAGTTGGCAACTTAGTATAAATGGGTAACATTCTCTACATTTCCATTTGCTGAGGCAGTCTTCTGAAAAGACTGGCAGTCCATCCGTTTCGATGATTTTAGTTGAATGGTAGCGAATAATTCACCTTTTCATAAGGTAGCAAACCATCAAAAGCTCTACTTAAAACTCTGGATCAAGTTACTCTTCTGTAGGCTGTTATTTGGAAAATGCATAAAATGTGTATAATTGTGTGCACAAGGAACTCCCAAACTAGTTGTAATTTATTCTTTTTTTTTACACTGCTGCAAGACAAATTCTAATGAGCCTGTTTGGCTGTTCTCTGAAGAGTCAGGATCCTATGGCTATGAATTACGGCTGGAGTTTAAATGTCTTTTCATGTGCTCCAATAGGATGTTGTAGTGGGATGTTCCCGCTGGCCCATTTCTGTATTTTGACACTGGTACTTTTGTCTGTTTTCACAGAGGTCCAACCCACATCCATTGGCTCAGTTCTTCTATGCGGATAAGGAAGTGACTCAAGTGTTGACTGAGCTGAATAATGTGAATCTGCACAATGACCCCCAACAATATATCGTCCAACTAAATAATCTTCGGGCCAGACAGGTCAGTGACTTAGGCTTGGGCTCATGCAGACAGTCTTGTGTGGTAGAGCAAATCTAATTTTTACCTTGAACGTGCCAGAAGCAATTTGTGTTTGCGTCTCTGGTAGTTGCAATGGAAGTTCACCCTTGGTTATATTGAATCAGTCATTAAATGCATGCAACTTATTTTTTTGCCAAGCAATATGCCAAAAGAAATGATAATGGGAAGTTGAAATATTTCCGAGGATAAACCTAAACATAATACAAAAGCCTAGTTGAAGTATTTCTAATAGTACCTCTTGCACATCCCAATTCAATCTAGTTAGGCAAATACACCATCATTACATGTTTAAAAATTCAGATCTTCGTACTTCCTCCCAGTTCATATATTTTTCATTCCTCTTTCATCAACTATGTTTTCATAACTTTATTATTTTAATTAACTGGGATTGATCTAAGGTTTGCCTGGTGCTACGTTGCCGAAAGTCGTAGAGTAATCACGGTACAGAGGTAGCTATTCAGCCTATCAATTCCATGTTGGCTCTCTATAAAGCAATCAGTCCTCTTTTTGTAAAAAAAAATGTTGTTGCAAATTACAAATTGCTGAAAATCAGCAGAAATAGCAGAACATCTAATTGTGTCTCTTGCCATTCAGTGGCTTGCCATCACTAAACCCCTCCTAGAGTTACCATTGATGAGAAACTGAACCAGCCATATAAATACTGTGGCTACAAGAGCAGACCAGAGGTTGAGAGTCCTGCAGTGAGTAACTTGCCTCTGCAAAGCTTGCCCACCCTTTGCAAGGCACAAGCCAGGAATGTGATGGGATACTCTGCACTTGCATAGATGAGTGCAGCTCCATCAACACTCTAGAAGCCCGACACCATCCAGGACAAAGTAACCTGCTTAATTGGCATCCCTTCTGCAAACATTCATTCACTCCACCACCGACGTACAATAGCAGTAGTGTGTGCATCCTGATGTGGAACGATAACAGTGTTCCTTCACTGTTGCTGGGTCAAAATCCTGGAACTCTCTCCCGAACAGCATTGTACCTACACCAAACGAGCTGCAGTCTTTTAAGAAGGCAGGTCACCACCAACTTATCAAGGGCAGTTAGGGATGGACAATAAATGGTGTCTTAGCCAGGGTCGCCCGCATCCTGTGAGAGAATACTTTTTTTTTTTAATTGCTGGATCTGTACAAAAATAGTTACAAGTTACAAATTATTCAATTTATTCAATCGTGGGCCTGAAATCATGGACTGGATTTTATGGTCCCATCATCAGGTGTGCCTTTGGCTGGAGAGCACATGAAATCCTAAGGAGTGGCAGTGGCAAACCATCTTCCCGCGCACCCACAACATGATTGACAATATAGTGGGATGATTCACGCAGAAATTGACTGCTCATCTGGCATTTTAAATAAATAATTAATGGGCAACTGAGCTTGTTACGCAGCCAATTGACCTGGATTTTGTATGGTCTACACCATAAAATGATTGGTGTGGGTGTGGTGATATGCCTGTAAGCAATATTTTAGATGGCTGGTGGTGCGACCTCCAACCAGCCCGTCGCGGTACAGACCCACCATGCGGTCCAAAGTCAGTGGTCATGTGACAAGGCACTCGGGTATAAGTGCGGGCACATCTGGTGATCGAGAGATGGTTATAAGACGTACAAGTGGACAGTCATGCCTAGGGGTAGTTCCAGGGGAGTACAAAGGAACTCCATGATACCTTGCTCTGTAACAGATCGCTATCTTCCCACATGTGAGTTAATAAAGATCTTGGTTTGGACAAGTCACAAGTTGTTCGGTAGATTCCTTGCTAGACAGACAAACAGAAGCAATGAGCCAGCTTCTGGGGGGGGAGAAATGTAGAGGCGGGAGGGGCGTATTCAAGTAGTGGATTGTGTATCGGAGGCACCCTGCCTCTCCAAGATGTTTATCCACCCCCAACTTTTTAAAAATTCCTCCCCGTCTGGCCTCCAAACACCCCGCTCAGCGTTGCGTGTCCTATCCTTTCCCACCCAACAGCCCACCTGGTTCTGGCACCATCCTCTCTTCTTCGTGAACCTGCCTGCAGTCCCAGCAGCACCCACTGGTTGGAGGGAGGGGGGCGGTCTGTTGGCTGCTAGTTGATTCTTGCAATGCTAGTGGGGATAGGATGGAGGGAGCAGTTTGGAAGAAATTTTATTGATGGATGATAGATATCTTGTTGTCTCTTTTGATGCCATGGGCAGGATTTTCTGACCCTTCGCGTTGACAGGATCTTCTGGTCCTGAGCCAGGCTCCCTGGTGTCAGTACGGGCAACCCATGCAAAATGCCATAGACATTCACAGGTCTAGAAGATCCTTCCAGAGGCCAATAGTGAGCTGACTCCTCAGTCAGAAAATATGCTGCAGGCATGATGCAAAATCCTGCCTCGTTAGCGGCCAGCTGCTTTTCTGAATGGACTATATCAATTTTCTGTCGTTTTCTGAAGCTTGATCATATATTTGGATTGAATTAGCTTATCGGGGTAGATTTTGTTAAAGTTTGGAGTTGAATAATTTTCATAAACTTTGACCATCATTGCCATGTTAAAAGGATTCTGCTGGTGTTGGAGGGGAGGCATTGCCTATCTATCCACAGAGAATTATCTGAGAATTAATTTAGAATGGAAGGTTGCTACTCTGGTTTCGATACCAAGGTGCTAATATATAGTATAGAGCTAACAGGCCAGGGCATAATGTATATTCTCACAAATACACAACAGAAAAGTCACTTCAAGATCTCAATGGGCTACACCTTTGTGTGGTGCCAAGGAGACACCATAATTGCAATGGGTGGTGCTCAATTTCTTAATCACCCAACTTAACTGCACAGCAGTTGCAAGGTGCCTAGATGTTATTGCACATCAGAATGGAATAACATGTTTGTGATGAGACAATACATTATATCCTTGTGTTAAGTAGCTGAATATCAATTTATCGAATCAGGCAGTAAAAGACATGGTGATTCACAGCTGTTTTATTCTGATATTATAGTTCATTACTAAGACTTGTTTCCAACTTCTCCCTTCTGGATCCTCTCTCTGTCCAGAAGCTTCCCCCACTGTGGAAAAACCCAGCTCTTTAAATGCAAGCTTCATTGAGCATCATCTGCTCTCTGTTCACTGTGAAGCTCAACCTGGTTTACAGTTTTTTTAGGAGCAATTTAGCGTGGCCAATTCACCTGCTTGATTTTGATTTGATTTATTGTCACATGTACCAAAGTTCAGTGAATAGTATTTTTCTACGGCCGAGGAACGTACACAGTACGTACGTAGTAGACACAAGAATAATCAACAGAGACGATTGACAAATGGTACATCAACAAAACAGTGATTGGTTACAGTGCGGAACAAGGGGCCAAACAAAGCAAATACATGAGCAAGAGCAGCAAAGGGTGTCGTGAATAGGTCAAAAAAACTGAACACCCACCCTTGCGGGGCTCCAGTGTTGAGGACTATTGTGGAGAAGATGCTGTTGCCTATCCTGACAGATTGCGGCCTGTTGGTGAGGAAGTCGAGGATCCAGCTGCACAGGGAGGCGTCAAGTCCAAGATTGCGGAGTTTGGTTATTAGTCTTGTTGGGATAATGGTTTTGAAGGCAGATCTGTAATCTATGAACAGCAGTCTTACATAGGTGTCCTTGTTGTCGAGGTGTTCGTGTGTTGATTGCAGAGCCAGAGAGATAGCATCTGCTGTGGACCGGTTGCGGTGATAGGCAAACTGCAGTGGATCGAGACCGTCCGGGAGGCTGGCAGTGATCCGTCTCATGACTAGCCGCTCGAAGCATTTCATGCTACCCTGCACATCTACCCTGATCACCTACCCTGCTCACCTTTGTGTTGTGGAGTGAGACCCACGCAAACACAGAGAGAATGTGCAAACTCCACCAGGACAGTGACCTGGGCCGGGTTCGAACCCCAAGTCATCAGCGCTGTGAGGCAGCAGTGCTAACCACTGTGCCACCGTGCTCCCCCCCCCCCCCCGTCTTGGTTTACTTTTAAAGAGATTTGAATTTCTAACATTGACACTTGTGCCCTGTGGAATAGTTTAAAATGGATCAAACCTCTGGGGCTGGAATTTTGTTGCTGAGGCAAGTAGCTCGCATCAGCAAATTTCCCAACTCGGTGAACCTGTGCTGGGGTAAAAGTGCCCCAAATGCCACCATTAACTGCAGCGAAGGGTGTGGCATAGAGTCGGGACTGCTGCCCCAGGTGCAGATCTGAGATGGGCACAGGGCCTGCCGAGTGCCAAGGCATACTGTTTAAAAGGCCTTCTTGGTTACCTGGGACTTTTGTCTGAGTTTTCAGAAATGTTAGTGAGGGGGCATCTTCATGTTGAAGCCCTAACCCCATGTATATGTTCTGATCTTATTTTGCTCTGTACAAAAATTAAATGTGATTTACATTCCCTACTTTTTACTTCCTACTTTGCTGGCTGATAATTCCTCAGCTGATTGGCTGATCAGCCTCCCTACAGTCTGCTCTCTTCCTGGACAGCGCAACCACCTATGGAAATCATTAAATTCAAACTGGCCGTGGAATAGAGGAAGTTGCACTCTGTGGTCCACTAAAACTTTTCTGAATAACTTTTATTAATATCAGTGATTGACGGCATTCCTGTGCCGCTGACTGCAAAATCTGGCTCCTTTTAATGTTTGGACTTCTTAACCTTGAGTAGGTGAAAAAGTGGACTTTGTCTGAATAAAAAAGCTTTTTATTTTATTGTGGGTCCAAACACCAGACGGGAAGCAGTTTTATGTTGTATTTAGCAGTATTGCTTTTCTTGCGAATTGTTACAGCCCAGTCGAAACCAAGAGTTTTCTAAACTAAGCTGGATTTCCCAGGTACGAATGGACAAGATCACCAATTTAAGACTTTTTTTTCTGTAACAAACAAACTAAAATTAAACACTACTTAACAATGCACCAACTTAAATAAAAGGTACTTTGCATTAACTAATGCCTACAGTGCAGAAGGAGGCCATTCGGCCCATTGAGTCTGCACTGACCCTTCAAAAAGGCACACGACCCATGTCCACCTTACCCATAACCCCATAACCTAACCTGCACTTCCCTGGACACTAAGGGGCAATTTAGCATGGCCGATCCACATATCTTTGGACAGTGGGAGGAAACCGGAGCACCCGGAGGAAATCCCCGCAGATTGGGAGAATGTACAAACTCCACACAGGCAGTGATCCAAGGCTGGAATTGAACCCAGCATCCCTGGCGTTGTGAGGCAGCAGTGCTAACCAATCAAAATATGGTGCACGGCACTTTACGCCATGTTTCTGACTAATGGGTAGCAATACAAGATTAAGTCTCAAGGTACCCTTCCTTCCAGCATGCTTACTGCTCTGAGCCATACCAGGTCAAATCTTCCAAGTCCCAGCAGCCCTGTCTCCTTACTTTTGAACAGAAAACCAACTTTCACAAGCAATCTGCTTCGTTATTAGACAAAAACTGTCCATCTTGCTCTTCGTAGCAGAAGCTGCTGCTATCCACGTCCAAAATGTCCTCCTTTCTGTCTTAAGGTGTGAAAACTGTGGGTTTTGGGTCATTTAGGTTTGGATCACATGGGCCTGTCTCCAACCAGAGTAAGTTTGATCACCAACCCTCTCTATCCAGGACATTCTGCTTTACCTTAAGTTGAAAAACAAAATTGTCTTGTAAAGACCCACATTCATAATAATTGCTAAAGCATTTTTTTTTTTAAATTTAAAGTACCCAATTCATTTTTTTTCCCAATTCGGGGCAATTTAGAGTGGTCAACCACATATCCTGCACATCATTGGGTTGTGTCGTGTTAGGTACACTGGTCTAACACTGGCTGCAACTGGATGCAGCATAGATCAAAAAGATACTCCAGACCTTAAAGTTAGTTCAATCAGGTTTATTGAACCAATAGCACAGTTCTCGGTGAGTTCGACTCTCTGCTAACTTAAGTGTGGTTACTCTGTCTGACTGAACCAGACTAGCTCTTAGCCACGTGGTGGGGGTGTGAGATTGTAACAACACCCTTGACTGACTCTCTAGATGTTCATCAGTGGAAAGAGGCGGAGTGTGAGTGCCTCGTGTCTTTTATAGTCAGATCTCACCCTGAGTGTCCTGCCTGCTTATAGGTCATGTCCTGTTCTCTGTGTCCATTAGCTGCTTGTCTCTATATCATTGCGTGTGTCCGCATGTCATGACAGGTTGTGGGGCTGAGACTCACGCAGGCACGGGGAGAACGTGCAAACTCCACACGGACAGTGGCGGGATGGAACCCGGATCCTCGGCGCAGTGAGGCAGCAGTGCTAACCACTGAACCACCATGCCGCCCTAACTGCTAAAGCATTCTAATACTTAGTGTTACCACTGTACTGACTGTGTAGATCACAGCATTTCAGTGTAAACCAGAGGTGATCAGTGCATTATTGATGCATTTTTTTAAGGTTTCAAAATATGAAGCTGAACAAGTGACAAGGGAGCAAAATCTTTGGCACTTGTAGGACTTCCTTCAATTTTGTGGAATATAGCTACTCAAAATCTTCCAACAAGTAGGGATTCTACCCCTTTTGAAATGTAAATATTTTATAATGATTGTGCTATCCATTGCATAAAATCCCCGATCAATGACTGCTTAATTAAGCTGCAATTATCTGTCCTTACCAGTGCTCATCTGAATAGTTACTGGTGATTAAAGGATATGCATTGAAACCCCATGCCACAACCCTGACTGGTTTTGCTCATCAAGCCCGTAAGACTACAGGGTGTGGAGCACTCATTTGGGATCCTTAATTAGCGGTGGAGTTACCTCGCAATATGACCCCAGAACAGATTTGCACGATCTTGTTTATGCATTACATAACCTCTCTCAGTGTACCCAAACAGGCATCGGAATGTGGTGACTAGGGGCTTTTGACAGTAACTTCATTGCAATGTTAATGTAAGCCTACTTGTGACAATAAAGATTATCATTATTGTAATCTGATGAACGTTTGCCACCGTTTGTATAAAATGAACACCGAGGGATTTAACTCTCTTTTTCTTGCCTGTGTGTAATGTATATACGATTATTTAATAAGGAGAGGCTAAATGTGTTGCAACATGATGTCTGAGACCAAGGCACCGCAATGTTGGGAAATGCATAGCTAGTGAGTCAGCACCTATAGATGGAAAAGTCAAATTGATTCCAAAACACCAGTGCGTCTTTAGAACACAGTTCAAAATGTATTCTTTTGTAAGGCTAAAGGATTTATCACTCTCAATCATTACAGTGGTAATGATTTACTTGAGCCATGAAGAAGGGAATATATTTCCTGCGATTGCTGTCTGTTGAAAAACTGGAAATATATGCACAAAGAATGCATTTATCATAAGCCTTCCTGCTTGGAAGATTGTTTCTATCCGTGGAAATAAAATTAATGGTCAGGATTTCACAGCTTTGCCACGGCGTGCCTCTGAACAGTAGAAGTGGCAGGCCATTTATACTGCCGTTTACTTCCCGTGGGTCTGGAGGGGCCGTAAAATCCTGGCCAATGTTTTGTTCAGACAATGTGTTGTCTAGTTGAATGATGCAGTGGAAACTGAAGGCTAGTTTCCCCGCTCTCCTCTCTTTTCCACCACCACCACCAACCAACTAACCCTGTGCTACCTTTCCAATATCAACCTAAATAACCCTTTGGTTCAACTTGTGTATTTCTTTTACTTTTCAGGACCACATGCTACAGATAATTAATCAGATCATGGATGACTGCATCCCCAATGAGCGACCAAATCGAGATTTCCACATCAAGTTTCCAGATGAGGTTTTACAAGAACACCTAGGAGTACAACTGTGGTTTGCTGCTGAGGTAGGTCTTGAGGCCGGGTGGGAGGCAATGTGGGCCTTCAAATTGCAAAATGACCATGTATGCCTGCATAATTTTGGATTGCTTATTTGGAATTGCCCCTGGTCGACCTGACTTCCGAGGGGATAACTTGCTGGCTATAGTTTTAAGCGATCGGCACTGGCTACACAATTTTTGGGTGTCAGTCATGGCTTCTCATTACGGTTTGAGTGCTGGTTAAAACTGCCAGTTTCGTATGGGAGAAACCTGCACCAAACTAAAATCAATAGCTAAGCTTATATAATTACCATGTGGCTGGCAATCAAAGGCTATCTGAAGTGTTGAACAATTTAAAAAAAAAAAAAAAAACTCTTTGGTTCTTCAACCGAACATCTAGCCACAGACCAGGGGCGTCATTCTCCGACCCCCCGCCGGGTCGGAGAATGGCCGTTGGCCGCCGTGAATCCCGCCCCCGCCGAAGTCTCCGCTCCCGGAGATTGGGCGGGGGCGGGAATCCGGCCGTGCCGGTTGGCGGGACCCCCCACTGGATTCTCCGGCCCGGATGGGCCGAAGTCCCGCCCAGGAATTGCCTGTCCCGCCGACGTAAATCAAACCTGGTATTTACCGGCGGGACCAGGCGGCGTGGGCGGGCTCCGGGGTCCTGGGGGGGGGGCGCGGGGCGACCTGACCCCGGGGGGTGCCCCCACGGTGGCCTGGCCCGCGATCGGGGCCCACCGATCCGCGGGCGGGCCTGTGCCGTGGGGGCACTCTTTCCCTTCCGCCTCCGCCACGGCCTCCACCATGGCGGAGGCGGAAGAGACTCCCCCCACTGCGCATGCGCGGGAAACTGACAGCGGCCGCTGACGCTTCCGCGCATGCGCTGGGAAACTGACAGCGGCCGCTGACGCTCCCGCGCATGCGCCGCATTTCCGCGCCAGCTGGCGGGGCAACAAACGCCATTTCCGCCAGCTGGCGGGGCGGAAATCCCTCCGGCGTCGGCCTAGCCCCTCAATGTTGGGGCTAGGCCGCCAAAGATGCGGAGACTTCCGCACCTTTTTGCCGGCTTGATGCCCGCCTGATTGGCGCCGGCTTTGGCGCCAGTCGGCGGGCATCCCGCTGTTGGGGGAGAATTTCGCCCCAGATGTGGATTCCAATGTCATGGATTCTTTCCAACTTGGTGAATCCTAGACAGAAAACTAAAAACAAAGTTGATCCTGAAATGTAAGTAAATTCCATATTAACCTAGAAAAGCTGCAGGGAATCTATTCAATAATGGGGTGGAATTTTAACAGTCCCATCATCACAGGGCGAGGCTGTGATATGCGGCGGGTTGTTTAAAATTCCGTTTATTCGGCGAGACTGGAAAATCCCACCGGTATAAAATTCCACCCATGCAATGTCCGTTAGTTAACCCTGATTGAATGCATTCCACAACTTGGTCTACCACTTACTCTGTGGTATGTTTTAAAGCTCGTCTATAAATAATAAGACATCTACATTTCATTAGTATGTATACACTCAAAAGTTTTGATTTTCTCATTCCACTCCCACAAGCATTTAAAAAAAATTGCCATATGCATTTCTGGAGTCGTAATTTTAGGAATGATCCCCTTTAAAGGGATAAGATGAGGCATCCTCTCATTCTCCTTTGAATATCGACACAATACAATCTACATGTGACCAGGAGATTCAAATAATGGATGAAATGGACTTCTATTTACACCTGTGTTATTGTGCTCTGGAAATTAAGTCAGCTTCGTAATATTCCCTCTACCTTTACATATAAAGTGAAATTTTAGTATGATCCCTAAACAGTCTATTAACTATCACATACTTGTAATGTGTAGCTAAGTTTATATGATTTAACCAGCTTCTTTCATGATGTCAGCTCCATAAACATTTTTCATATTTCATATTTGTATCATAAACGAGCCACTGAGAGAGGGAAAAACTAGATTGGCAGGGGGATGGGAATCCAAGGGCAACTTCATAGCTGGGTACAGGAGATGGAGAATTAGTGAGTGACTCTCAAAGACAGAAGAAGCACAGATTTAAAAATGTACAGCATAGAAATTTGGCAGTATTAAAAAGTATATATGTAAATGCAAGGAGAACAGTAAATAAAGCCGATGAGCTGAGGGCTCAGATAGACACGTGGCAACACGATATCAGGGGCAAAAATGACAGCTCAACATCCCTATGTGTGAGTTATTAGGCAGGAGAGAGAGGGGATAAAAAGGTGGCAGTGGAATAATATTGGTTAAAGAATCAAATTACTGCTATGAGGAGGGATGATGGACTGAATGAGACATAAAATGAGGCCATAAGGGTTGAACTCAGAAATAAAAAAGGGGCAGCCACTGTTAGGATCTCCAATGAGAACCCAACTATTTGCAATTTGTAAAACTGAGGAAATGTTACTGCAACACAAGCTGACTACATTGACCAATAGGTATCTTGTATGTTTAAACAAACTTTAATTTAAATACAGAATTAACCACATTAGCAACAAATAAATAGCTTTGCAGTTAACAGATACAACGTGTCTTGCATGAAAGAGAACACCTTAACTTAAATCTGCCACCATATTCCAATGAAGCAAACCAATCAATTTCAAATACCAACTCCTGAAGAAAGTTAACAATCCGGTTTCTACTTGCTTTTCTCTGTGCAGAATCTTTGGAGAGAGAAGGTTTCAGGACCAAACTGAAAAACCTCTATTCAGATGAGAGTCTAGGATCAACTGCCTTTTCAGACAGACCTGGCTGGTCCCATAAACTACATCTGTACCCAAAGCATAAGGCATTATTTTGCCTCTTCTGAGAAGATGTCCCTTGACTTGTTTAGACAGGACCACACAATATCCCTCATAAATTATCTACCCTCCAGGGGTCCTTCAAGTGTAAACAATATCCATTAGGTAGCTATCTGGAAACAAGAAAATAATTCTCTGGGTCTATGAGCAGAACACTTCTGCAAATCATTGATTACCTCACTTTTACGACACCTGAATCAAGGCTCTAGCAGTCATAATGTCTGTATGCATCTCATTCCAGGTTTTAATAACATTACTGCAAGAAGATATAAAACATGACAATTTCTTACACACGGCTCCGACTGGACTATAGATCCCCAAATAGTGAAAGGGCAAATGTGTAGGCAGATTTCTGAGTGCAAAAACAAAGAGCAGTAATAGTTGAGGGCTTGAAAACCCTGAATATCAATTGGTATGTGAACAGTGTAAAGGGCACGCAAAATTCCTGAACTGCATTCAAGAGAAATGTTTTAGCCAGCATGTAACCAGCCCTGTGAGAATGGGTGCAGTTCTAGATTTAGTCTTTGGAAATGAAGCTGGTCAAGGGGATTGAATAGCTGTGGGGGACCTTTCTAGAGATAGTGACTATAATATACTTAGATTTAGCATCATTATGGAAATGAACAAATTGGGGGAAGGCAAATTTTACAAAGCTGAGAGGTGAGTTGCCAACAGTGGACTGGATACAGCTATTTGAAGGAAAGACTGTGTCACAGCAGTGGGAGGCATTCAAAGTATTTATTTATGGGATGTGGGCATCGCTGGTAGGCCAGCATTTATTGCCCAATCCCAGTTGCCCTTCAGAAGGTGGTGGTGAGTTCCTTCTTGAACTGCTGCAATGCTTGAGGTGCAGGTGCACCCACTTTGCTGTTGGGGAGGGAGTTTCAGAATGTTGCCCCAGCAACAGTGAAGGAACAGTGATATATTTCCATATCAGGGTGGTGAGTGACTTGGAGGGGAACCTCCAGGTGGTGGGGTCCCAGGTATCTGCTGCTCTTATGCTGGTGAGATTCTATGGGCAGAGTGTAAACAAGTCTCCATAAAGAAAATTTAGAACTCCCTAGGTTATCTAGAAGAATAAAGGGTAAGATAAAGCAGAGAAAGAAAGCTTATAATGTACACAAGATTTAATACTGCAGAAAGCCTGTTGGAATATAGAAAATAGAGGTGAAGTAAAATGGAAAATAGGAAAGCAAAGAAAGGATACCCAAAAAATTGGCAGGTAAAATCAAAGAAAATCGTAACGGTATTTTACCAATACACTAAAATCAAGAGACTATCTAAGGAAAAGGCTGGACCTATCAGAGATGTACATGATAACTTGTGGGTTAAGTCAGAAGATGTGGGCATGGTTCTCAATGAGTACTTTATCTCTGTCTTCATTATGGAGAGGGATCATGTAGACATTAAAGGGGAGGAATGTGAAATATCAAATACATTAAGAGTATTGAGAGAGGAAATACTGGAGGGACTGGCATCCTTGAAGGTGAATAAATACCGAGGACCAGATGGATTGTACCCCAGGCTGTTGAAGAAAGCCAGAGAGTAAATAATGGATGCTCTGAGGATAATTTTCCAATCCTCACTAGATATAGGTGAGGTACCAGAGAGTTGGAGATCTGCAAACATTGTTCCATTATTTAAAAATGGTGTGAGGGATCAGAGGTCAGAGAATTGTACGTAGATCAGCCTGACTTCAGTGGTGGGAAAATTATTGAAGACAATTCTGAGAGATTGGATAAACAGATTAATCAGGGATAGACACGATGGTTTTGTTAGGGGAAGATTGCATCTGCCTAATTTAATATAGTTTTTTGAGAAAGTAACATGGAGGATTGATGGAGATAGTACAGTGGATATTATCTACATGGATTTCAGTAAGGAATTTGAGAAGATTCCACACATGGCAGACTAATCAGAAAAGTGAGATCTCATGGGATAAAGGGGAAATTGGCAGGTCTGATCCAAATTGGCTCAGTGACGGGGAGCAAAGGGTAATGGTCAATGGATGTTTTTGTGACTGGAAAACAGTTTCCAGTGGTGTTCCATGAGCTCTTTCTGTTTATTGTATATATTTAGACTTCACTGTAGGTGGCACGATTTGGAAATTTGCAGATGACACAAAATTGACCCCGTTGGATAGCTGTCGACTCCAGAATTATATCAGTGATTTGGTTGAGTGGGCAAAGAAGTGGCAAATGGAATTCAATCCATAAAAGTGAGTAATGCAGATAGGGAAGGCAAATAAAATAAGGAAATGCTCAATAAATGGGAAGATGGTGAGATGGGTTGAGAAAGTAAGAGACCTTGGAGTGAATGTCCACAGGTCCTTGAAGGTGACAGAGCAGGTGGATAAGGTGCTCAATAAAGCATATGGAATGCTTTCCTTTATTGGGCGAGTACAGCATACAAAAGCTGGGATTGTGGTGATATGCATCACTGTAGGTACACAAGGGGTTAATGTAAATACACTGGGACCGAATAAACACTAGAGGGCGCACCAGAGACATCATGACACACAGACATTCAACCAATAGGTCAGTAAGATAAGACACGAGCAATGGTCGGTCAAGACACACCCAGAGGTGACACTACGACAAGGGGGGTACCCATATAAAAGGACAGGGCACACGTGCTCTTTCTCTTTTCCACAGGCGACACTCAGAGAGACAGGGGCAGATCAGGAAGCATCACACCCACCACATGGATTAGAGCAGATTGGTTAGTTAGATTGAGTTACTATAGCAAGATCAGCAGGAGAGTCGAACTCCAGTAGGAGAATTGTTAACTGTTCAATAAATGTGTTAAACCTATCTCCAAGTCGGAACCTTCGTTTGTCAGAGTATACATCAAGGAAGCAGCTTATGCTACATGAAGAAGCATAACACAACAGGGATGTAACAATGGATCTGCATAAAACGCTGGTTAGGCCACAGCTGGCATTTAGTGTGCAGTTTTGGTCACCAGTGGAAGGACAAAATTGCTCTGGAAAGAGTGCAGAGACGATTTACAAGAATGTTGCCACGGCTTGGAAATTACAGCTATGAAAAGTGATAGGATAGGCTGGGATTGTTGTCCTTAGAACAGAGGAGGCTAAGGGGTGACCTAATTAACCTGTATAAAATTGAGAGGCCGAGACAGGAAAAACCTATCTCTCTGAGCTGGGTGGTATAGATTTAAGATGATTGGTATAAGGATTAGAGGGGATGTGAGGAAAACCTTTTCACTGAGAGGATGGTAGGTATCTGGAAATCACTCCCCCCATTGGTGGTTGAGGCTTAAATGTTCAACTCATTTAAAAGGTACCTGGATTTGCATCTGTCCTGCAAGGCAGAACTCCAGAAACTGGAAAATGGGATTAAAATGAGCGCCTATTTTTTTTTTCTCTCTCTTTTTGCTGCCGCGGACACAATGGGCTGAATGGCCTCTTTCTGCGTTGTAACCTTTCTTTGGAAAAGATTCTCCCTACTTAAAGCGGAACATTTCATCTGCATCAGCCTTGTTCCTAATTATGACTTTATTTATTTAATTACATAACCTAGGCAAAACAAAAGGTGAGGTGCCATGCCATCAGCATTTCATAATTATAATCTGCACCGGTGGGAAATTATGACCCAAATACCTGCTTTGTGTTTTTTAATCTTAGTAGTCGCCATGTAGGGAATGGAGATGTATTTGCATGCAAGAAAGCCACAAAGAATTAACTTGCCTCATTTGTACTTAGTGTTTAGTAGCTGGTTCCCTCATCGAAGCACATGAATCCGAAATGCTTCTACTGCAACCTCTGGCAGAGGACCTGCTGCGTAGTCTAGAGGAGGTGCGCTATCTACTCCGTGAACACTGTTTCTCTGATTACACCATCTATACAGATGACATCAAAGCAGCTCTTGTTCGGTTTGATAGGCTCTTCGCAGAGTTTGAGTTAAGGTAAGGGGTAATAAAACAATAAACTCAGAGTCACAAGTATTTGTAAATGGCATTTTCAGCCTCTGTATGAAATTAAGCTAAGACAGAGGATGTAATATTTTCTTTGACCAAGTGTTGCAGTAATAGCTCTGACCTATATTGGTAAATCTGTCTGAATTCTCAAGTGTGGCAGAATGTTGGAAGTGACTTTGTGTCAGTGATGCTGTGTCTTCCACATCTCCTCCAAGTGACAACAGCTATTACCACCTCCTTTGCAGAAGCAGAACTGCTCCATAACATTTTTAGGGCAGTTTCACTTGCAGTGTATGCAACCTTTGTCAAGACACAAAAAGGGTCCAAAAGTATGACCATTGTAAATGCTAAATAAGTTGTATGTATATTGAAAGAAAACACATTTTTACATTGGTTCAGGTGATGTGAGCAATGATGGCCAGGCCAGTATGTGTTGTTCATCCCTAATTTCCCTGAAGGTGGTGGTGAGCCGACGCCTTGAACCTTTGCAGTTTGTGTGATGTATGTACACCCACGGGTGTTACTATTTTGTAGTGCTTTGATACAACTGAGTGACCATTTCAGAGGACAGTTGAGCATCACAACATTGATGAGGACTCTTGCATAAGCCAGACCAGGGTAGAATTGCCATTTTGTGCACATAAATCGGTGATCCAGGTACTAATTTCATCCATTTTTTTTCATCCAATTTTCTATTCCTTTTCCATTCTGACTCAATTGCATGTTGCCAAATGGTACAATCGCTTGCCGTGAATCAGCAGGGGCATTGTTTTAAAATAGATTTTTTGTTGTTGTTGTTGTTTTAAAACTTATTCCCGCCTCTGCCGTTCCCACCGGCGCGCTTCTCCACCAGTCCTGTAGTGGTGAAGGCCCTTCGGATCTGGGGACAGTGGAGGAGGCACATGGGAGCATTGGTCTGGTCCTCGATATGTGACGACCATCAGTTTGCCCCGGGGAGGTTGGACGGGGTGTTTTGAGTATGGTGGAGGGCGGGGATTGAGCAAATTGTTTTTGGAAGGGAGCTTCCCTCGCTTGAGGGCACTGGAGGCCAAGTTTGGGTTGACGAGGGAGAATGAATTCCGTATATTCAAGTGCGGGACTTTTTGCGTATGCAGGTGCCATCTTTTCCACTCTTGCCACTGAGGGGGATCCAAGGTAGGCTAGTGTCTAGAGGATGGGTGGGAGAGGGAAGTGTCTCGGATATTTACAAGGAGCTCATGATGGCAGAGGAGTCGCAGACCGAGGAGCTGAGGCATAAATGGGAGGAGAAGTTCGGAGGGGAGATTGAGGAAGGCCTGTGGGTGGACGTGCTGAGCAGGGTCAATGGGACTGCA
Source organism: Scyliorhinus torazame (assembly GCF_047496885.1). NCBI lineage: Eukaryota > Metazoa > Chordata > Chondrichthyes > Carcharhiniformes > Scyliorhinidae > Scyliorhinus > Scyliorhinus torazame. The sequence goes on along the minus strand of NC_092713.1, from coordinate 211,201,006 downwards.
ACATGTGCCAGGCTTGGCCTGATTCAATTTAAGGTCGTCCACTGGGCCCACATGACAGTGTCCCAGATGAGCAGATTCTTCGACGTAGAGGACAGAGGTGTGTAAAGTGCCTGAGATGACCGGCAAACCATGTCCACATGTTTTGGACTTGTCCAAAACTTAGGAGATACTGGCAGGGATTCGATGATGTCATGTCTAGAGTACTGAACACGAGGGTGGCAATGAGTCCAGAGGGGTGATTTTGGGGGTTTCAGAGGCCCCGGGTCCAGGGGGAGAAAGAGGCTGATATCTTGGCCTTTGCTTCCCTGGTAGCCCGGAGACGGATACTTCTAGTTTGGAGGGACTCAAAGCCCCCGAAGTCGGAAGCCTGGCTGTCATGCATGGCGAGTTTTGTGGGCTTAGAGAAAATCAAGTTCGCCTTGAGAGGGTCGTTGTCAGGGTTTGCCCGGAGGTGACAACCATTGAGTGACTTCTTTGCGGAGAATTAATCGTCAGCAGGGGGGAGGGGGCGGGGCGAGAGGGTTAGGGGAATGTAGTATAGGGGGTCAATTAGGCAGATCTGGGTGGGGCGGGCTACGGCAATTCCACTATGTACTTTGTTTACTGTACAGTTCTTTTGTTTTCTCGTTCTGTAATTCTACTGTTTACAATGCCAAAAAATACCTCATTAAAATTGTTTATTAAAAAAAAAATTATTCCATTATTATTAGGATTAGTAACTTGGGTAAGTTTGTGATTAATCCACTTTCAGTTTTATCAAAAGAATAACCATTTTGTCAGCATTGATCCAGGGTCACCCTTGAATATCCTGATGATTTTTCTTTTTAACAATTTGGGAACACTTTTAAAGAGACATCCTAGTTACATTTGGGTACAGTAGTCAGTTTATTAGTAGATTCAAAAACATTTATATTCATTTTTGTTTTTAACAAGTTCCTATGTAGAGCCCTTTTGACATTAAGAGCCAACTTAATTTTAGAACCTGAAGGCCCACAATGACCAGAACGCTCAAAGAACAAAGAACAAAGAAATGTACAGCACAGGAACAGGCCCTTAGGCCCTCCAAGCCTGTGCCAACCATGCTGCCCATCTAAACTAAATTCTTATGCACTTCCGGGATCCATATCCCTCTATTCCCATCCTATTCATGTATTTGTCAAGATGCCCCTTAGACGTCACTATCATCCCTGCTTCCAGCACCTCCTCCGGCAGCGGGTTCCAGGCACCCACTACCCTGTGTAAAAAAAAAAAAACTTACCTCGTACATTTTCTCTAAACCTTGCCCCTCGCACCTTAAACCTATGTCCCCCAAGTAATTGACCCCTCTACCCTGGGGAAAAGCCTCTGACTATCCTCTCTGTCTATGCCCCTCATAATTTTGTAGACCTCTATCAGGTCGCCCCTCAACCTCCGTTGTTCCAGTGAGAACAAACCGAGTTTATTCAACCGCTCCTCATAGCTAATGCCCTCCATACCAGGTAACATCCTAGTAAATCTCTTCTGCACCCTCTCTGAAGTCTCCACATCCTTCTGGTAGTGTGGCGACCAGAATTGAACACTATACTCCAAGTGTGGCCTAACTAAGGTTCTATACAGCTGCAACATGACTTGCCAATTTTTATACTCAATGCCCCGGCCAATGAAGGCAAGCATGCCTTATGCCATCTTGACTACCTTCTCCACCTGTATTGCCCCTTTCAGTGACCTGTGGACCTGTACACCTAGATCTCTCTGACTTTCAATACTCTTGAGGGTTCGACCATTCACTGTATATTCCCTACCTGCATTAGACCTTCCAAAATGCATTACCTCACATTTTGTCCGGATTAAACTCCATCTGCCATCCCTCCGTCCAAGTCTCCAACAATCTAAATCCTGCTGTATCCTCTGACAGTCCTCATCGCTATCCGCAAGTCCAGCAACATTTGTTGTGTCTGCAAACTTACTAATCAGACCAGTTACATTTTCCTCCAAATCATTTATATATACTACGAACAACAATGGTCCCAGCACTGATCTCTGCGGAACACCACTAGTCACAGCCCTACAATCAGAAAAGCACCCTTCCATTGCTACTCTCTGCCTTCTATGATCTGGCCAGTTCTGCATCCATCTTGCCAGCTCACCCCTGATCCCATGTCACTTCGCCTTTTGTACCAGTCTGCCATGAGGGACCTTGTCAAAGGCCTTACTGAAGTCCATATAGACAACATCTACTGCCCTACCTGCATCAATCATCTTAGTGACCTCCTCGAAAAACTCTATCAAGTTAGTGAAACACGACATCCCCTTCACAAAACCGTGCTGCCTCTCACTAATATGTCCATTTGCTTCCAAATGGGAGTAGATCCTGTCTCGAAGAATTCTCTCCAGTAATTTCCCTACCACTGACGTAAGGCTCACCGGCCTGTAGTTCCCTGGATTATCCTTGCTACCCTTCTTAAACAAAGGAACAACATTGGCTATTATCTAGTACTCCGGGACATAACCTGAAGACAGTGAGGATCCAAAGATTTCTGTCAAGGCCTCAACAATTTCCTCTCTAGCCTCCTTCAGTATTCTGGGGTAGATCCCATCAGGTCCTGGGGACTTAACGACCTTGATATTTTTCAAGACGCCCAACACCTCGTCTTTTTGACGATTGATCAACGATGATCGATTCATCCTGGGGGTGTGGCTAGTTTTGTGGGCTGGATTTGCAATATTTTTTTCAAGTAGCAGAAACTTAAGTTACATTGAATGTAGTGTGAGCTTAAAATTCATCATGTTATAAACCGGTTCTGCTGATTTAGGAGCAATTTCACAGAGGGGAGAAAAACCGCAATAGAGTGCAAAGGCCAGGTCACAATGGGTAGACTTTTCTAACTATCTGGATGGGAGGGTTAAATCTTTGAGAATTCAGTCTTTGTTGAATGCCTGGCTGCATATTTGTGATTCCACCTAACAGCCAACCAAACGTCTGTATCCCAGGCTTTGGACGTTGTGTGAAATACAATACTATATTTCCTTTTTTAAAAAAAAAAAATGTTTGCACTAATTAAACCGAGAATATCACTGCTGCACAGGTGAAACATTTTGATTATGTCAAATAATTAGAATTTGGTGTTTGAGTCTGAATTTGAGACAAGTGACCTCAAAGTTATTTTTCTTTTGCTTTCTGCTATTCTATAAGTGACATCATGTATTAAAGGCCCCAGAGACAGCAATTGAATTTACCAGCTTGTGAATCGCAATATTAATGAAAAGGCATTTGGGTTAACCTAGTTTGAGTTTGGAAGGAAAAAAAACTACAATTGAGAGTGAAGTGTTGATTTGTTGTTGTTGTGATTTAGTTGCATCATACACTTGCCAAACATGTTTTACTATTTGTAACGAATACCTTTACTTAAAAGCTTAGCAAAAATAAATTATTCTTACACACTAATCAATCTTCCATATAAAGTTGAAGCTTGTTTTGTAATGAATCCTTTCTATTCCAGATATGTTTCTGCAGTAGTGCCCATCAAATCTCCCAAGGAGCTCTACAACCAGCAACAGATTATTGTGCTCTTTTGTGAAACTGTAGATAGGTCAGTATCCCTGAATTTTCATATTCCTTCGCATAAATGCCCAGCCATCCATTTTAATCTCCTGCAATTGTCTGTCGGTGATGTGTTTAGTTGAAATTTCCCTGATGAATGTCTGGATGAGACATGTTTTTCCATGGTTTTGCTCACTCTGAATTGAGAGTGGGACAGTATGGAATCTGTAAATTCTATCACCAGCATATTGCCAATATCTTGATGCGGAGACAAACTGAAGGGTTGACCTGAACTAACCGTCTGCTCTCTGTGGATCAGTGAAATGTAGTGAGGACGTGCCTCTGGGTTAGAGGTGCCATCTTTCAGATGAGATGTTGAGCTAAAATCTGGCGTCCCCTTCAGGTTGACGTAGAAAGATCATCTGGGTCTATTTGAAGAATAGCAGAAAAGTATACAAACCAACAGATATCTATAAACCAGTATCACCAAAAATAGTTAATCAGATCATTAATCTGATTTTTGTGTAAAGTTGACCACCATGTTTGCCTGCATAATATCAGTAATCACAACTCAAAAGGAAGTACTTCATTGGGTGCTAAGCACTTTGAGACACCCTTGAGGTCAAATTCTTTCATATGCCAGTTTTCTTTTAAATTATTTTGGCATATCATCAACACATTGAAATGTCTCCCTGTTTTACATTTGTAAGGAACTTTGAGATGCTTGCAATACACCTCCTGTGTACAGGTCATTTATGTAGACGAGAAATGGGGGTAGAGACACTGACTCAACTTTTCTCAGAAATATTGTTTCCTTTTTGTCTTATCCAGTCCTATGACCCACCTTGTATTTGTGTGGTTTTACATTTAATTAGTCTTTCATTTGTAACTTACTTGAATTCAAAGGGTTCTCTACTAACTTTAAATGTAGAATCCATCGTTCTTGCTGCATTTGGATATGGATATGGCTCCTCGACGATTTCATACTTACTCTGTCAAATTACATCTCTCTTTCCCCCCCCCCCCCCCCCCCCCCCCCACCCCCCACCCCCCACTGCAGGGCATTGAAGCTGGGTTACCTGACACAAGACATGATTGATGGTTTAGAGCCTGTAGTGATGTTTACCATTCCGCGCCTCGCTATAATTTGGTAAGGAGCTCAGTTTTCATGAACATTGGAAATATTTTGGTCCCAACATGTACAGCAGAGCTAAATTCCAGAGGTGAGGTGAGAGTAACTTTCTGTGACACCAAACCAATCTTTCACCAAGTATGGAATCAAAGATCCCTGGTATAACTGAAGTCAATGGCAATTACCTAGCTGAAAGGAAGGTGCTTGCTTGTTGGAGACCAATAATCGCAGCATCAGGTTATTCTGCAGGAGTTCCTCGGGGTATTTTTTTTAAAATTCATTTTTACGGGATGTGGGCGTCGCTGGTTGGCCAGCATTGATTGCCTATCCCGAGTTGCTCTTCAGAAGGTGGTGATGAGTTGCCTTCTTGAACCACTGCAGTCCTTGAGGTGTAGGTACACCCACTGTGCTGTTAGGGAGGGAGTTCCATGATTTTGTCCCAGCGACAATGAAGGAATGGCGATATATTTCCAAGTCAATGACTTGGCTGGGAGCCTCCAGGTGGTGGGGTTCCCAGGTATCTGCTGCTCTTGTCCTTGTAGTGGTAGTGGCCATGGGTTTGGAAGGTGCTTCCTTGGAAGGAACCTTGGTGAGTTACTGCAGTGCATCGTGTACATGGTACACGTGGCTACCACTGTTCATCGGTGGGGGAGGGTTTGAATGTTTGTGGAAGGAGGAGCAATCAAGTGGGCTGCTTTGTCCTGGATGGTGTCAAGCTTCTTGAGTGTTGTCGGAACTGCACTCATCCAGGCAAGTGGAGAGTATTCCATTACACTCTTAACTTGTGCCTTGTAGATGCTGGACAGGCTTTGGGGGGTCAGGAGGTGAGTTACTCGCCGTAGGATTCCTAACTTTTGACTAGCCACAGTATTAATATGGCTAGTCAGTTCAGTTTCTGATCAATGGTAACCCTCAGGATGTTGATTGTGGGGGGTTCAGTGATGGTGATGCCATTGAATGTCAAGGGGCGATGGTTAGATCCCCTCTCATAGGAGATGGTCATTGCCTGAGACTTGTGTGGTGCAAATGTAACTTGCCACTTGTCAGCCCATGCCTGGGTATTGTCCAGGTCTTGCTGCATTTGGACATGGGCTGCTTCATTATCTGAGGAGTCATGAATGGTGCTGAACATTGTGCAGCCATCTGCAAACTTCCCCAATTTTGACCTTATGATGGAAGGGAGGTCATTGAAGCAGCTGAAAATGGTTGGGCCTAGGGCACTACCCTGAGGAACTCCTGCAGTGATGTCCTGGAGATGAGCGGATTGACCTCCAACCACCACAACCATCTTCCTTTGTGCCAGGTATGACTACAACGAGTGGACAGTTTTCCCCCTGATTCCCATTAACTCCAGTTTAACTAGGGCTCCATGATGTCATACATGTATTGTCCTAGGTCCAACCATCTTCAGCTGCTTCATCAATGTCCTTCCTTCCATCATAAGCTCAGAAGTAGAAATGTTTGCTGAAGAGATTGCACAATGTTCAATACCATCTGTAACTCCTCACATAATGAATCAGGCTGTGCTCACTTGCAGCAAGACCAAGACAATCTTTGAGCTTGCACTAAGTTGCAAGTAACATTTGTGCCAAACAATGATTGTCTCCAACAAGTGAGAATCTAATCCCCTTTCCTGGACATTCAATGGCATCAGCTTCACTGGATAGCTCCTACATCCCACTATCAAAATCCTAGGGATTACTATTGACCAGAAACTGAACTGGATTGAATAAACTCGGTTTGTTCTCACTGGAACGAAGGAGGTTGAGGGGCGACCTGATAGAGGTATACAAAATTATGAGGGGCATAGACAGAGTGGATAGTCAGAGGCTTTTCCCCAGGGTAGAGGGGTCAATTACTAGGGGGCATAGGTTTAAGGTGAGAGGGGCAAAGTTTAGAGTAGATGTACGAGGCAAGTTTTTTACGCAGAGGGTAGTGGGTGCCTGGAACTCACTACCGGAGGAGGTAGTGGAGGCAGGGACGATAGGGACATTTAAGGGGCATCTTGACAAATATATGAATAGGACGGGAATAGAAGGATACGGACCCAGGAAGTGTAGAAGATTGTAGTTTAGTCGGGCAGTATGGTCGGCACGGGCTTGGAGGGCCGAAGGGCCTGTTCCTGTGCTGTACATTTCTTTGTTCTTTGTTCTTTGTTTTGTTTGGATGAACCATATAAATACTATGGCTGCCAGAGCTTGTCTGAGACTGAAAATTCTGTGGTGAGTACCTCTCCTCCAGACTCCCAAATGCATGTCCACCATCTACAAGGCAAGTCAGGAGCGTGATGGAATACTCTCCACTTGCCTGGATGGACGCAGCTTCAATAACACTCAAATTCAAGGCCATCAGGCCAGATCAGCCCACTTGATTGACCCCATCCACCATCTTAAACATTTATTTCCTCCACCACCAACACACAGTGGCAGCAGTGTGTACCATCTACCTGATGCACTGCAACAACTCACCAAGACTCTGTCAACCGTATCTTCCAAAGCTGTGACCTCTACCACCTAGAAGGACAAGAGCAGCAGGTTCATCACCACCTCCCATTTCCCTTCCAGATCACACATCATCCTAACTTGGAACTATATCGTTGTTCTTTCACTGTCACCAGGTCCACATCCTGGAACATCCTCCCTAGCAGAATTATGGTGTACCTACATGACAAGTCCTGCAATGGTTCACAGAGATATCTCACCACCCCCTTCTCAGGGGCAATTAGGGTGGACTTTAAATGCCAGAACCCCAAGAATAACCGTTTTAAAAGTCACCTTGTGCCAAGCACCTGATTGTTGCATGTGGCGAGTGTTTAACGTGACAGCTGGACTTAAAATGCAAACTTCCAGTTCTTTGCTGTCATCCAGAATGGTTCATTAATATTATCCTTTCCATTTCAGGGATCTGCATTCCATTTAGTTCAAATTGGTTGGAATGGGACACCAGTTATAGAAAAGGCCTGATTTTTCTTTTTGTTTTCACTTCCAAATGGGAAATGGAAATGGAATGGTTTCTGTAACTGGCTGCTGATCTGCAATCAATGGCAGTTTTACATTGAGCAATTAGTTGAAAATCTACTGCCTGCCATCTGGCATCTGATTTTTGGGTGACAATTAGACATTTAATGCAGCTTGTCACTATAGTTCGAAATTATGCCAGAAGCTTCCATCCAGCTCAACCAATGCAGAGCCACTTTTGTTTCTATTTGCAGTGGGCTGAGGATCTATCCAGAAGGACCGCTCAACCTAGAGCAGCAGCCAGATGACATGTCCAAGCTTTTTAAACCTTTCTACACCCTCCTGCAAAAGATAAGGTAAAGTGTACATTGTCTAGTTTTTGAAGAAAGGACCTTCTTTCACTTTATGTTAGGTGGACCATAACCAGTTAGAAGAGAACATGCTGAAAACATCTAGTTTTTGATTGATATCAGAAAGAGAAAGATGGCATTGGGCTAATGAAATGTACAATGCTGTCACTGAAAATAGGCACCAGGCTGGAAGTGGATGTGGAAAGTTTTTGAAAGTGCTTAAGTCTGATCCCTGGTTATATTTTCCTTTGACTCTGTCAATGCTGGTAGGTTGGCAGAACAGCTCATCTGAGGCCATCTTGCTCCCTGTGAACTCTGTAGCTTGGATATCAATGTAAATGTCTTTTTCGATTTTAAGACTAAATTGCTAGTCAAACTAGTGCTTGGTGACCAGAGCCTCTGTCTGTCCCATGGATCTTTTTCTCATCTTCCTTTTTATATGTTCCCGCCTGCAACTTAAGTCAATTACTTTCACTTTGTCCTCTTTGGGGTATTGGGTGCTGGGGAATTATCACCCACCTCTCCCTCTAGTGCATGGTTTGCACCAGATTTTGCTACTTTTGGCCTGCCATCTGCAGCTCCATTTATCGTGCCTCATCCTCATTTGATCATCACACTCACTCACGGCCATCTCTCAGTCTTGTCAAATAGCCACTTCCATGACCTCAAATTTGCAAACTCCGAAATACCTATGTGGCCATGTAGTTCATCTGCATATCTGGCTTGAACTTATTCAATGTAGTTCTATTTTCCTCGTTAAATCTGCCTGGAAACAACTGCAAACTTGTATTGTTTGTTAACCATTTTTCCACTCTCTTAAGACTGACTAAATCTATGGAAAATACCTTGCACGATGGAAAAGGGGAATAAATGAATGTAAACAAAGTAAAAAGCATTCGACAAGCAAAAGATTTAGTCAGACAAGTATCAAAAATAAAAGACTAAACATATGAGAGACACCTATTGGTCGAATTCCTCCAGTGTACAGAAATTCATTTTTTTTTTTTTTTTTTACCATACACCCTTCTGATTTGGGTGGTTCAAAATCCCAAAATGATAAAGACCAGTAATTCTAAAAACAGAATATAAATATATCTTTTGGTCTATTCAACCATTTTGCAATCCGATTATTTTATTTGCCGCTGAAAGGAAGCAGAACTGTGATTTTTACAAATACACTTAGAACCACAGAATTCCTACAGTGCAGAAAGAAGCCATACGGCCTACTTGAGTTTGCACCAACCCTCTGAAAGAGCACCCTACCTAGGCCCACTTCCCCACCTTATCTCAGTAACGCCATCTAACCTGCACATCTTTGGACATTAAGGGACAATTTAGCATTGCCAATCTACCTAACCTGCAATTCTTTGGACTGTGGGAAGAAACCAGAGCACCCGAAAGAAACCCACACAGATACAGGGAGAAAGTGCAAACTTCACACAGTCACCCAAGGACGGAATTAAACCCGGGTCCTTGGCACTGTGCCACCCTGCTGCCCTTGTTCAGACTTCACCAAGTATTTGGGATAATGCCCATGCAAGTGATTGGGCTGCTTCAAGTATGTAATTGGATCAAAGTTTGATTGTTTTAACTTAATTTGGTTGAGCACAGTGGGCTAAACAGCTGGCTTGTAATGCAGAACAAGGCCAGCAGCGCGGGTTCAATTCCCATACAGGCCTCCCTGAACAGGTGCCGGAATGTGGCGACTAGGGGCTTTTCACAGTATTTTCATTGAAGTCTACTTGTGACAATAAGCGATTATTTTATTATTTAATTTTCTACTTTGCCCCTAGGGACTTACTTTATGTCCTCACGGAAGAAGAACTATCTATCTTGGAGAAGAGCCTTTGTGCTGTCGAAGCTGAAGATTTCTTCAATGCCCATACAATGTTGCCCAGCCTTTCACCCCTTCACAACAGCATACTGAATCATGAAGGACTTGATGAATATGCCGATGGGGTTTCGCCTATTACATCTGATTCGGAGGAGCCTGACCGCTTAAAATTGATCAAACACCAAGCAACCAATGAAATGTATTCACAACAGTCTAACTCCAATGTGTCCAATTCACTCCAACGAGCTCCAAATGAAATAACAGGTTCTTTGGAAGCTTCCATTCGGGAGACAGAAAATGAAATATGGCAACAAGAGTTTGGACGAGGCACCCACGGCAACATGCTGGCGAATGCACTGAATCAAAATAAAACAATCTTGGGGGATAGTCCCGAGTCGTCTTTACCTGCTTTCACCGACAGCTTGACTGATTTCAATGTCTTTCAGCACTGCACTGTTGCAGAAAATAACCTCACTTCAGAAACAGACCAGCAAGAATTAGTTGGTGGGCTTGAATCAACAGGAGCATCCACATTAAATGCTGTCCAAACCCATTATTTTTCCGATATTCCAGATACAAGCTGTGTGCCAACTACTTCTGAACAGGGCCATGTTGTCCCTTCATTAAATGTTTATTCTTCTGGTCGGGACACTCTGAAACAAGAAGCTGGGGCTTCATCTTTTCTGGAAGCAAGTAAAGAGCATGTGGAAGGAGCTGAGGAGCAAAATAAGATGAAGATCACCAGCTCTGAAATTACAAAACAGTACAGTTGTGATGGAAGAACCTCAAATACTAGTATGGTGCCTGAAGATCCACATAATATCAGGTGAGGTGTAAAAGGAATTTAGGATATTTCAGGCATAATAACCAAAACCAGGCTGAATAAGAATTATGGATAGCTCAGAAGCAGTTTTAAGACTAAGATTTGTGAGGTAAATAGTTAAATATAACTAGAATATTTTGTCCCTTTCCTGCACTCTCAGCTGCCATAAAGCCTAAAGGAAATTAAAATCCACCAGAACACACAATAATATTCAAAGCTGAGTTAGACAGGTGAGGTACAGGATGGAGAGATTTTCTGTGTATTAAGAAATTCCTTCCAAAACTAGCAAGCTACCTTGGGCATAATTCCTGAAGAGTAACCAGTGCTGGATGAATGGAGCAACCAATCCTTTAAAGCAAATAAAATGTGCTTTTTGGATCAAAGAGATTCTTGCACATTCGGTCAGAATAATGCAGAATTAGGAAACCAGAAAGGGGACAGCTTAGCCTGGTCTTCCTGGACTTGAATGGTGAACCAGTCACATCTTCCTTCACTTTACATAACCTATATTACCGTGACCTATGAGCTCCAGGACGTCTCATATGGGGGCTCCCCGAAGGTCCGCTGGGGACCCACCCAGAAGTTCCTATCTTCCCTGCACTGAGAAATATCCAAAAATTATGATTTAAATCGCAAACTGATGGTTCTGACTGTTACATCAATAGTTACCCAGAAACCGCTCAAAGACTTAACCACTTTGAGCTTCTGGGTTACTATTGGAGAGATTCACACCACCAACCTCACAATGGGACTGCCCTCGCTGCTGACCACATCCATATACTTGCCTTCGGTTACCTCCTTCATGGCTTGTCAAAGACCTTTAAATCTGGCTGGACCTTTAAACCCCCCTGGTTTATGGCAACCAGTGCAGTTTTCTTTTTTAAAAAAACGGTGCGTGCCGTATTTAGCTGTGACTCTACAACCCTCGATGCTAGGCCCCAGGGACATGGTGCACTGCCCAGATCTCACCCGGTCTGAGTCGGAAGGCCAGGTGAGATCAGATCGGCTGGATTTCGAGATGAACAATTTCAAATGGAGTGGCAATCCGACTCAATTGCCACTCCATCTGAAGTTATGGACCAATTTATTTTTCCTAGCTTACAATTGAGGTGGGCTCCTATTACTAAATTGAGGGGAGGTAAAATGGTCCAAAATCATTCTTGGACTGATTCAAAGAACTGGTTCTATTCAACCATCAATATGTCTGTCAGATTTTAGCATTTTGAAGGTAATTGTTTCATGACTGTTGAGTCAGTCTGCAGATTTTATTCAGTTTTTTCTCTACAGGTTTTTAATGATTTCGAAATCTGAATGAAATGTATTAACTGGGAAAACTCCAGATTTTAATTTGCTCACCACCGAACAATTTCTGTAAAAGGCGTGTTTCGGGCACTGCTAAAATACTTGTCACATTTTCATAATTATGGAAAACAAATTAGATGCTGTAACACACTGATTTGTACACTTCACTCGCAGAGTGACTGAAGGAGAGAATGAGTCTCGTGTCATGGATCATGAAACAATAAAGCACGCAGTATGGGCTGTGAGGGCGGCAGTAAGGGAGGAAATCAGGGCACGGTACCGCAGCCGTAGTGATATGCTTCATCGGCTCTTTGTTTGTATCTCAGGTATGTTATTCAGGATTTTAAGGCCAGTGTGCAACATTGCAGCTTTAATGTGTGGTGCCAAAGAGTGCTAAAAATACTGTTGATTTTCTTAAAGCCTCTCATTCCATTGACTCCTTGACTGTGACCATGTTCCCTTAAATGGAATACTGGAAAACCCAAAGGAGAGTTTCTATGCACGTCTTGAAAACCAGAGAGTGGAAAACCATCTAATGTGTGGTGTAGGGCAGTGTTTTTCAAACTGTTTTTCCCGGGACTCACTTTTGCCAAATGCCCGACCTTTGAGATCCATGCTGGCTGAACTTTGTGACCTACGCCAGCTTCCGTTCATTACACACGCCACCTGAATGGTTTGCTTACCTGAATGCGAAAAGGGAGCCTGCTTGGTCCTCATAATCTTTCTCCAGTCAGTTCCACAGGAGGATAGGAAATGCACATTTCAGGTGCAGAGTTCAGCCAGCTCTTTTGTGTCACCTTCATTTTTCTGAACACAGAAAGTCCAACCTTGCGCATGTCGGTCATGAAGGACAATAACAACAAAATTCCGCTTTTGCTCAGCACTGGATACTCCTGGGATATGTTACTCCAGAATGCTGACAGCCTCATGAACCTTTGGTGCATTTTTAATATGCTGTCACAGATCAGGTACAGCAGCTTAATCTTTTCATTTGGAGTCAGCTGTACATTAATAACTGACTGCCGTCTCAACCTCAAAAGGAATTCTTCACCCTCCACATTTCTTTCAGAATCTGAAACAACTTCTTCTCTCATTTTCCAGTACTCCCCTGCATATAAACACACATGGGTTTTTCATCCTTATTTACATTGGCACAATTGACAAAACCATACCTTAAGAAATACTGCTTTATTCCCGAGTTAAGTTTCTTCTTTGTAGGCTGTTCACCAGAGGCCCTGATGCGGTGTACCGTCTAAAACTAGCACTGCTCTGTCCTGCCATGGATTCTCCAGAGCAACGCTCTCCAGCAGATTGAGATGTAAGATCCTGGCCAGTAGGTACACTGCCTATTTGTGTCTCTGGCCGACTCTTTCTTGTAACAAAATGATCCATCTTCACAGTCCTCTTGACTTGCTTGCTAGCAGCTAGAAAATGGAAGAAGTTCTCCTCTAATTTGGCACCAAAAGCACGTACGTACAGGGTACTTGACGTCAAATGTACATGTAGGGCGTGTGACCTGCTCACTGCTGCCACTTGTGGTTGGAAGAGTGTGTACAGCCTCATTTCATTCTCATTTATAAGTCAGCAGTGGCCGCCTATCTCAATTTAAATGCCGGTAGCAGCTGTTGGGGGCTTCTCCTGCAGTCGATACCATCGCGGGAACTCCATGACCAATTTCTCTGTGACCGGTAGCACGGTAGCATTGTGGATAGCACAATTGCTTCACAGCTCCAGGGTCCCAGGTTCTATTCCGGCTTGGGTCACTGTCTGTGCGGAGTCTGCACATCCTCCCCGTGTGTGCGTGGGTTTCCTCCGGGTGCTCCGGTTTCCTCCCACAGTCCAAAGATGTGCAGGTTAGGTGGATTGGCCATGCTAAATTGCCCTTGGTGGCCAAAATTGCCGTTAGTGTTGGATGGGGTTACTGGGTTATGGGGATAGGGTGGAGGTGTTGACCTTGGGTAGGGTGCTCTTTCCAAGACCAGTGCAGACTCGATGGGCCGAATGGCCTCCTTCTGCACTGTAAATTCTATGACCCTCCCAACACCCACTTGGGACCCACCCGTGAGTTGCAACTCGCACTTTGAAAAATTCTGGTATGGGGAGTCTGGGGAGTAGGTTATGATAGCCTCGTGCTTATGGTACCAGACTAATAAACTGATATTGTGGGTTCAATACCCACTGTGGCAAGTATAATTCAATAGGTCTGGTAATTTGTGAGCTAGACACATGGGAACACCTGCAACGTCTCCAAGCCACACACCATCCTGACTTGGAACATATCACAAGTTCCTGAACACCTTTCCTAAAAGCACCATGAGTATACCTAGACCAGTTGGACTGCACAGGTTCATGAAGGTGGCTCACTGCCACCTTCTCGAGGGCAATTGGGGATGGACAAAAAATGCTGGCCTTTTCAGTAATGATAACATCAAATGAAATATATATATATTTTTTAAGCTCTGCTGTCGACTATGAAAATACATAACTATGAAATAATCTTGATTTCAAAAGATTTTTAGAATCTTTTTTGAGATTTATTTCTCTTGATTAAAAATTGGCTTTGAAACCTATAGTCGAGATGTTCTCACACTCATGTAATGCTAGCTGGAACGGGTTGCCAGGGAAGGTAATTAAAGCATAGGCACTGGATTCACTTGAACAGATAGATGTGTAATGGGAAAATGAGTTCGTTATTCTGAAAGTAAGAGGTAAAAAAGACTGAAGAACATTTGTCATCGAAATCAGTCTTGCCTATTTTTATTTTGTGTGCACTGAACCCCAACTTGCATTAGAGTTATGAATCTTCTTGGCTGTGTTTGGAACAGGTGTAGCAGATCAACTTCAGACCAACTTTGCAGGAGACCTGCGGCGGATTTTAAAAACTGTCTTCGAGATTGCAACTTCAACCCCAGAAAAGAATGAAGATGCTATAGAAGAGGAAAAAGGTATACCGGATTTCACTTCTAGCTCTTCACTGTTCACCTTCAATTGTAGTCCCTGGTATAAAGATTAAAAGGACATATAAATACCAAGTATCTTTCTCTGCTCAAATGAGGGCTTTTATAGCCCTGTCTATCTGTAAACCCCACAGAACCGTAAATAATGGGATATTATATATACGGGCAGCACTGTAGCACAAATGGATAGCGCCAGGTTCGATTCCCTGCTGGGTCACTGTCTGTGTGTAGTCTGCACGTTCTCCCAGTGTCTGCGTGGGTTTCCTCCAGGTGCCCCGGTTTCTTCCCACAGTCCAAAGACGTGCAGGTTAGGTGGATTGGTCTTGATAAATTACCCTTAAGTGACCAAAAAGGTTAGGAGGGGTTATTGGGTTACGGGGATAGGGTGGAAGTGAGGGCTTAAGGGGGTTGGTGCAGACTCGATGGGCCGAATGACCTCCTTCTGCGCTGTATGTTCTGTGTTCTAAAAGACACCAGCTGGTGCACATAAATGAAATAGACTTGTTTTTTCTTGAACCTACTGCAGTGGGGGGAGGAGGAAAACCTGAAATACACCCCCACCCCTGCCCCCCTCTGCTGACCTGTTGACAGGAGACTATACAGAGTGGGGAGGCATGGATTGGCCATGAGTTGTAAGTAGGTCGCAAAGGGAAAGCCCTTGCGTGGCTCTACTCTCAGGTACCGCTACAATGAAGAAATTATTGCCACAAATGCAGTTAAAGGTGTGCAGTTCAGTGGGGAGGTAATCCAAGAAAGAAATCACTGTTCAGATGCTGAGCCCCTGCAAAATGCAACATCCTACGCACATTCTGGTCTTGTGGCGTATTTTAATGGAACTTAGTACTAACACTTCATAAATTGAAAAATGTAAATCAGTTGTGTATTGTAATGGCTTCCTTTTCTTTACCTTTTGCTTCTTGCAGAGGAGGAGAATGTTACTCTGGAACCCACCTTGGAAGATTGTGTGCTGTGTCAGGAATCCCATTCCTATCCATCTCGAACCTCCAATTTAGACAGCACAAAACTGGAAGGTACATCAAATTGCTATTGTACTGGACATAACTATGGCTAGCCTCTAATTAAACATCTCTATTTAATTGTGAAAATGTTGGTGTCGGACTAAGTTTCCATGAAGGCCAATGTTCAGCTCATTACTGGATAAAAATACATTTTCAATTTATCAGTTAGCTATTTAAAAAGTCTTTATTTTACAAATTGGGTTTTTCAGCAAGTTGATCAATGTGTAAAAAAAAAAACGTACTGCCTGCCAGTTGACCAAGGAACTAGTTGTGCAAATCTTTGTACCTTCATTAATGTATGCCTTTGGCACTCTGGCCAATTCTACCACTTTTACAAGAGACAGAAGAAGAGTATTTGTAAAAGCAGGTTTATATGTACACTTTTTCACACTCACATTTCACCTCTCCTCTCTTGCTCCTCGGTAAATTCAAAGTCCAAATTTTAAAGCTTATTTCCTGCTCATGAAGGTTAATACATAGATACATAGCTACATAATGTTTCTTCATTTGGTCTTCACCAATCACTCACTCCCATGGAAGAATTTTTCTGTGAAATGACTATTCTGTTGTACATTTTACTGTTGCCTTTCTCTAACACCGGATTCACCTTAATCAGCCACCACATAATTCAATTTCTCTCTCCATGCCTTCTTGCCACATCAAAGTGGTTGACCCTGTAGAATATCCTGAAATGTCTATCTGGGTTGGGAAGACTGGTCAGAAGGTCAAATTATTTGTATGCCAGCAAAATGGTTCATTTTTCAGTTTCTGTAGCATACATGCAAGTAATTACTTTGTTTTTACCCCTCCCAATTATAGTGCCCCCAGAGTGGATTGCAGACTCCGCCTGTAATCAATGCATGTCTTGTAAAGCACCATTTACAATTATCAGAAGGCGCCATCACTGCAGGAACTGTGGAAAGGTTTGAGTTTTAAACATTGGCATGTAAAACTACAATCAAATATGAAGTGTTGATCGCATGGAAGGGAGTAATTGACACTGCAATCTGGAATATTTGCAGCTATAACTGTCAGTGGTTTCAGCCAGTGTCCTACACCACAATTGTAGTACTTTGGGTTCGCCAATGTTATATTCCACCAAAGTATAGTGCCGTGTTTTGTACACATGATTCACTGAGGACTCTGTTCTCATTTCACTTATAGATTTCATTCACGTGATTGACATTTTACTTCGCTGTTTTTCTACATAATTTTGTTAAATTAAGACCAAAAAATTGAAATGAGACCTTTGAGCTGAAATATGTTTTTTTTTCAGCTACCCGGAAGGCATGTTTTCCATCAGTTTGGCACAATACTCTGATCAACATGTTAGCAAGTGATTCATTCCAAATGATCATTGCAGAGAGATGGATCCTATTTTAGTTACTCTTCCCTAATCCCTTTAGTTTACTACCATACCTCCTTTGCGCCCTCCTTGTTACTGAGATTATACCTTAATTTTTGGTGTAGGCAAAACCCTTTGTAGAATTTCAATGAGGCACATCAACATAATATGTCACCTGGCCACTGTTACCTTTTAAATGAAGTACTGAAAGCATATAAATAATACAATGCTTGTGATCAAATCAAATGCAGTTACTATACAGTATGTACATAAGTAATACCCATAGGGCAGCATGGTGGCGCAGTGGTTAGCACTGCTGCCTCACAGCACCGAGGACCCAGGTTCGATCCGGTCCCTGGTAACTGTCTGTGCAGAGCTTGCACATTCTACCTTTGCCTGTTTGGGTCCCGCCCCCACAACCCAAAAAGATGTGCAGGATGGGTCATGCTAAATTGCCCCTTAATTGGGGATAAAGAAAGAATTGGGTATCTAAATTTATATTAAAAAAATAAGTAATAGCCATGAGGATATTGGAAAGCATATGCCCCTTTTTGATTGTAACATTGTTTTCCAGAATTCCTGTCTCTTTCTGTACAATTGACTGCTACATCTCCTATAAATACACTACATAAATGCAAGTTCTTTTTAATGAAAGATCTTTGCACAATGATACTAAACAGGATAAATCTGAATGGCACTAATATTTAGCTCATGGGCGCATGTATATGAGCGGAGTACAGTAAAACATACAATATCAACATCAATTGTTGAATGTATGTTAGTGCCAACATCCAGAAACCCCTGTAGGGGAACAATCTTCAGATTCCAAGCCAGAATACCATGGCCGATTTATTTCCCATCCTTGCTGGTTCACTTACTGTGTGTACTGCCATTTCAGACTTTAGGTGAAAGCAACTTGTAGCATTTAATGTGAGTTTTGGATTGCTGGGATAAGATGCTTGCAGTATACAAAGAGAACTATTCCAGCTCCCTGTAGTGTTGTTCTTCACCAGGATGTTTGATGTGCTGGAAAAACTGAAAGTCTACTTTCTTTTGCTTCAGATATTCTGTTCCCGCTGCTCTTCCCAGTCTGCACCATTGCCTTGGTTTGGACAGATGAAGCCAGTCCGTGTCTGCACCCATTGTTACACAGTTCACCTCACTCCCTGCTACTCCACTACATCTGCATGTTAACCTGAAGCTCCAAGCCAGTGAGTCTCACCGAAGAACATCGGAATAAACCCACTATAATGATTATGTCGGGTCCCTGTGAACAAGAGGAGAACCATCTTCAAATCATCAACTGCAAAGAATTCAATTGTTCCCAGTCCAACTCTGTAGTCTCAATTCAATGTATTAACTCTGATACCATTGCAAATCTATAAAGAACAGCAGTTAATTGTGAATTATTTCTGCAGCATCCTCTGATATAAAAGATGTGCTTGGTAACTCTGGTTATTTAATGACAACTGTGTCGATGATTTCTTCTCAATGGATAAAGACAATCAGCAAAATGTTTGTGTAATTTTACGGTAGGGATCATCAACGAACCTAAATTTTCTATTACTTTGTTTCATCAACATAATTTGGTACTGTAAATTGCTAATGAGCACACATGGGAATGAAAATAATGTTAATATGCAAAAACAGTATCACATCCCAGAAGTGGGGGAAAGAATCAAATCTTCCTGATTCAATTGGCATCTTTTGTTACAATTTTTGTTTACAATGATCCATATGCATAGTCTAGCTTATTACAATTCCAGTTAAGCGATCTGGATTGTTAACCTCAGGTAAATTGCATTAAAGTGATGTACTTCAAAAGCGGGCACTTTCTGAGACAATTTTTGTTTTGGCCCAAAAGTAACTTGTGTGAAAATCTTTAGATTAATATTTCAGAATAACATCAATTTGATTTCTAGAGAATTGTTTTTTGTCCACTCTGTATTAATTGTAATAGCAGGAACTATACATTTGTTATTGACTATGCAAATTGAAGAATAATTGCGCAAATTGAAGAATAATTGCACAAATTGCTGCTGCTCCTATATGTATAAATTTCAGTAATCTTATTTTGGAAGCAAATGGAATACTAAATTTGGCACTTAACTTCTGGATGTTTTGTGAGACCAAAGAGATTCTTGAAGGTTTTGGTTTCCTTTAGCTCATATTTTCACTGGAATTAATTCTGGGAGTTGGCTAGTCTGTAGTTCTGGAATTATGGTCATGCTTATGTGCACTTATAATCACTAATTGCATTTGTGTTTCCATAACCGTATGCTCCAGTGACACACCTATACGTTGATTTCAGCCTTTGCTATCAAATGAGCATGCTTCAAGATTTTAATTGATAGAATGTGGATGGGCTTTCACACCAATGTATAATGTTTAGATGTGACCATCATCTACAAAATCTTGGGCCATGTTGTCACTATTTATTGGTCAGGTTAGCAACAACTTTCAAGTCCTCCCTGTCTCCAAAATGAAACGGACTGAATAAAAGGTTAATGAGCTTTTCTAAACTTAAGGTTTGTGCAATCAATGTTGAATGCATTATTGAATAATGTATTTTGCACTAACGCATGCTTCAACTTAAGCCATGCTTTATAAATGTAGTCACCAAAGATGGGTTGACTCCTATTAAACATGTTAATTTACAATATAGTACATGAATATATAGTTGTTCAAAAACCATGCTGCAATTACATCGCGATTATATTTGCAGTACTAAGTTTAAATTGAAAGTCACATTACAATTTTTTTGTATACTCTGATATAATAGTGATCCTTATCTTTTAGGGAAGAAAATGCACTTTTGTACAAATAATTAACTGGATGTTCTGAGTGAAAGGTTTACTAAAGGTCAGGGGAATTCTATACTTTATTTTGGTCAGTGCAATGCATATATAATCTTTAGACATAGATAACTTCAGCATTTTTCAGTCGCTGAAAACTTCCTAAATTGCAATGAAAGGCTCACAAAACAAACAAATGTAATTTTAAATTGAGATTTAAATGTAATCTTCTGTCTTTTTTTCACGAAAGCTGAATAAATTCATTCTCCATTCTTCAGTCTGGATTTCGTGCTTGATAAAATTGGAAGAGATCGTGGATTAAAGTAATGCCTGGTTTTATAACCGCTTTCAAAATCTTTTATGTTCAGTTGGGAACAGTGATCGCGGTTTCATTTTTCTGAAGAAAGCCAGCTACTTCTCGGCAAAATTTGGTTGTTGGGGGAATACCACATTGTTTACCTCACTCCAACTTCACTGACCCACTTTGATTGTCATCTGCAGACTGCAGTGCAATATCGGTTACATTTTTGTTGTTGATACTCTTCTGAATAATACCAAGATATGCTTTTGCATACCTCCAATCTAATAATTTAAAGAAACTGAAAATACTGGAAAAACGTAGCAGATCTGGCAGCATCTGTGGAGTGAGAAACAGTTAGCTTTTCTAGTCATTATAACTCAGTATTTGTTTTTGATTGCTCATGTTTTTGGGGAAATAACCACTGTTTCGAGAGAAGGGAAAAATATTTGTGTCATCGTTGTACATAGTAAGTCCCTCTCTCCATCCTTCCCTTAATATGTAAACTCTTCCGCTTATCCAATAACTTCACCTTTGGATTATTTTAAAGGGAGAATATATCCCCCCTCCCCCCAAAACCTATAGAAGTGTGCACAGCCACATATCTCATCCTAAGAATGTTAACTAATACATTTTAATTTCAGTGATCCAAACAGAACCATCCGGTGAATGCCTTGCCTTTATGAGCTGTGTGTCAGTCTGCACTGCAACTGAAACCTCCAACTATAATGGTAGAACGTTGATCATAACAATTGGTTAATCATCTTTCTATTTTATTGGAAGTGATTAGAATTACGTTTTATCATCTTGGCATTTGCCACAAGCATATGTATGTTGACATTTTAATTTTTTTGTATTCTATGCAATTCAAATGAATCTTCACTGCTTTCAAATAAAATGTGACAAGTTATCTTTAGGGTGCTTTTATTTTTTTCTTTCAAATTTATCACTGGTTTCAGGTACAGAATTTGCTCATGTTGAATTGGATTGTCTATGTGAGAGACTGGTGATGGGACACACCTTGAACATGTTTGATGGCTGTGGGTTGGATCTGGTTATGATTTTCTGCTTTACTGACTGTCAGAAGTGCACCATTTGACTTTATACAAACAATTCTGTTCCATTCTGTAGCAACAAGCAATCACTTCAGAGCAATCTCTGAAGTTTTAACTTGGAGCATTTTAAGTTCAAAATGGTTAATTGGGAAAAAGAGGTGTTAAACATAAAATGCCCAAATACTTAGAGAATGAAATGGCCCAATTGGAGTTAAAAGAACAGCTATTGAATCGTGCGCATTGTCTCATATATTTAGAAAAATTGTGGAGAAAGCCAGGGAACAATCTAGAATCGAAAACCAAGGAACCATCTGGAATCAAATTCTTGCGTGGAGGAGGACTATTTTCAGTGAATTCGGAGGGATCAGGCTGAGGGAAAAAGGGGTTGATGAGTGACAGGCAGAAATTAAATGATACAATGAGTCGTGTTTAAAGAGATGGTTTAATTACAGCCTAGATATATTATATCTGGGTGGGAATTTGCAAAAAGAAGATAATCCGAGATCCCTGGATTAAAATGACAGAGGACAAGTGAAAAATTAAATAAGAGGGCCAAATATATAGTACTCAAATAGATTTGTGACTATCATGGAAGGTTCTTCTCTAGGCATATTCACAGTAAAAGGGTTGTCAGAGGAACTGTTGGACTAATTAGGCTAGGGATCAGAATGGAGATCTATTGGTGAAGGTAAAAAGCATAGGTGAGGTAATTTTGAGATAAACGTAGATGGAGATAGTAGAAAGGTTAACAATACTTGATGGGATGCATCCAAGGTTGCTGAGGGAAGTACGGTATAAATAGCAATTTTAAGTATTCCAATCCTCAGATGTGAGGGATGGTGTCAAAAGAATGGAAGGTTGTAACCCTTTGGGAATTGATCCCTTATTCAAAAAGGCAAAAGGATACACCTGACATTTACAGGCTCATCCGTTTAATGTCTGTGGTGGGGAAGCTTTTATGCACAATAATTCAGGAAGAAATCATCAGTAACTTGGGCAAGCAGGGAAGGGCCAACTGCAGGTAAGGAAGGGCTGGGTGGGACAGACCTACCATTCCTGCTATGGGATGAGAGCCCGGGGGATAGCCGTACTGATAAGTAAGAGGACGGTGTTTACTGTGATGCGGAGAGTTATGGACGCAGGGGATGGTATGTTGTGGTCAGTGGTGTCCTGGATGGCGTGCCGGTAGTCCTTGTCAACATGTACACTCACAACTGGGATGATGCGGAATTTATAAAGAACATCATTGCGGAAATCCCCGACATGGATACACATGACTGATCATGGGAGGAGACTTTAACTGTGTAAAGGACTCATGACGGACAGGTGGAACACCAGAATGAGGAACATGACAGGCATGGATGTCAGGTTGGCGATGGGTCGTACCCAACACCCCACATGGAGGTTAGACACGGCCCTCGTGGCCAACAAGGTCTTCTGGCAGAAAACATCACAGGTCATAGGCGAGTACGTTGTGAACAATCAGGAGGCATTGAAGGCTGTGATTACGTGGGAGGCATTGAAGACTGTGATTAGGGGAGAAATGATCGGCTGTAAGGCTCGCAAAGACAAAGAAGAAAGGGAGGCGAGGCAACAACTGACCTCCATTCTGGAGGTTAACAGACGGTACTTCGAGAGCCCCGACTGTAGAGTTTCTGGTGGAGAGTAAAAAGCGGCAAATGAGCTTTAAGGGGCTGTTTAGCACAGGTCTAAATCGCTGGCTTTGAAAGCAGACTAAGGCAGGCCAGCAGCACGGTTCAATTCCCATAACAGCCTCCCTGAACAGGTGCCGGAATGTGGCGACTAGGGGCTTTTCACTGCAACGGCACTGGCCCTGCACCTGCGTAGATGTTTGCAGACTGCTTAGAGAGGGGCACCCTGCCTTCAACGCTAACACAGGCCGCCATATCGCTGATACCCAAAAAAGGTAATGACCCAACCAAATGCGGATCATACCGACCCATTTCACTGCTCAATGTAGACGCAAAGATACTCACAAAAGTCCTGGATAAGTGACTGGAGAACTGCGTACCAGAGGTGGTCGCAGAGGACCAGACTGGCTTTGTTAAGGGTAGACCGCTTACTGTGAACATCAGACGATTGCTGATAGTGATAATGACCCTATCTGGGGAGAGAACACCAGCAGTGATCATCTCCCTGGATGCTAAAAAAGCCTTCGACAAGAAATACATCACGGGTACGAGAGCGGTTTGCGTTGGGACAGGGTTCACCTCATGGGTGAAACTTCGATACAACGACCCGAAGGTGAGCGTCTGGACCAACACCACCACTGGACCAACACCACCAGCTCTGAATACTTCCAGCTGTGCATAGGCACAAGGCAGGGAAGCCTGCTGTCCCCACTCTTGTTCACTCTGGCAATTGAGCCATTGGCGATCACCTCCAGAGTGGCGAGAAGCTGGAAGGGAATCCAAAGAGGAGACAGAAAGAATAGAGTCTCGCTCCATGTGGATAATCTGCTCCTCCACATCTCTGACCCACAAAACGATATGAAAGGAATCCTGAAACTCCTGAGAGAGTTTGGAGCCTCGTCCGGTTACAAACTCAACCTGGGCAAAAGCAAAGCATTCCTGGTGAACCCAAGAAGGGGAGGGGCAGAGCTGAAGGGACTGCCATTTAAAATAGCCCGAAACAAATTGTGCTATCTGGCCCTTCCGAACCTGCAATACTACCACTGGCAGCCACGGCAGAAAGAGTGAGGGGATGGGTGAAGTGGCCAGACATGGACTGGGTGAGGATGGAGGAGACGTCTTGTACAGGAATGACCCTCTGGGCCCTTGCCACGGCAGCGCTCCCATCCCTGCCAACAAAACATTCAACAAGCCCAGTGGTGGTAGCTCCCTGAGAACTTGTAATCAGATGAGGCAACACTTTGGTCTGAACAAAATGTCCATAATGGCTCCCATCTGCGGCAGCCATTGGTTCATACCAGCCATGCTTGACGCCACCTTTAAGAGGTAGAGACAGGACAGGAGGACACTGATGGTTAGAGACATTTACACTGAGAACAGACTAGTGACCCTGGAGGAACTGACGGAGACACTGGAACTCAAATGAACAGGTTCTTCCTGGAGGTGGAGGACAAATGTGAACAGTGCCAGGGAGCCTCTGCCAACCACTCATATATGTTCTGAGCATGCCCCAGACATGTTGGGTTTTGGACAGCCTTCTTCAAGGCAATGCCCAAGGTGGTAGGAGTGAGGGTGCCCAAGAGTGGCAGTCTTCAGGGTATCCGACCAGCCAGAACTATCTATGGGGAGGAGGGCCAATGCCCATGCCTTTGCTTCTCTAATTGTCCGCCGGAGAATCCTGCTCGGCTGGCGATCAGCACCACCCACATTTGCACACTGGCTGGCAGACCTGTCGAACTTTCTCCACCCGGAGAAGATCAAGTTCGCTAACCGAGGGTCGGAGGATGGCTTCCACAAAGCAAGGAGGCCATTCACCAACTTGTTCCAGGACCTGTTCAAAACCAACAGTCAATAGAGCAAGAGGAGGGGGCGGGGGGGGGGGGGGTGCACAGGAGCCAACGGGACCACAGGGAAGGGAGGAGAGTGGGGGGAAGTGGGGTGGGTGGAGTAGGGGGGGAGTGGAGGGAGGCCAGAGAAACTGAGGGGGAGGCTGGAAAACGGCGGATACAGAAATCAGAGGCCCCGAACAAGGCCACAAGAATGGTTACCCCAAAGAAATGCCAAAACCGGATGGGGGAGAAGAAGGGGGTGAAGCCAATCGACCAAAGGGGAGGGGAAGATACCGCACACATGTAAATAGCAGATAACTGCCCATTGTACAGTAAGTGACCCAGGAAAGGGCCCCAAACCAACAAATAGAGAGGTGGGGGGGGGGGGGGGGGAAATCGGTACAGAGGAAAATGACTGATGCCTATATCCTTACCAAATGCACAGTGTATAAAATGTAATAACTTCAATAAAAACATTTTTTTTAAACTTGTACAAGCATGGACTAATATAAAAAGAGCCACCATGGGTTTGTCAAGGGAAAATTACATTCAACTTGATTGCGCTTTTTGATGAGGTAAGGGGCTGGATGAGGGCAGTGCCGTTGTTGATTATATGTTGTTTCAAAAGACTTTTGATAAACTGCCAGGTACTTGACTTCACAAAATTGATGCTCATGGGATAAAGGGAGTAGCAGCAGCATCCAAATTAAAATTAGCTAAAGGGTAAAAAATGGAGAGTTATGGTGGATGGCTGTTTTTTGGACTGGAGGGAGGTGTACAGTGGCATTTCCCAAGGTTCAGTCCTAATGCCTCTCAACCCTCCTGACTTGAACTTGAGAGTACGGAACATAATTTTGAAATGTGAAGATAAAACAAAACTTGGAAGTCTAGTAATTGGATAAGTTGGTAGAATGGGTGGACACATGGCAGATGAAATTCAATACAGAAAAGTATGAGGTAATGCATTTTGATGGGATGAATGAGGAGAGACAGTATATGCTAAATGGTCCAGTTTGTGTCCACTTCTGGGTGCCACACGTTAGGAAGGAATGAAGGCTTTGGAGATAACAAAGACTTGTAGCAGAATTAGGCTATTCGGACCATCGAGTGTGCTTCGCCGTTCAATCGTGGCGGATATGATTCTCATCCCCATTCTCCTCCCTTCTCCCATAACTCCTGATCCACTTATTAATCAAGAACCTATCTATCTCGGTCTTAAAGATCTCAATGACTTGGCCGCCCCAGTCTTCTGCGGCAATGAGTTCCGCAGATTCACCATTCTCAGTCTGAGGCTTTGCCCACAGGTTCTAGTTTCTCCTACAAGTGGAAACATCCTCAACATGTTCACTCTAACTGGGCCTCTCAGTATTCTGTAAGTTTCAATAAAATCCACCCCCCCGCCCCCCCATCCTTCTAAACTCCAATGAGTACAAACCCAGAGTCCTCAACCGTTCCTCATACGACAAGCTGTTCATTCCAGGGATCATTCCTGTGAACCTCCTCTGGACCCTCTCCAAGGTCAGCACATCCTTCCTTAGATATAGGGCCAAAAGTGGTCACAATATTCCAAATGGGGTCTAACCAGAGCCTTATACAGCCTCAACAGTACATCCCTGCTCTTGTATTCCAGCTCTCGACATGAATGCTAACCTTGCATTTGCCTTCCTAATTGCCAACTAAGCCTGCATGTTAACCTAACCCTTCCTTTAGAATCCGTGCTGACTCAGTCCTATTTTACAATGCACTTCTAAATACTCATCAATCTCATCCTTAATAATGGACTCTAAAATCTTACCAATAACCGAAGTCAGGGTAACTGGCCTATAATTTCCTGCCTTCTGCCTCTCTCCCTTCTTAAACGGGTGTTACAGCCTGTGGAGGATCAGGGGGACTGATGGGTACATAACTTCCAGATATCCATGTGCAGAGTTCAGAAGCTGCTGTCTGATTTACTGAAAGTGAGTGCTTTACCATTATTCTCAGTGAAAAATCCAGCCAATTGCATGACAAGTAAGGAGCAGCGAGAAGGTCAGAGGTGAGTAAGTGTAATTTATATCAGGCAGGATCAACGGACCAGGAAGGGAAGAATGTGTTGAGAAAAATATCAATATTAGCCAATATCCTACTTCATGAAGTTGGATTCTGACCCCATTGATTTCTGTGACGATTGATTTTACTTTGATATGGCACTTATTTAAATTATGTACTCAGTTGCTTTTATTGCAATGCATAATGCACCTTACACTGTCTTGACACATTACACCCAACAAATTACCCTGTGTTCCACTATTGCCCTCCTGTTATTCTTTGTCTATATTGTTGCCCGAGTAATTTACTGCCTGGGTTTAAACTGAACAATACTTTTAAATTGTCATGAAATTAAATTTCATGTTTAAAAAAATGCATTAAAGCCAGTCATCTTCAGCAAGATCTGAAGCTGATGTAGATATCCTGCTGGTGGCACTACTGAGCTGCCTATATCTATTCCATATCACTGACAGCTGGAATTTGACAATCCAGGAGACACAATTCCTTCATGTTCCTGCTCTCATTAATCATTTAAACCAATAATTCCCATGTTTCACAGCATGTGATGCCAACTCGTTCTTCTTTATATGTCATGTAGAAGACACTCGACTGGCCTGTTCCCAAGAGGTGAAGTTATATTAACTAAGTAAATAAGTATATATATTTATATTAATTTGGCTTATAAAAGATGGAGGGATGATCTAATCAAGGTCAATGTATTAATAAGATTCAATAGTTTTGATACAAAGTATTTCCTCCGAAGGGAATTAAAGAAGAAAATTACTATCTTAAAATTAGAGCTGGATCATTTAAGGAGTGAAACAAAGATGCCGTTTTATACACAAACTTTACATGGAAGCCCTAATCCTAACTCTTTTACCCCTGGGAAGCACCTTGGGTATTTTACTATGTTAGCTCTGAAACCCCCCATCCATCCTCCCTGGGACAAACCGATGGTTACCCCTGATCGGGGACCACACCGAGGCTCCCATCGCACCCCTGTGTCGTCTCCACTGGCCCCAGATTTTTAGCGTTGCCGCCACCACCGGACTCATGGTGTACCTTGTCGGCGAGAGCGGCAACGGTGCCGTCACCAGCGCCCCCAGGCTCGTTTCTTTGCAGGACGCCATCTCCAATCTCTTCCATGCCGCCCCTTCTCCCTCCATCACCCACTTACGGATCATCGCCACATTGGCTGCCCAGTAGTAGCCACCCAGATTCGGCAACGCCAACCCTCCTCTGTCCCTACTGCGCTCCAGAAATCCCCTCCTTACCCTCGGGGTCTTATTCGCCCACACAAAACCCATAATACTCCTGCCTACCCTCTTAAAAAAGGCCTTGGTGATTACAATTGGAAGGCACTGGAACACAAAAAGAAACCTCGGGAGGACCACCATTTTGACCGACTGCACTCTACCCGCTAGCGAGAGCGGCAACATGTCCCATAGTTTGAAGTCCTCCTCCATCTGCTCCACCAGCCTCGTCAGATTAAGTTTATGTAGGGCCCCCCAACTCCTAACTATTTGGATCCCCAAGTACCGAAAGCTACTTTCCGCCCTCCTCAACGGTAGATCGTCTATCCCCCTTTCCTGGTCTCCTGACTGTACTATAAAAAGCTCACTCTTCCCTACATTAAGCTTATAGCCCGAAAAATCCCCAAACTCCCTTAGAGTCTGCATGACCTCCACCATCCCCTCCACTGGATCCGCCACATACAGCAACAGGTCGTCTGCGTAAAGCGACACTCGATTCTCCTCTCCCCCTCGGACCACCCCCTCCATTTCCTAGAATCCCTTAATGACATGGCCAAGGGTTCAATTGCTACTGCAAACAGGGGGGACAGGGGGCACCCCTGCCTCGTCCCACGATACAACCGAAAATACTCCGACCTCCGCCGATTCGTAACCACACTCGCCACCGGGGCTCTGTATAGAAGCTTAACCCAACTAATAGACCCTCCCCCGAACCCAAACCTCCGCAGCACTTCCCAGAGGTACTCCCACTCTACTCGGTCAAAGGCCTTCTCCGCGTCCAGAGCCGCCACTATCTCTGCCTCTCCCTCCACCGATGGCATCATTATCACGTTTAGGAGCCGCCGCACATTGGTATTTAGCTGCCTGCTCTTTACGAATTCCGTCTGGTCCTCGTGATCACCCCCGGGACACAGTCCTCGATCCCCGTAGCCAGCACTTTTGCCAGCAACTTAGCATCCACGTTGAGGAGCGAGATCGGCCTGTACGACCCACATTGAAGTGGGTCCTTGTCCCGCTTCAGGATCAAAGAGATCGTCGCCTCAGACATTGTCGGGGGCAGGGTCCCTCCCTCCCTTGCCTCATTAATAGTCCTCACTAACAACGGGGCTAACAGGTCTACGTACTTCCTATAGAACTCAACAGGGAACCCATCCGGTCCCGGGGCCTTCCCTGCCTGCATACTCCCCAGACCTTTGATCACCTCCTCCAACCCAAGTGGTGCCCCCAAACCAGCCACCTCCTGCTCCTCCACCCTCGGGAACCTCAGTTGGTCCAAGAATCGTCGCATCCCCTCTTCCCCCGCTGGGGGCTGGGATCTGTACAGCTCCTCATAGAAGGCCTTGAATGCCTCATTTACTTTCATCGCACTCCGCACCGTAGCTCCCCTTCCATCTTTGACTCCACCTATCTTCCTCGCTGCCATCCTCTTACGGAGCTGGTGTGCCAGCATCCGGCTCGCCTTCTCCCCATATTCATACGTCGCCCCCTGCGCTTTCCTCCACTGTGTCCCTGCCTTCCCTGTGGTCAACAGGTCGAACACCGTCTGGAGATTTCGCCTTTCCCTAAGTAGTCCCTCTTCAGGGGCCTCTGCGTATCTCCTGTCCACTCTTAAAATCTCCGCCACTAACCTCTCCCTTTCCCTGCCCTCTATCTTCTCCCTATGAGCCCTGATGGAGATTTGCTCTCCCCTGACCACTGCCTTCAGCGCCTCCCATACCACCCCCACCTGCACCTCCCCGGTGTCGTTGGCCTCCAAGTACCTTTCAATGCACCCCCTCACCCTCCCACACACCGCCTCATCTGCCAGCAGTCCCACATCCAACCGCCACAGCGGGCGTTGGTCCCTCTCCTCTCCCAACTCCAGCTCCATCCAGTGCGGTGCGTGATCTGAAATGGCTATGGCCGAATACTCCGTTCCCTCCACTTTCGGGATCAGCGCCCTGCCCAAAACAAAAAGATCTATCCGGGAGTAGGCTTTGTGCACGTGGGAGAAAAAGGAAAATTCCCTGGCCTGCGGCCTGGCAAACCTCCACGGATCCACTCCCCCCATCTGGTCCATAAACCCCCTAAGCACCTTGGCCGCAGCCGGCCTCTTTCCAGTCCTAGATCTGAAGCGATCTAGTGCTGGGTCCAACACCGCGTTAAAATCCCCACCCATTATCAAGCTTCCTACCTCCAGGTCCGGAATGCGCCCCAACATACGCTTCATGAATCCAGCATCATCCCAGTTCGGGACGTATACATTTACCAATACCACCCACGTCCCCTGCAACTTACCGCTCACCATCACGTATCAACCTCCATTGTCCACACCAATATTCTTGGCCTCAAACGACACCCGCTTCCCCACCAATATTGCCACCCCTCTGTTCTTCGCATCCAGCCCCGAATGGAATACCTGTCCTAACCATCCCTTTCTTAACCTGACCTGGTCTGCCACTTCAAATGTGTCTCCTGGAGCATGACCAAGTCTGCCTTCAGTCCCTTAAAGTGCGCGAACACTCAGGCCCTCTTTACCGGCCCATTCAGGCCCCTCGCATTCCACGTTATCAGCCGGATTGGGGGGCCTCCCACCCCCCCCTGCCGACTAGCCATCACCTTTTCTAGGCCAGTCCCGTGCCCGCGCTGCCCTCACCCTCCAGTCCCCCAGACGGGGGACCCCCGCCCCGACCACCTCTTCTGTGTCCAATTCCCCCTCGGCCAGTACAGCAGCAACCCTATCCCCCCCCCGCCCCCCCCACCCCCCCAGGCTATATCCATGTCTAGCTCTTTTGCTCCCCCATAACACTCCCGTAAGTCAGCTGACTCCTGCTGACCCCGGCTTCCCCTGCCGTCCCATTGACCCCCCCCGTGTGGGAATCTCCCCTCCCAGCAATCAGTGTGCGCTCCTCCATTCCCCCCCTCCGTCCTTCCCTAGCACAGGAAAAAGCCTGCGCTTTCCTAAGCCTGCCCCGCCCCCTCTGGCACAGCTCGTGTCGCGGCCTTATCTCATTTCCCCCATCCCCGAGCCTCCCCTCCCTCCAGCACCAGCGCCCACCGTCTCGCACAGTCTTCTCACCCGGTCCCTTTCCCCATCCCCATCCATCACCCAACCCGTGGAACATTTCCTGCCCGTGATTAACACCCTATGTACACAAACATCGAACATCCCCCCCCCACCCTCACAAACCCTCAGTTTGAGTCCAACTTTTCAGTTTGGATAAAGGTCCAAGCCTCCCCAGGCGTTTCAAAATAGTGATGTTGATCCTTGAATGTGACCCACAATCGCGCTGGCTGCAGCATTCCGAATCGCACTCCCTTCCGATGCAGCACCGCCTTGGCCCGGTTGAAACCCGCTCTCTTCTTTGCTACCTCCGCGCTCCAGTCCGGGTAGATTCGGATCTCCGCATTCTCCCACTGCTGCTCCGTTCTTTCTTGGCCCATTTCAAGACCCTCTCTCTGTCCGTGAAACAGTGAAACCTCACCACAATTGCCCTTGGCGGCTCGTTAGCCTTGGGCCTCCTCGCCAGCACCCGATGTGCCCCATCCAGCTCCAGAGGCCTCGGAGGGGCCTCCGCACCCATCAGTGACGCAAGCATCGTGCTCGCATATGCCCCGGCATCGGCCCCCTCCACTCCTTCAGGGAGACCCAGGATCCGAATATCCTTTCTCCTCGACCTGTTCTCCAGGTCTTCGAATCTTTCCGTCCACTTTTTGTGCAGCGCCTCGTGCGCCTCCAAGTTCACCGCCAGGCCCAAGATCTCATCCTCGTTCTCATTAACTTTTTTCTGCACCTCCTGGATCTTTACCTCGTGGGCCTTCTGGGTCATCCCTAATCCTTCAATCGCCGACAGCATGGGCGCCAGCATCTCTTTCCGCAGCTCGTCAAAACAGCGCTTAATAAACTCTTGCAGCTCCGGCCCGCCTTCCACTTTATCTCCGGCCGCCGCCATCTTGTTTTTCTTCCCTCGCTTCTCTCGCTGCTCCAATGCCGCTTTTTTGGCCGTTTCACTTCTTGTCCGTTCCATATACAGTGAAGGGGGACCTTGCTCTCACCTTCCCACACGGGATGTCTTCGAAAAATTCCCGTTGGGGCTCCTCTGGAGAGCCCGAAAGTCCGTAATCGCGGGAGCTGCCGAATTGTGCGGCTTAGCTCCGCATCGCCGCAACCGGAAGTCAAGGAAGAAGATTTTAAACAGAATATTTCAAAGGATACAGATGTTTACTCTTTGGAAAACACTTTTTTTGTTGGAATCATAGAAAAGTTTGATAACACCACTGAAGTCACATCTTCTTTTAAATCTGTTAACTCCATTAATTCGGATACAGAATGAAACACTATTGAAAGTAAACGACTGTGCAATCAAATTTAAGTTGGATACAGACGCTTCTGCCAATTTGCTTACAAAGCACAATCTCCATCAGCCTGTAGATTAAAAGACTACAATGGTAATTCAATCTCATCAATTGGATCATGCTATTCGATAGTTTCCAACAATGATATAGCGACTTCACTAAGATTCGAGGTTGTCAAGTCAGATAAATCATCACTCTTAGGTGGGCAAGCCTGCAAGGATTTACACCTAATACAGTGAATTTATACTGTAACTTTGTCTCAACCCATACGGCATGATGATATCCAAGGTATACTGAACCAATACCCAGACGTTTTTGAAGGTATGGATACTCTTCCATTCAAGTACAAAATCTTGTTAAGGACGGATGCCAAACCTGTGGTATACCCCCCGAGGAGAATTCCTGTTCCACTCAGAGGAAGATTAAAACTTGAATTAGAAAGGTTACAACAACAAGGAATAATTTCAAGAATTACTGAACCGACTGACTGGGTCAGTTCGATGGTTTGTGTGAAGAAACCTTCTGGTGATCTGAGGATATGTATAGAACCCAAGGTAACAAGAATATCATGAGGGAACACTATCCCATTCCAAAAAGAGAGGAAATCACTAGCGAGATGGCTAATGCATGCATCTTTACCAAATTAGATGCATCGCAAGGTTTCTGGCAAATGCAATTGGATGAATCAAATAGAAAGTTATGCACTTTGAACACGCCTTATGGCAGGTCCTGCTTTAACAGAATGCCATTTGGGATAACCTCTGCGTCTGAAATCTTCCACCACAATATGGAACAGATGACTAAGGGCATTGAATGTGTTTGTGTCTACGTCGACGACATTATCATATGGTCATCAACAAAGGAAGACCATATCTCAAGAGTACAAAACGTTTTTCAACGAATACACAAGTATGGTCTTACGCTGAATCAATCCAAGTGTAGTTTCGGCATTTCCACGCTCAAGTTCCTTGGAAACCAGATTTTTGAACATGGTGTGCGACCTGACACTGACAAGATTGCAGCCATTCAGGGAATGAAAGTCCCAGAGGACAAAAAGGCAGTTCTACATTTTCTAGATGTTGTAAATTTTTTAGACAAATTTATTCTTAATCTATCAACCAGAACGACAGCTCTTAGAAATTTGATTAAAAAGTCAACCACATTCAAATGGACAACTGATCATCAAAAGGAATGGCTTGATTTAAAATCTTGCACCTCTTCTATCGTTTTTCGATCCGAACAGAGAAACGAAAATTTCGGCTAATGCAAGTCAGGACGGAATAGGAGCGGTACAGTTGCAAAAGGACGACAACTCGTCTTGGGTACCTGTTGCATATGCATCCAGAATGATGACACCAACAGAACGTCGATTTGCACAGATTGAAAAAGAGTGTCTTGGCCTACTAGCAGGCATATTGAAGTTCCATGACTATGTCTATGGACTCTATACTTTCCCTGTAGAAACGGATCACAGACCGCCGGTGCATATAATTCAGAAGGATCTCAACGACATGACTCCGAGACGCCAGAGAATTTTGATGAAGCTCAGAAGATATGGCTTCAACCTCATCTATACACCTGGAAAAGACCTGATTATAGCAGATGTGTTATCACGCTCCATCACTTCGGAAAGTGAACTGTTTGAGTTCATACAGCACATTGAATCTCAAGTACAGCTGGGTGCTGAAAATCTTCCTGCCTCGGATGAAAAAATCAACCTCATCCGTGAAGAGGCAAAAAAGGATGCAATGCTTTAATAGAATTTCATAGAATTTACAGTGCAAAAGGAGTCCTTTTGGCCCATCGAGTCTGCACCAGCTCTTGGAAAGAGCACCCTATCCAAGCCCACACCTTCAC
Organism: Scyliorhinus torazame; assembly: GCF_047496885.1. NCBI lineage: Eukaryota > Metazoa > Chordata > Chondrichthyes > Carcharhiniformes > Scyliorhinidae > Scyliorhinus > Scyliorhinus torazame. Next base: position 211,166,665 of record NC_092713.1, on the reverse strand, counting down.
CCTATCCCCATAACCCAGTAACCCCACCCAACACTAAGGGCAATTTTGGATACTAAGGGCAATTTAGCATGGCCAATCCACCTAACCTGCACATCTTTGGACTGTGGGAGGAAACCGGAGCACCCAGAGGAAACTCACTCACACACTGGGAGAACGTGCAGACTCCGCACAGAGCGTGACCCAAGCCGGGAATCGAACCTGGGACCCTGGAGCTGTGAAGCAATTGTGCTAACCACTTTGCTACCATGCTGCCCAATGCGTCATCCACCATATCAACAATGGGTGGCCGAAAGGGCATTGTTCTAAATTCAGAAATGTTCAAAAAGATTTGACAATCGTGGATGGATTGTTGCTTCCACTAGACCGGATAGTCATACCACTGTCTTTCCGACCCATGATTCTCAAATTCATGATGGTCACTTTGGCAGTAAAAAATGCAAGGGAAAGGCAAGACAAGCTGTATACCGGCCAGGTATAATCGGGACATCACTGATATTGTACTTGGATGTGAAACGTGTCAGAAGTTTCAACCTGCACAATGCAAGGACAAACTACAGCAACATGCTTTGGAAACATCTCCATGAGCCAAAGTTGGTATAGATCTATTTCACTGCAATGGTCATGATTATGTTCTGATAATTGACTACTACTCGAATTATCCGGAAGTCATGAAGTTGCCAGATCTGTCATCAATGCAAGTAAGGAAACTTTTGTCAGACATAGAGTACCTACCACTGTCATGTCAGACAATGGGCCGTGTTTCAACAGCAATGACTGGGCTGAGTTTTCACAACTTTACAACTTTGCTCATATCACGTTGAGTCCACATTAACCGCAGTCAAACAGGAAAGTAGAAAAAGGAGTACACGACTTCCGCGTGCGGCGATGACCAGCTGAGTCGCACGTTTCGGCAGCTCCCGGTGAAACGGACTTTTGGGCTCTTGATAGGAACCCCAACGGCAATTTTGACGGCTAAAAACACTGTGCGGTAAACCAGAAGGGAATCCCCCCTGGATACGGATGAAAAAAGGAGGAGAAAGTGGCCGGATTGCAGTGGATCCTTTAGAACAGCGGCAAGGAAGGCAAGCAAAAACCAAGATGGCGTCGGAAGATGGCAGTTTAACATGGGGCCCTGAACAACACGAGTTCTTGAAATGCTGTGTGGAAGAGCTCAAAAAGGAAATGAAGAAAGAGCTGTTGGCCCCGAATCTACAGGCGATCGAAGGGCTAAAGGAGGAACAAAAGACCCAGGAGCGGGAGCTTCGGGTCGTGAAGGCAAAGGCAGCCGAGAATGAGGACGACATACAGGGCCTGCTGGTGAAGACGGAGATGCATGAGGCACATCAGAAACGATGTGTGGAAAGGTTGGAGGCACTGGAGAACAATGCAAGGAGGAACAACCTGAGGATTCTTGGTCTTCCTGAAGGTGTGGAGGGAGCGGACGTCGGGGCATATGTGAGCACGATGCTGCACTCGTTAATGGGAGCGGAGGCCCCGGCGGGTCCGTTGGAGGTGGAGGGAGCATACCGAGTGATGGCGCGAGGACCGAGAGCAGGAGAAATTCCCAGAGCCATAGTGGTGAGATTCCTCCGTTTTAAGGATAGAGAAATGGTCCTTAAATGGGCAAAGAAAACTCAGAGCAGTAAATGGGAGAACGCGGTGATCCGCGTTTATCAAGACTGGAGTGCGGAGGTGGCGAGAAGGAGGGCGAGCTTTAATCGGGCCAAGGCGGTGCTTCACAAAAAGAAGATAAAATTTGGAATGCTGAAACCGGCAAGACTGTGGGTCACATATCGAGGAAGGCACCACTACTTTGAGACGGCGGATGAAGCGTGGACTTTTATTGTGGAAGAAAAACTGGAATGAGCGGGTTATTAAAAAGAACGTTTGAACAATGTGGTGGGGCGAATGTGGGGGGCGAAGAGGGGGGTTAAAAAGGGGGGAAAGAGGAGTTTTATGTACTAATCCTGCGATGTGGTAACTTTTCTCTCTTCCACAGGTGGTGATGGGGGAGGAGGGGAGGTGGAGGAGATGGGGCGTTGGCTATTGGGGGCGGGGCCAAGGGAGAAACGCGGGCTTGGTTCCCGCGCTATGATAATCATGGCGGGAATAGAGAAGCAGGAAGGAGGGGGCGTCGCACGGTGCGAGCCGAGGTCACGGGGGGAAGCCGAGGTCGGCCAGAGTTTGCTGACTTCTGGGAGCAACATGGGGGGAGTAATTACGCTAGCGGGGGATCTAGCGGGGGGGGGGGGGGTGGGAGGGGGGAATTACTGGGTTGCTGCTGCTGGGGAGAGGGGGGAGCTGGTATGGGAGGGGATGGGCAGGGGGGGCACCGCCTGGGGGAGATACAGCTGCGTGGGAACCGGGTGAGGAGCTGGAAAAAGGGGATGGCTAATCGACAAGGGGGGGGTTAGGAAGCCCCCCAACCCGGCTGATCACGTGGAACGTGAGAGGGCTGAACGTGCCGATAAAGAGGGCACGGGTACTCGCACACCTTAAGAAACTTAAGGCAGATGTGGTTATGTTACAGGAAACACACCTGAAACTGATAGACCAGGTTAGGCTACGCAAAGGATGGGTGGGGCAGGTGTTCCATTCGGGGCTAGATGCGAAAAACAGGGGGGTGGCTATATTAGTGGGGAAGCGGGTAATGTTCGAGGCAAAGACTATAGTGGCGGATAACGGGGGCAGATACGTGATGGTGAGTGGCAAACTACAGGGGGAGACGGTGGTTTTGGTAAACGTATATGCCCCGAACTGGGATGATGCCAATTTTATGAGGCGGATGCTAGGACGCATTCCGGACCTAGAGATGGGAAAGCTGATAATGGGGGGAGATTTTAATACGGTGTTGGAACCAGGGCTGGATAGGTCGAAGTCCAGGACTGGAAGGAGGCCGGCAGCAGCCAAGGTACTTAAAGATTTTATGGAGCAGATGGGAGGTGTAGACCCGTGGAGATTTAGCAGACCTAGGAGTAAGGAGTTCTCGTTTTTCTCCTATGTCCATAAAGTCTACTCGCGAATAGACTTTTTTGTGCTGGGAAGGGCGTTGATCCCGAAGGTGAGGGGAACGGAGTATACGGCTATAGCCATTTCGGATCACGCTCCACACTGGGTAGACTTGGAGATAGGGGAGGAAACAGGAGGGCGCCCACCCTGGAGAATGGACATGGGACTAATGGCAGATGAGGGGGTGTGTCTAAGGGTGAGGGGGTGCATTGAAAAGTACTTGGAACTCAATGATAATGGGGAGGTCCAGGTGGGAGTGGTCTGGGAGGCGCTGAAGGCGGTGGTTAGAGGGGAGCTGATATCAATAAGGGCACATAAAGGGAAGCAGGAGAGTAAGGAACGGGAGCGGTTGCTGCAAGAACTTTTGAGGGTGGACAGACAATATGCGGAAGCACCGGAGGAGGGACTGTACAGGGAAAGGCAAAGGCTACATGTAGAATTTGACTTGCTGACTACGGGCACTGCAGAGGCACAATGGAGGAAGGCACAGGGTGTACAGTACGAATATGGGGAGAAGGCGAGCAGGTTACTGGCACACCAATTGAGGAAAAGGGGAGCAGCGAGGGAAATAGGGTGAGTGAGGGATGAGGAAGGAGAGATGGAGCGGAAAGAGTGAATGGAGTGTTCAAGACATTTTATAAAAAATTATATGAAGCTCAACCCCCGGGAGGGAGGGAGGGAGAGAATGATGGGCTTTTTGGATCGGCTGGAATTTCCCAAGGTGGAAGAGCAGGAAAGGGTGGGACTGGGAGCACAGATCGAGGTAGAAGAAGTGGTGAAAGGAATTAGGAGCATGCAGGCGGGAAAGGCCCCGGGACCGGATGGATTCCCAGTCGAATTCTATAGAAAATATGTGGACTTGCTCGCCCCGGTATTGACGAGGACCTTTAATGAGGCAAAGGAAAGGGGACAACTGCCCCCGACTATGTCTGAAGCAACGATATCGCTTCTCTTAAAGAAGGAAAAGGACCCGCTACAATGCGGGTCCTATAGACCTATTTCCCTCCTAAATGTAGATGCCAAGATCCTGGCCAAGGTAATGGCAATGAGAGTAGAGGAATGTGTCCCGGGGGTGGTCCACGAGGACCAAACTGGGTTTGTGAAGGGGAGACAGCTGAACAGGAATATACGGAGGCTGTTAGGGGTAATGATGATGCCCCCACCAGAGGGGGAAACGGAGATAGTAGTGGCGATGGATGCCGAGAAAGCATTTGATAGAGCGGAGTGGGATTATTTGTGGGAGGTGTTGAGGAGATTTGGTTTTGGAGAGGGGTATGTTAGATGGGTGCAGCTGTTGTATAGGGCCCCGATGGCGAGCGTGGTCACGAATGGACGGGGATCTGCATATTTTCGGCTCCATAGAGGAACAAGGCAGGGATGCCCTCTGTCCCCATTATTGTTTGCACTGGCGATTGAGCCCCTGGCGATAGCGTTGAGGGGTTCCAAGAAGTGGAGGGGGGTACTTAGAGGAGGAGAAGAACACCGGGTATCTTTGTATGCGGACGATTTGTTACTATATGTGGCAGACCCGGCGGAGGGGATGCCAGAAATAATGCGGATACTTGGGGAGTTTGGGGATTTTTCAGGGTATAAATTGAACATGGGGAAAAGTGAGTTGTTTGTGGTGCATCCAGGGGAGCAGAGTAGAGAAATAGAGGACCTACCGTTGAGGAAGGTAACAAGGGACTTTCGTTACCTGGGGATCCAGATAGCCAAGAATTGGGGAACATTGCATAGGTTAAATTTAACGCGGTTGGTGGAACAAATGGAGGAGGATTTCAAGAGATGGGATATGGTATCCCTGTCACTGGCTGGGAGGGTGCAGGCGGTTAAGATGGTGGTCCTCCCGAGATTCCTCTTTGTGTTTCAGTGCCTCCCGGTGGTGATCACGAAGGCTTTTTTTAAAAGGATCGAAAAGAGCATCATGGGTTTTGTGTGGGCCGGGAAGACCCCGAGAGTGAGGAAGGGATTCTTACAGCGTAGCAGGGATAGGGGGGGACTGGCACTACCGAGCCTAAGTGAGTATTATTGGGCCGCTAATATTTCAATGGTGAGTAAGTGGATGGGAGAGGAGGAGGGAGCGGCGTGGAAGAGATTAGAGAGGGCGTCCTGTAGGGGGACTAGCCTACAGGCTATGGTGACAGCCCCATTGCCGTTCTCACTGAGGAACTACACCACAAGCCCAGTGGTGGTGGCTACACTGAAGATTTGGGGACAGTGGAGACGGCATAGGGGAAAGACTGGAGCCTTGGGGGGGTCCCCGATAAGAAACAACCATAGGTTTGCCCCGGGGGGAATGGATGGGGGATATGGAATGTGGCAAAGAGCAGGAATAACGCAACTGAAAGATCTGTTTGTGGATGGGAAGTTCGCGAGTCTGGGAGCGCTGACCGAGAAATATGGGTTGCCCCAAGGGAATGCATTCCGGTATATGCAACTGAGGGCTTTTGCGAGGCAACAGGTGAGGGAATTCCCGCAGCTCCCGACACAAGAGGTGCAGGACAGAGTGATCTCAAAGACATGGGTGGGGGATGGTAAGGTGTCAGATATATATAGGGAAATGAGGGACGAAGGGGAGACTATGGTAGATGAACTAAAAGGGAAATGGGAAGAAGAGCTGGGGGAGGAGATCGAGGAGGGGCTGTGGGCAGATGCCCTAAGCAGGGTAAACTCGTCGTTCTCGTGTGCCAGGCTAAGCCTGATTCAGTTTAAGGTATTACACAGGGCACATATGACTGGAGCACGGCTCAGTAAATTTTTTGGGATGGACGATAGGTGTGCGAGGTGCTCGAGAAGCCCAGCGAATCATACCCATATGTTTTGGTCATGCCCGGCACTACAGGGGTTTTGGATGGGGGTGACAAAGGTGCTTTCAAAAGTAGTGGGGGTCCGGGTCGAACCAAGCTGGGGGTTGGCTATATTTGGGGTTGCACAAGAGCCGGGAGTGCAGGAGGCGAGAGAGGCCGATGTTTTGGCCTTTGCGTCCCTAGTAGCCCGGCGTAGGATATTGCTATTGTGGAAAGAAGCCAAGCCCCCGGGGTGGAGACCTGGATAAATGACATGGCAGGGTTTATAAAGCTAGAGCGGATTAAGTTCGTCCTAAGGGGGTCGGCTCAAGGGTTCACCAGGCGGTGGCAACCGTTCGTCGAATACCTCGCAGAAAGATAGATAGAATGGAAAAAAGAAGGCAGCAGCAGCAGCCCAGGATCGGGGGGGGTGGGGGGGGGGGGTGGGGAGGAACCAGAAGGACGCTCAGGGTTGTTAATATATACTGTATAATATGTATAGGTCGTTGCTACAGATAATTATATATTGGACTGTTAAATTATATTTTTGGAGAGTGTTACTTGTGATAAGGCAGTTGCCAATTAGGGTTAGTTTTCATTTTTGTTATTTATTATTTATTCATTTTCTGTTTATAAAATAGGTCATTGTTATTTGTGTTGTTATAATATTGTGTAAAGGATGCACAATGTACTGTGTTGGTTGACCAAAAATTTTCAATAAAATATTTTTTTTTAAAAAGAAAAAGGAGTACACATAGTCAAACAACTTTAAACAAAGCTTTAGATTCTCCCTCAGACAGAAAGCTAGCACTGCTATCATACAGAACGACTCCTCTTTCAACTGGACTATCACCTGCACCGATGTTAATGAACAGAGATTTGAGAACAACTTTACGATCAATATCTCATCCAAATCTAGATCATGTGCCTGTGATGCGAAAAATGAAACAGCAGCGTGAACGACAGAGAATGTACTATGATCAGCATACAACCACTCTTGAATCATTGCTTCCAGATGATACCAAGGTCCCTGATGGAGGTTGGTCTGCTCCTGCAAGAGTCATCAGACAAACAGCACCACGTTCTTACATAGTTCAGACAGCTGACGGAAACATACTTCGACAAAGTCGTCATGCACTTCAAAAAATTAAGCTACACATTAACATTTTTCCCGACTTGCTACTTCATGAAAATATTTTCCATGATACTTCAACCAATACACAAGTGTGTGATGACACACAAAGAACTGTAAAAACTTCTACATCACCTCCTCATGTATTAAGAAGATGTACAAGAAGAAGAAAACCTAATAGACTGAATTTGTAAATAATTTACAGTGAACTTTCTGATCGTTACTCAATTTTGCTATGTACAAAGATATGCATATCATGTACTGTGATAATATTATTCTACATTTTTTCCTTTTGTTACACATAGAAAAGAAATGTTAAAAAGGGGGGGATGTAATGATATGTATATATATAGACAAGTAAAGGGTTAATTATTGCATCTCAGTGTAATACAAACACTAGAGGGGACCACTAGTTCCCAGCATAAATATAAGAACTCAGGGAATCTTGGGTACTCTAGTCAGTTGAGCACAAGCCGAGAGAGATAGATCACAGCATAGTTAAGACTAGTGTAATTTAATTCATTATTACTTAAATATAGATTACTTTATTAATAGTTATGGTTCTGGGAGTGTGTGAACTCAATATTAATCAATCGTTATTCAATAAATCAGTTTAGCTTTAAGTTAGAGATTGGTGGTTTCTTTATAATCACACCATCAGACCATTCTGGATTACGAAGCAAAGAGTAACGATATATTACCGAAGAGTAATATAACACCATCTATCGGCAGCTTTCACATGATCTGAGATTACCAAATTTTGCCTCAGCCATCTCATTGCCTCAACAACCACACTGTTGGTGGAAGGTGCTGGAAGATGTTCGGGTTCCGCTCCGCAGCCGGGCGGCGGATTGCAGCGGCGATCTGCTACCTGCGGCGATTTCAGAGCACCCTTGGACTCGCAGAGCACAATAACGAAAAGCTGACTCCCATCACCCTCAATGCCATCACAGCAGCAAAAAAGCTGGGTGGAGATGTTTGCTGCTTGGTTGCCGGCACAAATTGTGGCAAGGTAGTGGAAGAGGTCAGCAAAGTGCAGGGTGTGAAGAAGATTCTAGTGGCCGAGAATGACACGTTCAAAGGTTTTCTAGCAGAGGAGCTGACGCCGCTGGTGCTGGCTACACATAAACAATTTAAGTTCACACACATATGTGCAGGAGCTTCTGCCTTTGGAAAGAATCTTATACCTAGAATAGCTGCTAAACTTGATGTTGCCGCCATCTCTGACATCACTGAAATTAAATCCCCAGATACATTTGTACGAACTATCTACGCAGTTTCACCCCCACCTGGAGCTGGTGTGTCTGAGTGGGTTGGGCAAAGCTTGACCAAAAGTGACCGCCCAGAGCTGACCAGTGCTAAGATTGTTATATCTGGGGGGCGTGGATTAAGGAGCGGAGAAAACTTCAAGTTGTTGTACGACCTCGCGGATAAGATGCATGCTGCAGTTGGAGCTTCTCGAGCTGCAGTAGATGCAGGGTTTGTACCCAATGATTTGCAAGTTGGACAGACTGGAAAGATTGTAGCACCTGAGCTGTATATTGCTGTTGGGATTTCGGGAGCGATACAGCATCTGGCAGGAATGAAGGACAGCAAGACCATTGTGGCCATTAACAAGGATCCTGAGGCTCCCATCTTCCAGGTAGCGGACTATGGCTTGGTGGCAGATCTCTTCAAAGCAGTCCCAGAGATGACGGCTCTATTAGAGAAATAATGCTGAGGTCCTCCAACTTGGTCAATAATCTGGCGCTGATTTGCTAATTGGACCTGTACGGATAATGTGTACATCAATGCTGAACATTATTTTTGATGCACCCAGTGTTTGTCTCTAAATTATCGATACAGCTAATTGATTACACTAGAAGATCTGTTTAGTTTATTGGACTGTGGTTCCAGAATTTGAATGTTACCTGTGTATGTACCAAGTCAGCTACGAGAGGAAGGTACACGACCACATTCCCTAGCCCAGCCCTACCCCGCAATTGACAGCTTGGGCACATGTAAGCTACTTCTAAAATCTCTCTTCCTTCAGGGCCTCCCCTGACACCGTCCTGGGTATATTGTGGAGAAACTGCCTTAAGTGAGCCTTTAAGCTATCAATGTGTTTCATGTTGTTTTAAAGAGTTTTCAGAAGAATCTTAACCAGCAGTATTGCAGGGGTCCACCTTGCAGTGGGATTACTAAGAAATTCTGCCTCTAACCTAACACTGCAGCTGTGATATACTCGGATAGCTCTGGGGAAGCCTCTGATCACTGAAGATCATGTTGACTATTTCACTAGCCTTGGCTACTACAGAAATTCCTTCCTGTTGCAATTTTTGAAAAGTCCTCAAAAAAAGTTTATAGAGTATTTTTAATTTAGATTAAGATTCTAACGCATTGCAACGTGAGGTAGAGCAACATGAATTGACCTCCATGGTTTTCTATTTTATGAATGTTTACAGGGAATGTCTATTATTAATCTGTGCCATGGTGGAGAGAGGCGTGACTGCAGATACATAGACATTGTGTCAAGGAATGTCTGAAAGGGAACATACGTAGGGCTGGTGTCCTGGAAAGTAATACATTATCGAGAAAAGGTGACTGAGTTGTTAGATTTGTAACTGATTTACATGCAAGAATTTTCTTCAGTTGCAATATATACAATGTCAAATTTTGTGGTAATTAACTGGAGACTATTTTGTAATAAACTGTGTGGCCATCAAAAAAAAAAAAAAAAAACAACCACACTGTTAGGCCAAGCTAAGAACACATCCTGGAGGAACAAGAATTTCTTTCATCAGTGGAGGCCAAGCCTATAATTCTAGCCTATAATTTTGCATCTCAGTCAACTGTCTCCCGTTCACTGACAACCCCCACAAGACGAACAGGAAGGTGGAGATCCAAGGAATGTCTTCTCTTCATAATCCATATGATTAGAGCTCAAAATAAAGGCAGGAACAGCATCGTGATAGTCATCTACTCTCCACCAAAAAATGCATCGTTCAAACCAAGATTCCCACTGCACACAAGCAAGGACCATGTAGTGCATCAAGCCGGCCGTGCACAAAAAATTAAACCAGGAGAAAGCACTGGTTCAAAGCCAGCTCAGGTCTGCCCTGACGAGTAGAGACTCTGGCTTGTAATTCTGGATTAACATCCAGAGGGATACTCACACCTGATGTGCATTAGGTGATCCTGCCCTCATTGTTGAGGTTGTGAAAGCTCATAACCCACATTCCTGCCATACATGCCACCTGCTGGCATTTCAATATCACGATACTAAAGGCCTTCTCCTGCCTTTATTTCGGGCTCATATGGAATTTGAGGCTAAGACATTCCCAGGGTTTTTGCACCTTCATGTTCGCCTTGTTGGAGCTGTCAGTGAGAGGAAGACAGTTGATTAAGATGCAGAATTTTAGGCTGGAACTCGCATTGTGCTTGAACACTGCTGCGGGAGGCAGCACCACAGATGCAGCAGCCAACATCCAAACACCCTGGGGTTCATCTCAGTAGGAGGGGCAGCTGGATTGAGCCCTGTTTGCCCCTGCATCATCTGGCTCTGCCAGCCCTGGCAGCACCCCAACGTCTGCACCATGGTGTTGACGCCCTCGGTGATGCTCCTCAGTGACTGGGACATGTTCTGCAGTGCCTTGGCAACACCCACCTGCGATTGGGACAAGCTCTGCAGCGCATCAGCCATTCCCACATGAGACTTAAATATGGCCTACTTGCCTCATCAAGGTTAGCCTGGTACTGGGTCATTTCCCCCAGCAAGTCGGACAGTCTACCGAGGCCCTCAGCCATGGTCGTCACCGACTGCGTCACGCCTTGGACACCTCCACTAATGCTGCTGACGTTGTGCACCAGGCTCTCCACTGTGGTCGCTACCCTAGCAGTGTTTTTTTTAATACATTTGGAGTACCCAATAAATTTTTTTTCCAATTAAGGGGCAATTTAGCGTGGCCAATCCACCTAACCTGCACATCTTTGGGTTGTGGGGGCAAAATCCACCCAAACACGGGGAGAATGTGCAAACTCCACACGGACAGTGACCCAGGGCTAGGATTCGAACCCATGTCCTCAGCGCCGTAGTCCCAGTGATAACCACCTCGCCACATGCCGCCCCCTACCCTAGCAGTGTTGGCCTCAGTGCCACACATTGCTGGCACTATCACCTGCCCCCCGTAGTCTGTGGGACTCCCCCAATCGGCTGGATTGTCACTGACATCGCCCTCTGAATATCACAGCCGCACCCTAACGTCTGCATCAGCTCCATGTAAACCTGTTCCAGAGGCTCAGCATCTGACTGGACCCAGCTGGGTCCTGGAATCCCAGGACTGCTGGCCTCATTGGGCCGAGCACCGGGAAACTTGTGGCAGTTCCTGTTCACTACCGCATTGAGAAATCTTTCCGGAGAATCGCACCCTCTATGCTTCTATGGGATTAGGCTATTGATTTGGATGATCAGCCATGATCATATTGAATGGCAAAGCAAGCTCGAAGGGCCTAATGGCCTCCTCCTGCTCCGATTTTCTGTTACAGGTTGTACTCTGGAAGTATAACTACCTATCAATTTTTTTAAATACCTCCGCACACAATGGCAGACAGATTGGTCTCTGGAGAATAGGCTTTATTAAATAAAGGTTAAAGTTGGCAGGATTTTGTTGCTGTCAATCTGGAGATTCCTTGTGTGCTTGTCCTAGTAGAAGTCTGGAGGTTCTCACCAAAGAAGCTTTGGTATAGAGAACATTGATCAATTATTCTCGTCTCAGATTTTCAGGGTTTCAAATGCACATAAGTCAGTGTTTTTCAAACGTTTTCTGCCCAGGACCCATTTTTACCAACTGGCCATCCTTTGGACCCAGGCTGGCCGACCTTTGGGACCCATGGGGGCCGACCTTCGGGAGCCAGGCCGGCTGACCTTCACGACCCATGCCACCCGAATTTTGCGATCCATTTTTTAAAAAAAATCTGTTTGAAGGAAAGTGTCCTTCCATATTTAAAAGAAAAATGTTTGTGAAGCTATGGGGCTGGATTCTCCCAAAATGGGGCTAAGTCCCCATGCCGGCGTTGCACTCCCAAGTTTGCTGAAAAAAATACTAGCCGATTCACTTACCTTTATGGGGCTAGCAGGGACCCGGAGTCCTTCACGCAGCTTTGGCTGTGGATATGGGCCCCCGCACTTCCGGTTTCGAGTCCACGCACGCGCATGGCGGCAACCTCCAGAAACGCGCCGAGCTCCATGGTGGACTCAGACTGCGGAGACAGCTCCGTAATGTAGGCCCCCCCCCCCCCCCCGCCGATCGGCCGCGCCCCCTTGCATCAGACTGGCCCGATCTGTGCCCCGGCCACCCATAAAGCCCTCCCCTCCCCCGGTGTCCAATCCCTGCCCCCCACCAGGGCGGCTGCAGACATGCAAGCATCCCGACCGGCCATACCAAGTTAGTCCATGCCGTCGGGAACTCGGCAGGTCGGGAGCGGAGTATCGCTGGGCGGGCCCTGGCAATGGCCCCCAGCCGTGCGGAGTAATTCGCGAACATCGCGGATATTCAGGGCCCGATTCCGTCGGGAAATTTGATTCTCCGTTCCTGAGCCAAACGCGATTTCGGCGTAGGGCTGCAGAGAATCCAGCCCATGGTTTCCCCAATATTTAGGATATATTCTCCGAGATTAAACTTTAGAAAATACATTCTGAACACTCATACTTTCAATTAGTTCTGTCAGGAGACAGCGACTAATGCCTCTGAATACTGCATTCTACATTTTCTTTTCAACATTTATTTTGTGGTGTATACGAATTACTTTTTCAGCAATTATAACATGTTGATCTTTGGATAGCTGATGTGGTATTTCAGAAGACAGAGGGACCCTTAAGTCTGTACCAACATTTGCAGAGTCAACGGAAAGCTTGCCAACATGTGCAAGGGTGTGAAATTAAAGGGGACACTAAAGGTGTGAAAACTACTGGCCCAATCATAAGACCAAGACATGTGGCTTTTGTCTGAAATGCCACAACATACTTTTAAGTTGAAAGGAAGGAGGGAAGTGAGGAAAGAAAAATATGGAGCCCAATCTAAGCAGCGAACCTCCACTAAGTTGATGCAGAGAAGCATCATGGTTTGTGAAAGAAAGTCTGCCTATTCTTGATTCAAGTAGAGACTAAAAAAGTTATAAAGGGAAATACACTTAATATTAAAGTTTTTGGACTTCCGGTTGCGGCGATGCGGAGCTAAGCCGCACTTTTCGGCAGCTCCCGCTAGAACGGACTTTTGGGCTCTCCAGAGGAGCCCCAACGGAACTTTTTTGATCGAATCCCGTGTGGGAAGGTGAAGTAAGGTCCCCCTTCCATCGTGTATGGAGGGGACTAGAAGTGGAGGGACAAAAAAAGAAGCTTTGGAGCAGCGGCAGAAACGAGGGGGAGAAAACAAGATGGCGGAGGACGGAGATCGAGCAGCATGGGGGCCGGACCAGCAGGAGTTTCTCAGGTGCTGCGTGGAGGAGCTTAAAAAGGAGGTGCTGGCGCCAATGCTGTTGGCGATCGAGTGGCTGAAGGCGACCCAGAAGGCCCAGGCGGTAGAGCTCCGATGAATGGGGATGGGGCAAGAGTTTTTGATGGGGGGACAGTGAGGAATGTGGGCGTCGGCACAGGAGGGAGGTGAGACTCGGGGATGGAGGAATTAGGATAAGGCTGCAACAGGAGCTGCACCACAGGGGGCGGGGCTGGCTTGGGAAAGCGGGGGCTTTTTCCCGCGCTGGGGGGGGGGAGGGAGGAGTGCAAGGATGAGGAGGGATTTCCACACTTGTAGCCATGTAAAATGGCTGCGTTCCGATTAATCTGGCCAAAACCCAGTCTAAAATGACTGACCCGAAAGATTGCTGGGAAAAGCAGCCAAGAAGACACAGGCAGGCAGCTGCAGACAGGTTTGCATATTCAGCTCTGGGAACGTAGCCCAGATCGATACTCAGGGCTATCAACAGCTCTTCAACCCAGGTATCCGCAGTTTCATTCAGGACTGTTTACACCAAATCAACTCAGACATCCACAGTTAAATCGGCTATCCCCGGGAACAATTGCAACATATTAGCAATTGAATACCGGGCCAGACCTGTCGGCGCCTGCAGTGGCCGAAACAAAGACAGGTGAGCGACCACCCCCCGATAGAGGAATCGCCTCACCATTGGACACATCAACCCCAGAGACTGGGGACAGAATCCAATCACTTGGGACTCAGGGTCAAGGGCCGCCCTGGGAGGCGGGAAGCCCCTGGGCCCTATAAAAGTGAAGGTCCAAATTCAGATCTCTCTCTCTCTCATCTTCGCCTGCTCGAGACCTTCGCAAGACCAGCCACCGGTACCGTAAGTTTGAATCCAACGATCGCTATCCGGTAGAGACACCTAGCCACCGACCTGTAGCAACCTTTTGAATCCCGCGGGCCAGATTTGATTGGACAAGCCATTCGTTTCCCTGACCTGGTGGGCTCTTCGTAAGTTAAGTATTGGCCAGTAGTGATAGGTTTGTTATATAGAAAGTAGTATTAGGGTATTAATATTGCTTGTTGTATATAATAAATGACCGTTGTTTTAATCCTTACTAAGCGGTGTGCTGTATTATTAATCATAACCTGAACTTGAACCACGTGGCGGTATCATAAAGATACCTGGCGACTCATGAGCAAAGGTTACCTATACAGAGCAAATAGACTAAAGCTAGAAAGAGCAACATAATTGGCGACATCCTGATGGGACCCGACTTAGAAGTGGAAAACCACTCCGGGAGAACCCCAACATTTTGAATTAGAATCCAATCGGAAACAACAACAACAAAAAAACCCACAAGTGTTCAAGCGGTTCTGGTTAATAATTCACAATTCGGAAGTGTGTATATGCATGCGTAACTAACAGGGTTATAAGGCAAAACTGATAGATTTTTTGTTGCGTCAAAACTGTCGGCAGTTGGTATTTCGGAAATTAGCGCAAGCCGTACCCGCATCTACCACACCACCTTAGCCCCCTGTTCCAAATTCGAACGTAACACGTAGATAAGAGAGAGCCATGCAGGCAATGCAAGCGATGCAGCGCCTCATGAACCCCGAAGATTTTGCTGTCGCACCAGTCAGCAGCCTAGGAGCGGGACAGTGTCCCGTTTGGGAAGTGGAAATCCGCAATATTCTGCAGGGCAAAGGATGGCCCGTGTGGAAGGATTTCTGCTGTAACAACGACTCAAGTCCTGGAAGTATAGGGCATACTTGGTGGGAGAACCTGAGTGAGATTCACAGAAAGAGTTTAGCAAAAGCGCGCAAGCCGATGGCAATTGTGTCCTGTCTGGCACAATTGCGAGGCACAGAGGAGGTCGTCAGAACGCTCCGCAAGGAAATAGAAGGCATACATCGGATGAGTAAAATCGATGTATGCGAAATTGAGAAAGAGAGCCTGGAGCTAAAAGGGAAATTAGCAGCAAAGGACCAAGAGGTGGCTGACGCCAAACGGGGTCACCAATCTTGTCTGGCGCACTTGAGTAGTTTCCAGTCACAATATGAGAAGGCTTACCAGGACCTGCAGCGTGCAGTCCTGGTAAAGAAAGAAACAGAAAACCAGTTAGAGAAGCTCCAGAAACAATGCAGTGATCTCAAGGCAGCCTTGAGAGCGCTCCACGCCACAACAACGGAACAAAGGCAGAGTACTTTAGACCATGCTAAGTGCCGAAAGCAGATTGCAGACTTGAAAGCACTGCTTTCTGTCCAAAAGGGATTTCAAGAAACCTTTGGAGAAAGTTTAGAACAGGAAGACGGCCCTGATTGGGAAGAATTGCAGGAGACAGCGCAGAGATATGTTCAGGAAGCATGTGCGCAGGAAAAACCCCAAAGGAGGAAAGCACCCCCACACAACAGATAATACAGGCTCCCACGAACCCTGTAACAACCCACTGCACCGCCACAGCAGACGCGGCGGACGACTTATATTCCACCCCCCTCACAGTGACCCAATTACGGGACGCGTGTGCCAAAATCACACCGTTCCTCCCAGCTTCATACCCACACCATTTCTTTGCCACCGTCAAACACCAGGCGACCATGTACGGCCTGGATGAGAAAGAGCAGGTAAAGCTCACGGTCCTCAGCTTAGACCCATCGGTCGCAGCAGCCCTTCCTGACCCACAGAATGTAGGAGGAGGCACCCTTGCAGAAATGCATACCGCTATCCTGGATCCGATCGGGTACAACCGGGGCGACCCCGTAGACGGTCTGAATAAATGCAGACAGAAATAGTCTGAACACCCCACAGCGTTCGCAGGACGCTTGTAGATTCACTTTGAAGCCGTTTTCGGCAACGTAGATCGTGCCCATTTGTCCGCAGACAATATGGCCAAGTGGACCCGCACCCTTATCTCCCCTGCCACGGAAGCAGGACAGAATGCCTGTAACAATTATGACCCCTCGGAGGAGGCTCATAATGAGAAGTGGGTGGTCAAGAGATTGTCCCGCGTTTGGGAACAAGCGGCTCGCGGTAAATCAGCCACTGGAACACCCGAGGAAAAACAAGCCGCCGCAGACGTGCAGGCAGTAAGAACCACTCTTCACAACCCCGCCTGGGTAAACGAGGGAAAGAGCAGCCCCCCAGCAAAACCGCAAGAATGCTACAATTGCGGACAATTAGGACATTTTGCTAAGGAATGCAATGGCCCTATAAACCACAAAGAGCCCAACAAACAGGCACTCCCAATAAGAAAAAGGCAGAGCACATACATAGCGTTAGCGCCCAGCCCGATCAGACAGACGCGACCGGAACGGCATGACGGTGTACAGGCTCCCCCAGCTGGTTCTGCGATACCCTTTGGGATAGGTCAGGATGACCCGTAGTCGCAGCAAAGGTTAGGGGACAGCCGATCGAGTTTCTCTGGGACACAGGAGGGTCCCGCACAACCTTAAATTCCTCCACCCTTGGTAAGGACATGTGGCCCACCACATCCACTATCACCCTCAGCGGCTTCACAGGCCACTCATAACAGGGGCATATCACAACCCCTGTACCCATCCAAATCGGCACCCTTAGTACAAAACACCCCGTAGTGTTAGTCGACCTGCCCCCAACAGCAGAGCACATTTTGGGGATCGACTTCATGAACTCTCATCACCTCTCTTTCGATCCAGTCAACCAGTGTGTCTGGAAGATGGCGAAACCCGCTAGAGCCCCCGCAACACTCATTATAGGGGATTATATGAACAAAATCAGCACCGTAGGCAAGTTTTGGTTCAACCCCACCACACTCAGCACGGACCGACAGGTTAGGGCAGTCCTGCAAAAGAACAGGGCAGCATTCGCAACCCACAAACACGACTGTGGACGGATGACCAGTTCCGTACAGATAACCGGATCGGACCCTAGACCCCAAAAACAGTACGGGTTTCCCCTAGAAGCAAAGGGAGAAATCCTAAAGGTCATAGAAAGCTTATTAGAGCAGGGCATCCTAAGATCGGTAGCCTCAACTAATAATGCCCCGATTTGGCCAGTGAGGAAACCCGACGGATCATGGCGCTTGACCATTGATTAGCGGGAACTCAATAAAGTCACCCCCGCAGCAGCCCCCACCGTTGCAACAAGTCCCGAGACCATGCTCAAACAGGGACTCCATGCCCGATATTTCACGGTTTTGGACATCAGTAATGGGTTCTGGTCCATTCCATTGGCAAAGGTGTGCCAGTATAAATTTGCCTTCACTTTCCGAGCTCAGCAGTACACGTGGACATGCCTGCCACAAGGATTCCACAACTCCCCCTCCATTTTCCACCGACAGCTGGCAAATGGACTAGCAAAGTTTTCTCGCCCCGAATGTCTGGTACAGTATGTAGACGATCTACTACTGCAGACAGACACAAAGGAAGAGCACATTGATCTTCTGTCCGAACTCCTGGAGTTACTACACTCCATTGGCTGTAAAGTAAACCCCAAGAAGGCCCAAATATTGGAAGAAAAGGTGATATATTTGGGTACTATCATCACACACGGCAAACGCGAGATCGAGCACAAACGAATTGACTCGATCGCTAAATTGCCCCTTCCCCAACACGTGTCAGCCCTCCGGTCATTTTTAGGACTGGTTGGCTACTGCCAAAACCACATTGACGGTTTCGCCAGCAAGGCAGCGCCCCTCTCAGACCTCCTAAAGAAAGGAGCCCCCTGGGAGTGGCTTCCGCAGCATACGGAGGCTGTGGAATCACTAAAACAGTCACTCATAGCCGCCCCCGCACTACAAGTTCCCGACCAGCTTTCCCCTTTTGCCAAAGAGGTAGCGACCACAGACCGCACCCTTTCAGCCGTGCTCCTGCAGGAACGGCACGACCAGCTAAGACCTGTAGCTTATGCCTCCCGAATTTTAGATGCTGTGGAGCAGGGATTTTCAGCCTGTGAGAGGCACCTGCTCGCAGTTTTCTGGGCAGTCCAGTACTTTTCCTACATTACCGGACTGAACCCCATCACCATCTTGACCGAACACACCCCCACACAACTTTTACTGGACGGACGACTTAAAGACGGTACCGTCAGCCAAATCCGCGCTGCTAGGTGGACCCTTCTCTTACAAGGGTGGGACATCACAGTAAAACGGACAAAGACTCACACATACTTAGCGGACAATCTACAATACCCTGGAACCCCCCATGAATGTGAAATCATCTCGCCCCACCATAATACAGGCCCCTTTATAGCCAGAACACCCCCCAGAAAACTAGCCACTCCATCTCAGAACCCCCCTCACCCGGACACGTGTGACCCCATCAGGATTTATGTGGATGGATCTTCCACAATCCTGGACGGGCAACGCATAACAGGTTGTGGGATTTAGGTGGAGGACGCGCAGGGACGCGCCCTCGAAGAAATCGCATTAAAATTGCCTGGGCACTTAGGCGCGCAGGTGGCAGAGCTTGCGGCCATCGCCTACATTGTAGACCACCCAGATTCCTTCCCCAGCCCAGCAGACAAATATTCAGACAGTCTATACATCTGCAACAGCCTCACCGAATTTCTGCCCCTCTGGGAAACAAGAGGATTTGTTTCAGCGGATGGAAAACCCCTCCCCTCAGACCCATTACTCCGCCATATTCTGGAAAAGGCCAAGAACAGGACTTTTGGCATTATAAAAGTCCGCAGTCACCATCGTTCTTCCCCCCCTGGAAATGTAAAAGCCGACGCGCTGGCTAAGGCAGGATCCAGGCATGGGTACTTTTGGAAACCCCCCGGGAGCGCCCCAGTGAGTGCGCCGGTGAGTGCAGTTCAGGTCGCGCAGACTAGGATCGAGGATCTAGTAGCGACCCAGAAGCAGGATAGCGCTCTCACTGAGATTGTGAAAGGGAAGTTTCCAGCCTCATACGAGAAGTTCCGGAATACCATAACCACACATGATGGTGTGGTGCTAAAAGACAGCCTTTACGTGGTTCCTGTACAAGATAGGAATCAGATGATCTGTCTATTCCATGACGGCCATGGACACCAGGGAATAGAACCCACCTCATCCCACCTCAAGCAGCTTTGTTAGTGGCCAAATCTTAAAGAGGATGTATCACATTACATCAAAAATTGCCTCATCTGCACGCAAAACAACCCAGATAGATATGCCAAAAAGGCACATCTCAGCCACACCCGACCCGTTAACGGCCCCTGGACTAACCTCCAGATCGATTTTATAGGTCCATTGCCCCCTTGCAGGAATGGCTATAAATATGTTCTGGTGGTCATTGACACTTTTACAAAGTGGGTGGAAGCATTTCCAGCCCGCACCAACACCATGAAAACCACCGCCAAAATCCTAACCCACCACATCTTCACAAGATGGGGACTCCCCCGCAGTATTGAATTGGACCAAGGTTCTCACTTTACGGGACGGGTCATGCAGAACGTCCTCACGATATTTGGCATAACCCAAAAATTTCACATTGCGTACCACCCTCAGTCGAGTGGTATAGTGGAGCGCATGAATCGGACCCTAAAAACCACCCTTAGAAAAATGGTCCAGCAAAACAACACCACTTGGGATTCGGTCCTCCCCTTTGCGCTGATGTTTTTGCGTAACACTGTTTCCACCTCCACAGGTTTCACCCCACACACCCTCATGACCGGACGCCCCATGAAAGGGACAGAATACTTGCTAGGTTTAGACCTAACCAGCCCCAAAGTCACGGCCCTCACCCACGAGAAGGCCGTGGAACAACTACTTGCAAATATAGAAGCGGCTTAGCTAGCAGCCGCTGTTAAATTGGGAACTAAAAGGAAACAGAGCAAGGCCTGTTTTGCTAAGGCTGTACATGCCACGGAGTACAACATAGGACAGCAAGTAATGTTGTCCGTGTACAATCCCAGCACGTTTCTGTCTCCAAAATACTCGGGTCCCTATTCAATTACGGACAAAATAAGCCCGTCGGTATATAAAATTAAATACCAAAATGGTAAGACTGCATGGTTTCACATAAACCAGCTCAAGGTTTATGGAGCACAGTCAAACCACTCCCACCACGTCATGCTTCACGCAGCCGACCTAACCCCGCCCACATCCAACATCATCACACCCACCCCTTCCACGTCCAGCCCAGACACGGACTCGCCCCCGACTCCACCCACAAACTTTACGCTCCGCCCCGGAACGCCCACAGACTGCAGCAGCACAGACAGCGACTGTGACTGTGACGACGGCCACAGCACGCCTCCCTATCATCCTGGTCCCACACCCAGCAACTCCGACTTCGACTTCAGTGACCCCTTCCTCATCACCTACTTAAATAAACCCCACCACCGACCACCAAACTACACGGACGACCCCGACTTTGTCCCCACCCAACTTGACACCACTCATTGGCACCGCGACAACTCCTGCAGACTCGTCCGCAACGACGAGGATGATCCCAACTCACACCACGCAGCCCTTTCCGCCCTGATCCACTCCAGAGTTTGGCACCCGGGAGACGGTGACGACCTCGGGCCTGACTCCGCCAACCCTTTTGCGACCCTGTTCGCAACCGAGAACTGAGGTGTCCACATGATGATTTAAAGGAGACACTTGATGAAAAGTGTTGTCCTTTCTGATGGAACCTGCAGAATGTTTTATGTTGTTTGTTAAATGTTGTTCGTCCTACAGGAGAATTTTCTCACCGCCCCACACCCATTCACCTGAACTATTTAACTTTTCCCGCTGACACCCACCGTGGCCACACGCCCATTCTGCCGAAACCTCTGAGGACTTGCCTCAGAGGCCCACCAGACCAGATGCCCGATCGTAGCTACTCTTCTGATTGGATGGTAGAATCAGAACAGTAACCCCACCATGATGACTACATTCTTGTCCGTTCTTTGGTCGCTCAGGCAGTGGAGAAACGGCGTGAGACCCGCCCTGCCTGGGGACTCCCCCGTTGGTCAAAAACGCTCGGGTAGGGAAGATACGGCATTGGTAGCCGTCCTACCCGGGGACTCCACCCAAATCGTACCCGTCGCGGCCCCCACGCACCTCATTCAACCTTTTCTTTCAAAAACCGTTTTATTTTATTTAGGCAACCTTTGGGTTGCTGCCACATGCTATTTACATCCTAGAGCATTTGGATGATAAAGTTAGCACTGGTCCACCATTGGGAAGTGTGCCGTGTCCAAACATTTGTTTTGAAAAAAAAAAATGGGGGGGGGAGAGAGTCACACACTGTGACCAATTATAAGGGTTTAATTGGCTCCCAAGAAGGACAGACACACTAACACACCAGATATTAAACCGAAGTATTTACACACACTACGCTTGTCTTACAGAACTCCAGAAGCTCCAAGTCCGGAGAAAACCAACAAACAGGAAAAGGAAAAGAAAGAAGACAGCCATGAGGACTCCTTTCTTCGTGCTCAACATGTTTATTGTGGACTTTTTATTGCGCGGGAACGCGGACCCCATCACTCCAAACCCCCCTGCCGTTAACGCTTCACTGCCCCGTAGTACCGAGGGCCCAGTCACCAACCACGCTGCATTATCCTGGTGTGCCAAGCTCATAACTTGGTACTCCCTATCGTACATGATTGAGGCACTGTTGGCATTGGCTATACTCAGTTGTGCAGTACAGACCATGCGCCTCCGTAAGTGGAAAAGGAGAGCGTACCGCGCTCAAACCCCGGTATATCGGATCCGGTCCCCGATATTCGGCTATGACCAGACCCCAGACCCCCGCGACCTATAAAGAATAAAGAGTATTCGCATGCATTATTCCTGTAAATAAAGAGATATACGGAACGTTTCATTAAAAAAAAATGTATGATCCTGAGCTTGACTGCCAAGCCAGGAAAGAGTATATTAAATGTTGTGATTGTTGTTGTATGTTTTAGGAAGATAGGATAATGCAATGTTTAGGAGTATAGAGTGTTTTGGTAAAATTAGAGGTTCCCAGTTTATTTTTTTATATAGATACATGCCCCTGCCTGACATAGCGCCCTCAAGAATTGTTTAGGTAAATTTTTGTGCATAGCTAGGGTCAGAGTAGTGGCCATGGGGGAGGTGCCCCCCCCCCCCCCCCCAGTCGGGAAATGAAGAGGACAAAATTTATGTGATCCTTCACGCTTCGCGTTAGGATCACAAGGAGGGAATGTAACCATGTAAAATGGCTGCGTTCCGATTAATCTGGCCAAAACCCAGTCTAAAATGGCTAACCCGAAAGACTGCTGGGAAAAGCAGCCAAGAAGACACAGGCAGGCAGCTGCAGACAGGTTTGCATATTCAGCTCTGGGAACGTAGCCCAGATCGATACTCAGGGCTATCAACAGCCCTTCAACCCAGGTATCCGCAGTTTCATTCAGGACTGTTTACACCGAATCAACTCAGACATCCACAGTTAAATCGGCTATCCCCGGGAACAATTGCAACATATTAGCAATTGAATACCGGGCCAGACCTGTCGGCGCCTGCAGTGGCCGAAACAAAGACAGGTGAGCGACCACCCCCCGATAGAGGAATCGCCTCACCATTGGACACATCAACCCCAGAGACTGGGGACAGAATCCAATCACTTGGGACTCAGGATCAAGGGCCGCCCCGGGAGACGGGAAGCCCCTGGGCCCTATAAAAGTGAAGGTCCAAGTTCAGATCTCTCTCTCTCTCATCTTCGCCTGCTCGAGACCTTCGCAAGACCAGCCACCGGTACCGTAAGTTTGAATCCAACGATCGCTATTCGGTAGAGACACCTAGCCACCGACCTGTAGCAGCCTTTTGAATCCCGCGGGCCAGATTTGATTGGACAAGCCATTCGTTTCCCTGACCTGGTGGGCTCTTCGTAAGTTAAGTATTGGCCAGTAATGATAGGTTTATTATATAGAAAGTAGTATTAGGGTATTAATATTGCTTGTTGTATATAATAAATGACCATTGTTTTAATCCTTACTAAGCGGTGTGCTGTGTTATTAATCATAACCTAAACTTGAACCACGTGGCGGTATCATAAAGATACCTGGAGACTCATGAGCAAAGGTGACCTATACAGAGCAAATAGACTAAAGCTAGAAAGAGCAACAACACGGGGGGGGGGGTCAACAGGTAGGCGGGGGGGGGGGCTGGGGTCAGCAGGAGTCAGCTGACTTACGGAAGTATTATGGGGGAGCAAAAGAGCTAGATTTGGATCTAAAGGGGAGGGGGGTTGGGGAGGGGGGGACAATAGGGTTGCTGCTGCAATGGCCGAGGGGGAACTGAAAATCAAAGAGGTGGTCAGGGTGGGGGTTCCCCATCTGGGGGACTGGAGGGTGCGGGAGACGCGGGCACGGGACTGGCATAAAATAGGAGATGGCTAGTCGGCGGGGGGGGGGGGGTCACGTGGAATGTGAGAGGCCTAAATGGGCCGATTAAGAGGGCCCGAGTGTCCGCGCACTTAAAGGGACTGAAGGCAGACGTGGTCATGCTTCAGGAGACACATCTGAAGGTGGCAGATCAGGTCAGGTTAAGAAAGGGATGGGTAGGACAGGTGTTCCATTCGGGGCTGGATGCGAAGAATAGAGGGGTGGCAATACTGGTGGGGAAGCGGGTGTCGTTTGAGGCCAAGAACATAGTGGTGGATAACGGAGGCAGGTACGTGATGGTAAGTGGTAGGTTGCAGGGGACGGGGGTGGTATTGGTGAATGTATACGCCCCGAACTGGGACGACACTGGATTCATGAAACGTATGTTGGGGCACACCCCGGACTTGGAGGTAGGAAGTTTGATAATGGGGGGGGTACTTCAACACGGTGCTGGACCCAGCGCTGGATCGCTCCAGATCCAGGACCGGAAAGAGGCCGCCTGCGGCCAAGGTGCTCAGGGGGTTTATGGACCAGATGGGGGAAGTAGATCCATGGAGATTTGCCAGGCCTTTGGCCAGAGAATTCTCTTTTTTCTCCCATGTACACAAGGCCTACTCCCGGATAGATTTTTTGTTCTGGGCAGGGCATTGATCCCGAAAGTGGAGGGCACAGAGTATTCGGCTATAGCCATTTCAGACCATGCCCCGCACTGGGTGGAATTAGAGCTGGGGGAGGAGAGGGACCAGCGCCCGCTGTGGCGGTTGGATGTGGGACTGTTGGCGGACGAGGAAGTGAGCGGGAGGGTGCGGGGGTGCATTGAAAGGTATCTGGAGGCCAACGACAACGGGGAGGTGCAGGTGGGAGTAGTATGGGAGGAGCTGAAGGCAGTGGTCAGGGGAGAGTTAATCTCCATCAGGGCTCATAGGGTGAAGAGAGAGGGTAGGGAAAGGGAGAGGTTAGTGGGGGAGATTTTAAGAGTGGACAGGAGATATGCAGAGGCCCCTGATGAGGGACTACTTAGGGAGAGGCGAAGTCTCCAGATGGAGTTCGCCCTGTTGACCACAGGGAAAGCAGAGACACAGTGGAGAAAGGCACAGGGGGCAATGTACGAATATGGGGAGAAGGCGAGCCGGATACTGGCACATCAGCTCCGCAAGAGGATGGCAGAGAGGGAAATAGGTGGAGTCAAGGATGGAAGGGGAACTACGGTGCGGAGTGTGGTGAAAGTGAATGAGGCATCCAAGGCCTTCTACGAGGAGCTGTATAGGTCCCAGCCCCCAGGGGGAAAAGAGGGGATGCGACGATTCTTGGACCAACTGAGGTTCCCGAGGGTGGAGGAGCAGGAGGTGGCTGGTTTGGGGGCGCCAATTGGGGTAGAGGAGCTGGTTACAGGACTGTGAAGCATGCAGGCAGAGAAGGCCCCGGGACCAGATGGGTTCCCGGTGGAGTTCTACAGAAAGTATGTAGACCTGTTAGCCCCGTTGCTGGTAAGGACTTTCAATGAGGCAAGGGAGGGGGGGGCCCTGCCCCCGACAATGTCGGAGGCGACGATCTCTTTGATCCTGAAGCGGGATAAGGACCCGCTGCAATGTGGGTCGTATAGGCCGATCTCGCTCCTCAACGTAGATGCCAAGTTGCTGGCAAAAGTGTTAGCTACGAGGATTGAGGACTGTGTCCCGGGGGTGATTCACGAGGACCAGACAGGGTTTGTAAAGGGCAGGCAGCTAAATACCAATGTGCGGAGGCTGCTGAATGTGATTATGATGCCATTGGTGGAGGGAGAGGCGGAGATAGTGGCAGCCATGGACGCGGAGAAGGCCTTTGACCGGGTAGAGTGGGAGTATCTCTGGGAAGTGTTGAAGAGGTTTAGGTTCGGGGGTTTATTAGTTGGGTTAAGCTTCTGTATAAAGCCCCGGTGGCAAGTGTGGTCACGAACCGGCGGAGGTCGGAGTATTTCCGGCTGTACCGAGGGACAAGGCAGGGGTGTCCCCTGTCCCCCCTGCTGTTTGCATTGGCAATTGAACCTTTGGCCATGGCGTTAAGGGAGTTGGGGAAATGGAGGGGGGTGGTCCGAGGGGGAGAGGAGCATCGAGTATCGCTGTACGCAGACGACCTGTTGCTGTATGTGGCGGATCCAATGGAGGGGATGGTTGAGGTCATGCAGACCCTAAGGGAGTTTGGAGACTTCTCGGGCTATAAGCTCAATGTGGGAAAGAGCGAACTCTTTGTGGTGCATCCGGGGGATCAGGGAAGTGGGATAGACGACCTACCGCTGAGGAGGGCGGAAAGGAGCTTTCAATACTTGGTAGCTAGGAGCTGGGGGGCACTGCACAAACTTAACTTGACATGGCTGGTGGAACAGATGGAGGAGGACTTTAAAAGATGGGACATGTTGCCACTCTCGCTAGCGGGTAGGGTAGTCGATTAAAATGGTGGTCCTCCGAGGTTTCTTTTTGTATTCCAATGCCTCCCAATTGTGATTACCAAGGCCTTCTTTCAGAGGGTAAGCAGGAGCATTATGGGATTTGTGTGGGCGAGTAAGACCCCGAGGGTAAGGAGGGGGTTCCTGGAGCATAGCAGAGATAGAGGGCTGGCGTTGCCGAATCTGAGTGGCTACTATTGGGCAGCCAATGTGGCGATGATCCGTAAATGGGTGATGGAGGGAGAGGGGGTGGCATGGAAGAGACTGGAGATGGCGTCCTGCAAAGGAACGAGGCTGGGGGCGCTGGTGACGGCACCGCTGCCGTTCTCGCCGACAAGGTACACCACGAGTCCGGTGGTGGCGGCAACGCTAAAGATCTGGGGGCAGTGGAGATGGCACAGGGGTGCGATGGGAGCCTCGGTGTGGTCCCCGATCAGAGATAACCACAGGTTTGTCCCAGGAAGGATGGACGGGGGGTTTCAGAGCTGGCATCGGGCAGGGATTAGAAGAATGGGGGACCTGTTCATCGATGGGACGTTTGTGAGCTCAGGGGTGCTGGAGGAGAAATTTGGACTACCCCCGGGAAATGCCTTCAAGTACATGCAAGTGAGGGCATTTGTGAGGCGGCAGGTGAGGGAATTCCCGCTGCTCCCGGCACAAGGGATTCAAGACAGGGTGATTTCGGGCGTATGGGTCGGAGAGGGCAAGGTGTCAGCGATATACCAGGAGATGAAAGAAGACAGCTGAAGAGTAAATCCGGTAGAGGAGCTGAAGGGTAAATGGGAAGAGGAGCTGGGGGAGGAGATTGAGTCAATGGGCTGATGCCCTAAGTAGGGTTAATTCCTCTTCCTCGTGTGCCAGGCTTAGCCTGATACAATTTAAGGTTGTTCACAGAGCGCATATGACAGGGGCGAGGCTGAGTCGATTCTTTGGGGTGGAGGACAGATGTGGGAGGTGCTCAGGAAGCCTGGCGAACCATGTCCATGTGTTTTGGTCATGCCCGGCACTGAATGGGTTCTGGAGGGGAGTTACGAGAACAGTCTCTAAGGTGGTGAAAGTCCAGGTCAAGCCAAGTTGGGGGCTTGCACTATTTGGAGTAGCGGACGAGCCGGGAGTGCAGGAGGCGAAAGAGGCCGGCATTCTGGCCTTTGCGTCCCTGGTAGCCCGGCGAAGGATCTTTGTTAGTCTGGAAGGATGTGAAGCCCCCCAGTGTGGAAGTCTGGATAAATGATATGGCAGGGTTTCTTAAGTTGGAAAGGATAAAGTTTGCTTTGAGAGGGTCTGTGCAGGGGTTCTCCAGGCGGTGGCAACCGTTCCTCGACCATCTCGCGGAACGTTAGATGGAGTTCGGTCGACAGTTGCAGCAACCCAGGGGGGAGAGGGGATATCTCTTTCTGGGGGGGGGGGGGGAAAAGAGTGAGGGATAGGGAAGGGGGGTACTTCGGGGGGGCATCTGAGCAAGAAAATACATAAACGATCCAGGAAACTGATGTGTACGGGAGGAATCCAATGTACAAAGTTCTGTATCATATTGATTTGCCATGTTTGTCTTGCTATTTTTTTTTTGTTACGGGGGGGGGGGGGGGGGGTTTGTTTATATGGTTGAAAATTCTGTTAAAAATTCTTAATAAACATATTTTTTTAAAAAGATATTAGGAAGAGTCGTCAATAACAGGTTGATGGGTCAATATTGTAAATTTTGCTTTCCACATGCCACTGAGAACAGAGAATAAAGTACACCCTTACATTCTATTCATATCAGAATGAAACATCCCTAAAAGCTAGGGAAGCATTTCTGCAACATGAACATTTAGTTGACTAAAAACAGCACCGAAACGTCAATCAGTGGAGTAGTGTTCTGGATCAGTTATCTTTATTGCAGATCATTACACACGTATCTGTTTGTACAATGTAAACGGTAATATATCTGCATTTTTTAGTTTATTTTGACCATCAAATGGTAAACATAAATTAAAACTTTTGAGTTTACAGTACTTATGCATTTTAATACCTCATTGTTGCGCATCACATTCCTGGGCAACCAAATTATTTTTAAAAACAGTAATAATACATTCCTGGGATTAGATTGCAGGTACGCCGTTTGAAACTCTCCAACTGTTTGGATATTACAATAAACCTTAAATTCAAAGCTCACCTGAGGAAAATACCAAACACTTCCTCCCCCACTCCAACCAGTCAACCATGCTGTTAACTCAATGCCACCATACAGAAAACATAGTTCTTGGGGATTATGGTAGAAACCGAAATACAAAACTTTTGTTTGAGGGGACATAGCTTTAAATTGAGGGGAGATAGATATGACAGATGTCAGAGGTCGGTTCTTTACTCAGCGAGTAGTAAGGGCGTGGAATGCCCTGCCTGCAACAGTAGTGGACTCACCAACACTAAGGGCATTCAAATGGTCATTGGATAGGCATATGGACGATAAGGGAATAGTGCAGATGGGCTTTAGAGTGGTTTCACAGGTCGGCGCAACATCGAGGGCCGAAGGGCCTGTACTGCACTGTAATGTTCTATCTATGAAATTCTTTTTCAGAAAAATCTGGGATTTAAATTTATTTTACAGGCTCTGGGAGGATCTTCAGCATTAATAAGCGGTTTAAAAAACTGATTACGCCTCCCTCAACAAGCATAAGGTTCATAAGGTTTTTACAGCGAGACAAAGCATAGAAATGGAAGTTCACATCAATTCTAATGATTTTGAAGATTTTTGCACGTTAGTAACTAAAACCCTGAAAATATGTAAAATAGAATGCAACGCCAACAAAATACTTTGTTAGTGGGGATGAAACAGGGTTGGGGGGTTTATTCCTGCTATATGTTAACATATGGTCTTTTTGTAAACTTTGTAAAAAATTGTTAAGTTTCAATAAAAATATTTGATCTAAAAAATTTTTTGAAAATTTCCATCCGCAAGGACTTGAAGAGTACACCAACTGGAGGAGCAGGAATCACTGACAGCAGCTTCTGTATTTCCAATGCGGATGGTCCAAGTTGCTGTCAGTTTCAGTTATAACGTCAGAACATGGGCAGTTTCGCCGTCATTACAACTGCAAAATTTGGGCCATATTTGACTATGTATATTTTTAGTTAGTAAATACCATGATACCCATCTGATTAATACTTTATATTCACTGGGTACATGTTAGCTTGGTGTATTTAACTTGAATTTTGTGCGCTGTGATCTTGAACTGAATAAAGCTGTGCCCTGATCCACTGCTAAAGATGGTACATGGAGGTGTTGAAATCAAATGTCTACCTTCCGGTACAAGACAACATTCATATGGAAAGACAAAAAGGGTTAAAATTAAATAGAAAGTATTGGTCCAAAAATGGACTGAGAACCTCCACTCTATTATTTTATGAGGCGTTACATGATGTTGAACAGAACGGACTATTCAATACCTTGTTGCAATCAACAATGAATCTGTCTCTACATGATTGTCCTGTTCCAGACAGGTGAATACAGTGGAACAGATCTAGAACGATCAACTTGGTGATCATGTCCAAATGGACACCTACTACAGGTACCAAGCTAACTGAGCAGCACAGTGATTAGCACTTCTGCCTCACAGTGCCAGGGACCCAGGTTCAATTCCAGCATTTCCATCCCCGAGTGCATCATCTGTATTGTACAATTAAGTTAATTTAATTTTTTTTTTCTGAGATAATTCAGCAGTTTGTTAAAATTCACCAGATATTTCAGATACTAGATCTATTTATCATAGTTGTTTTTACAATCTACCCTACTTTCTCCAAATTCCCTGGAGAGAAGAGGTTGTTATGGTTTTGAATGATCAGAGCTCTACTTGTGTCATATTGCACTCCCACACAGCAAAGAAAGGTGTTTTAACGACTCTAGTTTCAAAGGATGTAGAATAAAACAGGAGCATTTTCTCTACCAAGATTCACACTGATCATTATAATTCCCTCTTGCAACTTGTCCACAAGTTCATAAAATAACATTCTATGAACAGAGCAGCTTGATGAGCTTAGCCAGGGGCAGAAGCAGTTTTTATTCATTCTCAGGATGTGGGCACTGCTGGCAAGGCCAGCACTTATTACCAATCCCTAATTGCTCTCAAGTTTCTTTGTTAATTCATTGCTCGTTATAATTACTGAACATTGAGGCTGTTGGCAGCTTCCATGGTATTTATTATTTAATCTGTGGGATTGTAATAATGGCTATTCACTGAATCTTTGAAAAATTACAATTGAATGAAATCATGTTCAAAGGTTTTGGGTCATATTTGACTGCTCTGCATGGCAGAAGCTATTTCAACTTTGTGTTATGGTGCACACATTTCACAACATGATGTGTTATACAGAGGTTTTGTCAAGTGTAGACACAAAATAATGGGCCTCCAAGGTTGAAGACTGAAAGCAGAGGTCTCAGACATAATGCGGTTTCTTCTGTGGTCCTGTTTTGCTGGCCAGATCCTTTGCTTTCTCTTTTGCTGCCAGGGCGGTTTCTTTAGCCTTCTCGGTTGCTTCTTTAGCTGTCTCTCTTAATGTCTTTGTAGGTGCTTCACCTGGGGAGTGGGAAAGATGAAACATTCTAGTCAGCTGGGGCATCTCTACAATTATGCACACACCATAATTCGCTTGATGAAATATTACAAAACGGCAAACTATTTAAAAAAGCTGGTAAAAAATCCTGCAATTTGTTTTCCCAATTTTGAAGTAATAGTTTTACCCTCATGATTCCTTCTTAAAACGTTAGTCAGATTATAGTTACAACTTACATCTTGTCCTGAGGGGCCTCAGCATCATGAGAGCATAAAAATGATCTTAAATAGGCCATGGCTAAAACTGTAGGTTAAACATGCTGGTAAAAGAGAATCACTCTACAAGCATGAATGTGTTAACAGAAATTAAGAACTATTTTAAATCAAGCAAAACACAAATGTTCATTATTTTGTACACTTACACAAAGACAAATTGTACTGATTGAATTATTGGAGTCTGACGTTGACTGTTGTGCTCTTCATTCACTTGCTATGAACTAAAGCAGCCCTCATGCTGACCTCTGTTGTTGGCCTCCTGCAGTACTAGAACATAAGGTCATGGAAAATCACCTCATCCTTTTTCAGGGTGTAACTTGTGGCCCGATTTTGTTTCCTTTTTCTCTGCAGGTTTTGGTTTTATTCTCCTTTTGCTCTTGTTTTTGGACAGCAGCTATTCAACCTGCCATTTATTCCTCCTCGACACATCTTTTGTTTTAGTTGTCTCAGTATCACCTCCTTATGCCTTGCACCACCAACTCTTTTGCCACTTAATATCTTCTGTCTTCCATCAGAGCATGGACCTTCTTCTCTTCTGTTCTTTTTCACAAAAGAGAAGGTCCATGCTCTAATGGAAGACAGAAGATAGTAAGTGGCTGGTTTAGCACAGGGTTAAATAGCTGGCTTTTAAAGCAGACCCAGGCAGGCCAGCAGCACAGTTCAATTCCCATACCAGCCTCCCCGAACAGGTGCCGGAATGTGGCGACGAGGGGCTTTTCACAGTAACTTCATTTGAAGCCTACTTGTGACAATAAGCGATTTTAATTTCATTTCCCCCCCCCCCCCTTTCATTTGCATAAAATCTTATTGGGAACTTTTCCCAGTTTTAATGTTAGGTCAACGATCTGAAATGTTAACACTGGCCCATAACTTTGGGGTTTTGCAATGATGCGCTCATCAATCCCTCTAGTAAGTTGTAGCTCAGTTGGCTAGACAGCTGGTTCATAATACAGAGCAAGCCCAACAGCGCGGGTTCAATTCCCGTACCGACTGAGGTAACTCATGAAGTCCCCACCTTCTCAACTTTGCCCCTCGCCTGAGGTGTGGTGATCCTCAGGTTAAATCACTACCAGTCAGCTCTCACCCTCAAAGGGGAAAGCAGCCTATGGCATCTGGGACTATGGCGACTTTACACACTTACGGGTTTTCCACGCAATTGCCAGAAGTGCTAACTTCCTCTGGACAATTGCGCTGGGCTGGGAACCATCCAACAGAAGTGATTTAAATCGCTAACTTCAGATGGTTTTGCCAGTTTTACCCTAATAGCTACTCTGAAAGAATTAGAATAGAAAAGAAAATCACTTCTAACTCCAGAGTAATACCCACACCCCACTCTCCCCCTCTCCCACCAAGGGACCCAGCCCCGATCCTTCCCCTTCGGTCCAACCCACTGTGACCCCGTTTTCCTGGTCTCCACACCCCTCCCACCTTCTCAGTCTCCCTGCTCTTCCCCACTTCCCAGTCTCCCTGCTCCTCTCCGGTCATCCTGCCCCTCCCCCTCCCTGACCCCACAACCCCTCTTCTAGTCTCTGCCCCTCCCCACCATTGCCGGAACCACTTACCGTTGAAACTTTCTTGTTCCCTTTAAATTGACCCTTAAAACGTACCCTTTAAGGTAGCTAGTGTCGTAAAAAGGGGAGGTTCCTTTCCTCCCTGCACCCGTTACTCCACGCCGATACAACCGGGGTTGCGCTTTGCTGCTCTGGTCTCATCCAGCCTGAGTGAGGTTGGGCAAGACAGGGGCTTTGGAATTACAACAAAGGTAAGTTCACCCAGAGTGGTAATCCGACGGAGATTGCCACTCTGAGCAAGTTACGGGTTTCTGTTTCTCTCTTCACAGATGTTGCCTGACCTGCTGAGCATTTTCAGCATTCTGTTTTTATAAATGACACTGCTGACTGTGGTTTATTGCCTTATCGTGAACGATCCATCATTTCTCTTCACAACAAACTCTGAAGGTACGTAAAACGGGCAGTCCCCAACAAAGTAGGCTGTGTGGTTCCTTCAAAACAAAAAGTCTTTAAAATGGAGAAGTATATTTCTGATTTCCCCAGTTATGTTTTACCATAACCATTGGAATGTGGTATTAACTGAGTAAACAATATCTAAGTTCCAACTAACCTACAAGAGGCAAGGAGATAAGAGAAGGACATGGTAATTTATTGGCACAAGAGGTTAAAATAACTGACAGAACTTCTTAATCCAGCACCAAATCTGTTGGGAAAAATTATAATTTTGCTACAGTAAATTGATTGTCAATCAAGTACTCCTCATGGCATATAAATGAATAACAATGCTGATCTACCATCAGACTTCTACTCAGTCCAACTAGATATTATTTACCTAGATATTGCATGACTCAGGTTGTATCTGATTGAGCCCAGCTACAGTTTCTTATAGAAAATAATTAGAAACTGGATTCCAGGAGGTCACCAATGTGAACAGCACTGTTTCTATTGGTATAATTAGGTATTTTCAAACCAGCGTTATATTGGTTCAGCTCAGTTTATGATCAGTGAAATAAAAACATGCGTTCTTGTGATACATGTACCTTGCATTCTAGTCAGAATATACTCAAAACCTTTCATAGTCTTGGTTATGCTACTCTTAAAGCTGGCAAGGCCGCATTCCTGAAGAAAGAAAAAGAACAATGACACCATGTAGGGAACACCTGTACAGAACATTTTAATTCAATCTTTTTTGGGGTGGATGCTTCAGGAAACTTCCATTTTAAGAACTTTCGGCACTTAACACCAGCATCAAGTACTTCCAAGGCACTTGGAGACAAATTAAAATAGCCAAAATTATCCACAAATTCAGATTGGAACTGAGTGATAATTAAATTAAAACAGAAAACTATTTTCTTTACATAGAAGCCTTACAAACAGATGGTGCAAAAACAAAATATTTGCATTTATACTTCTCTCAAATCATTTACTATTTAGTTTAAACATGGACACAAGAGCTGATCTCATGAGGTGAGAGTGACTGCCTTTGACATCAAAGCCTCATTTGAACAAGTGTGGCATCAAGGAGCCCTATCAAAACTGGAATCAAGAGGAGGAAATATTTCCACTGGTTGGAGTCATACCGAGCACAAAGGAAGATGGCTGTAGTTGTTGGAAGCCAATCATCTCAGTCCCAGCACATCACTGCAGGAGTTCCTCAAAGTTGTGCCCTAGGCTCAACTACCTTCCAGCTGCTTCATCAATGATCTTCCTTCTATTAAAAGGTCAGAAGTGGGATTTTTGATGAGGATAACACTATATTCAGCACCATTCACGACTCTTGAGATATGGAAGCAGTCTGTGCCCATATGTAACAAGACTTGGGCAACACTCAGTCTTGGGCTGATAAGTGGCAAGTAACCTTCATGCCACACAATTGTTGGGAAAACCATATCTATAAGAACTATATTTTTCTTTTAAAATTTGGAAGGACATTGCATTATTTGGACACTTGGATTTTTTTTTTGAAAAGGTCATAATTGTGGTTTGGGAGCAAGCATGCCTTTTCCAAGATATCACCTGATCAACATGGTACTTGATAGGGGAGAGCGGTTTGCTCGTTTGCACTGCAATTATTTTTATTGATGGAGAAAAAATGGGTTTAAAGGCAAAGGCAGTGATTTACCAGAAATCCCGTGACAGAAATTAGCTTTATGTTTTGAACTTGTTTATTTTATTCAGTTGAAACTAAACTGAGAAAGCAAAAAGCTGCCCAGCTCACATTCTCCTTTCCTTGTCTGAAACAGAGTGGTTTACAGTATCCAGCTAGGAATCGTTGGCAGGAATTCTCCGGTCATCATGATTTCCTTTTCCCTTTGACAGCGCACCCCCGCCAGTGGATTTTGTGGCGGAGTGGAGTGGTTTCAATGGAAAATCCCATTGACAAGCAGCGGGAGGATAGAATCCTGCCACCAGCGAGCGGCATGCGCCAAGAGATATCCTGCCCCTCATCTCAGTGAAACTTGTCTGTCTTTGGAAACCAAAGACCTGAGACAAGGAGGACTGATCCAGCAATATTCTCCTCCACACCAAAGTTCCATTGGCAATCTGTCTCCAAACAAGGGAGCTCCAGATCAACGGCGTTGCAACCCTGCAAACTACATCCTTTTTTAATGGTCTATTCTCCGACGCCCTTCCCTGCAGAGACCCATGTGGGTCTGTGTGTCTGGTGTGTACTTGTGCTGGGAATTTTAAATGGGATAGTTAGTTATACCTACAGATTACAATTGTGTGTGTTAACCAGACCTTGCAACTTGTTTTTAAAAAGTTTTGTTTCTTCAATAAATCAACCATTCTGAGTTTATTGAATTAAGCCTGGTTAAAGTCTCTATTATTCTCGGTCTAACAGTAGCAAAGGTAAATATTTAGTCATTGTGATGAGTGAATTAAATTTTAAGCTAATGGTGCAACCTGTGGAGTAATGGGGCTACATAAACTGCACACTCATCTCATCCTGGTCGTAACACAAGTGCCAGGAAAAGACCATCTCCCCATGACATTCAATGGTATTACCAACGCTGAGTCCCCAATTGTCAACATCGTGAGGGTGACCGTTGGCCAGAAACCGAACTGGACTAGCCATATAAACACTGTGGCTAAAGAGCAGGATAGAAGCTGGGAATTCTGCCACAACTAATTCCCCTCTTGCCTTCCCAAAGGCTGTCCACTATCTAGAAGGCACAAGCCAGGAGTGTGGTGGCATATTCTCCACTTGCCTGGGTGAGTGCAGTTCCAACACTGAAGAAGCTCAGCGCCATCCAGGATTAAGCAGCTTGCTTGATTGACACCCTATCCGCCATGAACACACAGTAGCAGTGTACAAGGCTCCTTTGACAGTATCTTCTAGGGTCATAGAGGTCTGCAGCACAGAAAAGGCTCTTCAGTCCATCATGTCTGTGCCGGTCTAAATCCGTGACCTCGACAATCTAGAAGAACAAGGACATGGACATGGGAAGACTATCAACTGCAAATTCCCCTCCAAGTCACACACCATCCTGGCTTGGTAATACATCGTCGTTCCTTTACTGTTGCTGAATCAAAATCCTGGAACTCCCTCTCAAACAGCACTGCAGGTGTTCTTACAACACGTGAACTGCAACGATTCAAGGTGGCAGCTCACTGCCACCTTCCAAAAGGCAATCCGGGACGGGAAATAAAAAATGTTGACCTAGCCAGTGACATCCACTTGCTGTAAACAAATTATTAAAACCTCCACATCAGATGAGTTTGGAGCGCAAAGACAGTATGCAAGTGAAATAGCATCAGGCATGTGATTCTCGAGCAAATTACAAAGCCAAAGGAAGGTCTGCAGCTCAATTCCTTTTTAAACTCACGATGAACTAAGCAGAATAAATCATTTACGGGAATTAAATGAAAACTTAAACCTCTACACCAACCTGAATGGCTAATGAGAAGCCATACAAGTTTGAAGAAATCCAAGCCTCACGTTTGATTTGAGTCCAGTTTTTATTTTCAGGGTGTATTCGATATTCACACCACTCTCGCACAACCTGATAAAAGGTTAAACATACAAATATACATTGACATTAGTGACTAAGGATCATTTAAACACTTCAATAATCTCTCATATTTTTCACCGCTTTCCACTTTCATTTAGACACCAATAAATGAAAGTCAGATTGTACCAAATTTGAAAATATTATGTTACAAATTGTAATAAAACAAATGGACAAATGACCCAAAAACATCTCGGTCTTCTTTTGATGAGCAGGCTTCATGGGCCAAATTAACTTTCTACAGTTCATTCTTAAATTTTTCTGATGTCATATATGGAATTACATAGACCATGAACATGGAAACAGATAATTTGCCTTATCCAGTGTTGGCGTTTCTCCTCCATGAGCAGTAATTCAAATCGTAGGTGCCTGCCTTTTCTCATATGCTCTATGTTTGCCTTTCTTTCAATGACCCATCTAATCAATTCTTAATTGTTGGCATGGGCACCAAATCCAGAAGTGCACCAGTTTCACAAGCCGGTGCTAAAAAAAGCTTCACTGCTCGCCATCCAAAATCCTTTCCAGTTATTATCGACATGCCCCCTCAAGAAATACCCTACAATCACTGAAGACACTGTTTCTAACAACCCTGTCTCATGCAATCATAAGAACATAAAAAATAGGAGAAATAGGATCCTCAAGCCTTCTCCACCATTCAAAACATAATGGTTGATCTGATCTTGGTTTCAACTTCACGTTCCTGCCTTTTCCTATAACCCTTCACACCCTATCATTCAAAAATCTATTTCCGTCTTGAATATATTCAATAATAGTCTCCATGGCTCTCTGGGTAGCGAATTCCAAAAATTCACAATCCTCTGAAAATATTTCTTCCTCAATTCGATCATAGAATCCCTACAGTTCATAAAGATGCCATCCAGCCTATTGAATGTGCATTGACCCTCCGAAAGGGCACGCTACCTAGGCCCTAGGTCCACTCCGCCCTATCCCCTTAACCCAACCTGCACATTGCTGGACACCAATCCACCTAACCTGCACATCTTTGGACAGTGGGAGGAAAACCGAGCACTTGAAGGACGCCCACCAACTCACAGTTGTACCCCATCTACAAGCTGCACTGCAGGAACTCACCAAGGTTCAAAAGGCAGCACCTTCCAAACACACGACCAGTACCATCTAGAAGGACAAGGGCAGCAGATACTTGGGAAGACCACAACCTGAAGATTCCCCTCCAAGTCACTCACCACCCTGACTTGGAAATATATCACCATTCCTTCACCGTCACTGGATTAAAATTTCCTCCCCAGCAGTACTATGGGTATACCTCAGGGACTGCAGCAATTCCAAAAGGCAGCAGCTCGCCACCACCTTCTGAAAGGCAACTAAGGATGGGCAGTAAATGAGAAGTTACGAAACTTGTATT
Organism: Scyliorhinus torazame; assembly: GCF_047496885.1. Classification (NCBI taxonomy): domain Eukaryota; kingdom Metazoa; phylum Chordata; class Chondrichthyes; order Carcharhiniformes; family Scyliorhinidae; genus Scyliorhinus; species Scyliorhinus torazame. The sequence continues at coordinate 211,128,845 of NC_092713.1, read as the reverse complement.
GATAGAACACATCTGGGGTACAGTACATTTCTGATTAAAATCAAATTACTGCGGATGCTGGAATCTGAAACCAAAGAGAAAATGCTGGAAAATCTTAGCAGGTCTGGCAGCATCTGTAGGGAGAGAAAAGAGCTAATGTTGAGAGTCCAGATGACTCTTTGTCAAAGCTCTGATTGCTACATTTCTGATTGCTGTATTATCAGGAAGCAGAAGCACCAGAAAGACTGTAAGAAATGATTTACAAGGATGATATCAGAATTACGAGGTTATATCCCCCAGGAAAGGAAGGACAGGCTGGATTTCATTTCCAAATAGGGCTCTTTAATACGGTGAGATGCTTCAAAAAAGTAAACATAGTAGATTTCCAACTAGAAGTAACAAACTAGTGGCCAAGGAATCAAATAGAAAATTTAAAATAAATTACTTTACCCAGAGGGTAGTGAGAAAGTGAAGCTTACTATCACAAGTAGTTGAAGCGAATAGTAGAGATGTGTTTAAGGTGAAGCAAGATAAGCATATGAATGAGAAGGGAACTGAGGGCAATGCTGATGGAGTTAATGAAAACTCAATCGGAGCGTAAATGACAGCATGGACTAACTGGGCTGAATAGCATGTTTTCTGTATGCAACAAAAATTACTAGCAACCATAAGTACTTGAAAGATGCAACATGCAATAATATGGCACGATTAACATAGGAAAGTGTGGGGGGGGATTGGAATTAAAAAGTGGTCACATGGGTAGAGGGGGGTAAAGGATGTGAACTGGCATTTGAATGTCAAGGAATTTAATTCAACGACAGAGGGAACATGTGGGTTTTGATAAAACGGGCACAATTGAGAAACAGAACACAATGCGGGATAGGATGCGAGGAACAGAGTTACGGTTTATGTAGGATGGAGATGTGGAGGCTTGCGAGGAATACTGGAGAACAGAGGGGTTTGTTATGTTTAAAGTAACAGACGTTTTGGAACAAGCTCAGAAACTGTGACAGTACTCGTTTAAAGTTCATTACCAGCAATCTTTGCGAACAGAGATATTTGATGCTGGCTGGTTCTAAAGGAATTCAAAAGATGGAACAAGTGCCACAGTACAGGTAAAGTACACTGGTTAGTTTACAATTGGAGTACTGTATGCAACTCAGGGTGCACTATTAGAGAAATATATTAAACATGGAATGGGTGCAGTGAAGATATCCTAAAATGATAATACTAGTTATGACAGGTTATATTTGGAATGCTTCACTGTAAGTAGCTAATGATTCAGAGAATATATATGAAAAGGAGATTAAAACATTTGAAATGAAGTATGGAAGTGGGATTAGAGCTTCAGTTGGAGAGCTAGTGCTACCCTGGAGAATATGGCTATATGTAGAATTGTCCCAAGTGTAGTTAAGCATTCAAGGATTCCACGTCTACATTTGCCTTCAGCAAGCTCTTGGTTCTCCAAGGAGACAACGTGAAGATGAGCAAATTTCCCAATAGAGAATTCCTATACCTCCCAACATCCAATGACACAACCACACTACGAGTTATATAAAATATCCAACTGCTCACTGATTCTAGTGAGGAACAGTTGCTGAGGAATTAATTCTAGGTGTAGAAACATCTACTTTTATTTTAAAAGTTCAAATGCCAAGACATACCATAAGTCGTGCATGATTTATATTCCATGTAAACGTAGTTAAAGTTTTGTGCTTCAAATCCACTACTGAATCTTCTAGAACGAAGGCTGAGTGGGCGACATGAGTAGGAAACAATCTCTCTGCCCACCGAGGCACTATGCCTGTCTTGGTGAGTAATCGTCGGGAAATCACTTTGTCAGGAGTTACCTCACGGTGGATGACATCCTCTGTAAGAACGTGCTTGCTGGGAGAGTAGAAACATTGAAATGGTGATGATGTACAGGAAACTGCAGCTTTCAATCAATAATGTATTTTATCGTACATTACTCCAAACAACCCCATATTATAGAAATTATTTTATTCCACCCAAGAAACCAATTAAAATGTTGTATTTTAGATCAGTAACACTGACTAGCATTCTTCCTCATGGGATAGTATAAAAATAACTGAATTAACTGGTCATTCATTTCATTAATTGTGGAACATTAATAGAGCAGAATAACTGCTATTTCGTCCACATGACAATCACACTTCAAAGATAATCAATTCTCAAGTGCTTGAGACATTTCAATATTTACTCCCAAGTGTTATATGTGGAATGGCTGCTGCACAATGGATTATTTTCCATTCCACCCACAGGCAGGTGGAGAATGAAGTTCTCTGCATCCCGTCCAAAAAATGTCTAACCACAAGCCGAACAACTGCATCAATAATGCGTCCAACAGGTTGATGTGATGTGTCTAGCAGGTAGGCGAAGAGAGTTAGCGTGTTTCTCGATTTTTGTGCGCTTTGCACTTTTAGCTTTCAGCCGCACGAAAAGCAGAGCCTAGTGAGCAAGTCTCCCCCTGTCAGTGCAGAACCTCTCCACTGACAAGTTCTCTGTGGTACCTGCATATGGTGACACAAAATCTGTATCCCTAGTGGCCCAAGGATAATGCTTCAGAGCAACTTGGATGAGGTTCAGTGCCCAAACATGCAGTACACAGGCCCAATGGCATGTGGACGTGCCCGAGCCTCATAAACCAGTTATGGACAAATAGTTCCACTGCCTAGTGGATCCTCAGAGGAACCAAAGGCTAAGCGAGTAACAAAAAATCACTTTGTCAGGAGTTACCTCACGGTGGATGACATCCTCTGTAAGAACGTGACAAAAAATCTGGAGTGAAGCATACCGGCAGGCTGATGCCTTAATATGTAATCTTTCTGGCAATTAAGCAATTACAATTGTATTTCTTTGGTCGAGAGGGGGCCATCCCAGGGTCTCCATGGAGCTTGCGTCGGTTTCCTCTCTGCAGAGTTTCGCTGAACAGATTTACCACTGTTTCATAAATTGTATGGCTGCTAGAGAGGCCTGCACAAATATAATTTTTTCTATTTGCCACATGGGTCACCCCATTGCTTGGAGATGCTATTGATCTGTGCTACATTAGTCTGGTGTAGTTGTTGCATGTACAAAAGGAACTGTTAAAAAAAAAATTTCAATTAAGACCATTACAACCAGCAGAGCCATTTAATTCAATTAGATTCAAACCGTTTATTTCAAAGATGAAAAAAAAAATGCCTGGCAACCAACTTCCTAATCCAGTCCCTGCTGTTCCTCATGATTCAAATAAATATATACACCCCAGAAAATTAATTTGCACTCACTTTTTTAAAAAATTTGGAATACCTGATTATTTTCTTCCAATGAAGGGGCAATTTAGTGTGGCCAATCCATCAACCCTGCACATCTTTTGGGGTGTGGGGGTAAGACCCACACAGACACAGAGAGAATGCTCCACGCAGACAGTGACCCAGGGCGGGATCGAACCTGGGTCCTCGGCGCCATGAGGCAGCAGTGCTAACCACTGCATCACTGTGCTGCCCCTTAATTTGCACTCACCTGTATGGGTTTGGATAGCGCTGCCAGAATGCAGAAAATACTTGGTCCCATGAACTCTTCAGATCATTCAGACCCAGGAAATACTTCATCATTTTTCCCAGAGGATAGGAATGAACCAACGAAAATGGAACTTGTGCCTTGGTCGAGTGGGCAGAGATTATTAACCCTTGATGATGATTATCTAGGTTATTTTAAAACACAGTTAACTGTTGCAATCGGATTAATGGCAGCATATAAATCAGGCCACATTATTTAATTTCTAATCTCTATGTTTCTATCTTCTTCCTGATAGCTAATATTCCTTGGCTCATCAATTTCCCTTCCTGAGGCTGCATATGTCCCTGCATTTTCCCCTCCTGACCCACAGAATTGTTATGACACAGAAGGGGCCATCTGGCCCGTCTGCACCGGCTGTCAAAATGAGTATCCTGGCTTTTTTAAAAATTTGTTCATGGCACGGGAGTGTCGCAGGCTGGGCCAGCATTCACTGCCCATCCCTAATTGTCCTTGAGGGGGCAGTTAACAGTCAACCACATTGCTGTGGATCTGGAGTCACGAATAGACCAGACCAGGGACGGAGGACAGATTTCCTTCCCTAAAGGACATTAGTGAACCAGGTGTTTTTTTAACTACAATGGTTTCATGTTCATCATAAGACTTTTAATTTTATATTCTTACTGAATTCAAATTTCACCATCTGCGGTGGCGGGATTTGAACCCGAGTCCCCAGAGCAGTTCTCTCCTGCTTAGTGCCATTCCCCTGCACACGATCACTTGAATAAAAACCTAATGCCCGCTTAAATGCCTGGATTGACCCTGCCTCCGCCCACATTGCAGGCCGTGCTTTCCAGACCCCCTCCCGGAGACATTGCCTCTTCCCCACGTCCAGCCCAGCCCCTCCACGGCCATCTCTCGAGTCCAGAGGAAGGTCAGACACATGTCCACCAGCCGACCTTTGACTCCATTGTTAACCTCCGGCTGGCCGTTCAAGTTCGAGGTCGCAGCCGTGGATTCCCCTCCCTCCTCAGAAGGGTTGGCTCTCACCTGCTTCATGTTCCCGTGCGGGGGTCGCGGGTCGGAGCCGCCTCCGATCACCAGCAGCGGCCGCACCGCGCCACCATCTTGCCGCCTGCCTGCCGGCCGACAAGAGGTCCACTTCCGGAGCAAAGGGCGCCTGGGGACGCGCAGGCGCCGGGATCCTGCCACACACAGGCTCAGGTCTGTCCTGTCAGCCGCTGAGAGACGTTTGAAGTGGAGCTGAAGTGAAGTCTGACAGAAATGTGATACAAAATCATGATACCATTAAAGGCCGGCAACAGCTCGGTCCTTTTCCTTAAACCTGAACTTCAATATCTATCAGACTGGAGGTGACCTCTGGTGGATCACTGCTAGTCTGCATAGAAATTTATACTTCAATATTTTTATGAATAATGTACTGTTAAAACCTTAAAATGCAGAGGTAACAATACTTAAGATCATAAAATGATAAGACTGCCTCTCATGAATGTTCCAAATCCAACCTGATGATGCTGGTGTAGATGTAATATGTATAGTACTCATTTGTCTTGCCAAGTTGTATTTAACTTGATGATAAACAGTCAAAGTCTTCCAGTTGATGACAAATTATTAATTATTTATTGAGTAACAAAATAATATACATGTGAGGTCTTTTACTTTAATACTTTGACTAGTAATAGAATTAACTAAGATTAGATTAAATTAACAATGAATATAATACACCAGGCATTGTCAAACCAGGGGGTGCGACCCGCTGGTAGGTCGCGGGCAGGTGTCGGGAGGGTCGCGGAGCCTTCCGTCGCAGCGCTCCCGATCGCGCAAATCTGCGCGCAACAGCCGCAGCAGCCGGCTGTTAAAAACGCCGGCTGCAAGCGGCCTTCAAAATGTAAAAAATAATGCGACCGCACTGCACATGCATGCCAGATCATCGGCGCGCATGCATTTGGCATGCGTGCGCAGTGCGGCCGCTTTTTAAAAAAACGGTCGCAGCTTTTTGTTTTAGAAGTTCGGGTGGGCTTTATTCATTTATTTTATTCATCTAATTTTAATTGTTTTCATTTATTTTATTAATTTTCTTTTTTTTTTCTTTTTACAAGTTTGGGGGGGGTTTATTTGATAACATTTTACCGGGGAAAAATGCAGAACTTTGGACAGATGGAGACTCCATACTTTCCGACACCGGAAGGCTTCTCCTTCATCCAACAGGTTCCATTGGAGGAGCGTGTACAATGGCCAAAGGGACCCAAAACCATTTCCTCCATTTTTGTCAGCAACAAATAAGGTAAGAGAAAATGGTGGGTCGCGCAGGTCGGCCGGCGTGGGTCGGGAAGGTCGGCCGGGTTGGGTCCCGAAGGTTGGCCGGTTGGTAAAAACGGGTCCCCGGGAAAAAAGTTTGAAGAACACTGTAAATCACTACACTCTGAGCTGGTCACTTCTATCCTTTAGTTGCAATACACACACACTAACCTAAGAAAGAGTGGGAAACTCCTTATATAGTTCCTGTTAGTTGTTGCCCTCTAGTGATCATCTGACTGTACTGACTGCACGTTAACTAATTATGTATTAACATATACAGAGATCACTACAGCTGGCACGGCTTTGCTCGGGTTCCCAAACTTCCAGCACAATGTTGGCATGACTCTCAAGTCTTGCAAAAGTTTGGTGACATCAGGCCACAACATGGTCCCCAAGCAAAGCAGCAGCATTGGGCAGGTGAGGGGATAACAGAGGTGAGGTACAGTTTGGGACCAATGAATTGAGTGACAATTTTTGTGGGGAGGAGGCATCAAATTTCAGCAGCCTTACTTACAAATAGTTTGAATGCGGCCAATTGCATATGGTGACCAGTATCCTGGTTTTGCCAGGGCTGTTCCGGTCTTTCATTTAACTCCCCAGTATCCCAACAGTTTGTTCAAAATAGATCAAATCTCTGTGACTGGATCCTGAACTTTCTAACCCACAGGCCACAATCAGTAAAGATAGGCAACAACACCTCCTCCACGAACAGCCTCAACACTGGAGCCCCACAAGGCTGAGTCCTCAGCCCCCTACTATACTCCTTATACACCTATGACTGTGTGGCCAAATTCCCCTGCAACTCGATTTTCAAATTTGTTGATGACACCACCATAGTGGGTCGAATGTCAAACAATGACAAGACAGAAATGAGATAGAGAATCTGGTGAACTGGTGCGACGACAATAATCTCTCCCTCAATGTCAACAAAACGAAGGAGATTGTCATCAACTTCAGGAAGTGTAGTGGAGAACATCCCCCTGTCTACATCAATGGGAACGAAGTAGAAAGGGTCGAGGGCTTCAAGTTTTTAGGTGTACAGATCACCAACAGCCTGTCCTGGTCCCCTCATGCCGACACTGTAGTTAAGAAAGCCCACAACCACTCTACTTTCTCAGAAGACTAAGGAAATTTGGCATGTGAGCTCGGACCCTCACCAACTTCTACAGATGCGCCATGAAAAGCATTCTTTCTGGTTGTATCACAGCTTGGTATGGAGCCTGCTCTGCCCAAACTGCAGGAAACTACAAAAGGTTGTGAATGTAGCCCAGTCCATCACGCAAATCAGCCTCCCATCCATTGACTCTATCTATAATTCCCGCTGCCTCAGAAAGGCAGCCAGCATAATTAAGGGCCCCACGCACCCCGGACACACTCTCTTCCACCTTCTTCCGTCAGGAAAAAGATACCAATTTGAGGTCACGTACCAACCAACTCAAGAACAGCTTCTTCCCTACTGCCATCAGAGTTTTGAATGGACCTACCCCGTATTAAGTTGATCTTTTCTCTACACCTTGCTATAACTGTAACATTATATTCTGCAGTCTCTCCTTCCTTCCCTATGTACGGTATGCATTGTTTGTACAGCATGCAAGAAACAACACTTCACTGTATACTAATACGTGTGACAAAATTAAATCAAATCAAATCAAAATGTTCTGTTTTTTTAAAATCAAAGAATCAAACGACGCATTTAACCAATGTCTTCATAAGGTTGGCCATATTCCGGGAGATGTCATCACATGACCTCTACATTAACTTGCCCTTCGCCTATATTCCTGCCATTGGTCACCCAGCATGTGAATCATATTGGAGCCCTGCCTTCCCAATGATTTTAAATTGGCCGGAATTTTCAATTTTCTCTTTTACGAGATCTGCTGGACCAGGCAGGAAAAGTGGTGTGCAGCACATCGGCTGCATAGCCAGCCTTTCTGACCACTTTAGAACAGAAAGATCCTGGGGACATGTCGCATGCTGTCATGGTGGCAGGACAGGGCCTTAAAGAGTCAGCAATTTCACCTTTCGATACCTGGTTAAGAAAAAAACAAAGAATCTTCCCCACAGACACGGAGACCCCTCTCCCTCCACACGAGACCCCTCCCCCCCCCCCCCCCCCCCCCCCCCCCCCCATCCCCCCATCCCTCAAACACAGAAAATCTCCTCCGGACGGATAGCAGAACGCACCACCCACCATGGAGCTTCCCAGAGGAACCACCCCTGATGCTTGGCAGGCCCCCGAAGGCACTGCCAGGGCACTGTTTGGCCATGCCTCTCTCTCCCAGGGTCTGTACCTACCTGTGCATCTCGGCATGGTCTCTCCGCCTGGTTCACTTTCCTCCAGACCTGTTATAAACATTGTTGACATGATGTCACATTAGCAATAGGGAAAATCTCAATGTGGGGGTTGATAAAACAGGAAATCCCACTAATGAGATGAAAATGTATCTAAATAACCAGGAACCTCATTATGTCAGTTGCACGGGACGGGGATGATCATACTGTGAGATTTCACTGGCGAGAATCTCGTTATTGGCTTCTTGTGGGATTTTGTGCCCATGTCACCAATTGCGCCCACGGCAAAGGTGGGTGTAAAATCCCGGCCAGAGTGTCAAGGTTTGAACTTTTGACAATTTTGTCACTGTACAGTTGCATGGTCTAAATTTAATGGTTCCTTAATCCAGATTCAGTTTGCTTGGCCACAGAGTATTTCATTATCTCAAGTTCTACTTCACCTTCTTATGACCTTATTTCTAAGCAAACATTTATCCAACTATTTTTTTCTTAAATCACATTTTAATTTTCTTTTGCTGTTTCTGATGTGTCACTTGCATCCCCACCCAAAAGTTATATTTGGAAGGGAAGTGTAGTGATCTGCATATCTGTTTATATACAAGGGGTCAATGTAAATGCACTACAACTAAGCAATCACTAGAGGGAGCACGGGAAATGTATAAATAGAGACAGACAGGAAGTCAGAGGCACTCTTCACAGGAACGGCAGCTGGTGAGCAGGACACAGACAGGCAGCTCAGATGTAACATATAGTATAAGCGCTGGAGAGAGAACAAACTCACATAATAAAGCATCTACTTCAACTGTAAGACTACGAGCTTTATTCAGACAGAAGGAATAATACATGGTACCAGGAGACTTCACAACGCTTATTATAAGATTACACAAGATACAGACAAAGATAGATCGAAATGACAAGAAAACTCAGACCGGACATTCGACGTGGGGAGACATCGCTGATTCAATGAAACTCGTTGGAACTCCACCGCAGCTGAAAACAACCAGTAATTTAAGTCACAGATGGAAACGTTTTAAACAAATGTTCAAAATATATATCACAGCTAATGATTTGAGAACGGCCTCTGAAGAAATGAAAATAGCACCGCCCCTAGCAGGACATGAAGCTAGAGAAATCAAAACGGCTTTAAATACTTGAAAGGTGAAGACATCAACAAACTAGAAGTAATACTCAAAAAATTTGAAGATCACTGTAACACCAGTAACAATGCTGCTTTAAGACATTCAATGCTCAGAGACCAAATTGCGAAACTCAAACAATCATCACCAGAACAGAAAGGTTTAATGCTGGAAATCGCAATTGAAAAGTGCAGGTCAAAAGAAAAATGTAACATTAACTTTTTACCAAGAACAAACTGTTGCTAACTTTCTGGTTGGTTCAATTGCTCTGTTTTATTACCTTTGCTCTCGAGTCGCCAGGTATCTTTATTATACCGCCACGAGGTTCAAGTCCAAGTAATTATCAGTAACTCAATACACCGATTAGTAAGATTCAAATCAAAGCACATTTATTATACAGTAATCGCTACTCATGCACAAGTTCTACGTCTAAGCTACTTCTACAACTAACAGGCCTATACTTAACTTCGGACTGGCCCACCAGGTCAGGGGAACAAATGGCCTTTCGTTTGGGTTGTGAGTCTGCGGGATTTGAAGTTGGTACGGATTGGTAGCTAGGAGCGCCTATCTCGTAGCGAGCATTGAATTAAGACTTACTTTCGGTGGTCACTGCACCGGTCACGGTCAAGGTTGGTTCGCGTTGCTGGGTGACCCGGGCAGGACAAAGAGATGAAGAGAGCGATTTGAACTTGGGGCTTAACTCTTATAGTCCCCAGGGGCTTCCCGCCTTTCGGGGCGGACCCTGTACCTGGTTCTAGGTGATTGGACTTCGTTCCAATCGCTTGGTTCGATTTCTCCAATACTGGAGCGGTTCCCTGATCGATGGGCGGTCTTGAGGTGTTCGTTAACCTCTTTTGTGTTGGCTCCTGCTGGCGCCGGGGAGTCTGGCTTAGATTTGAGTGTCCCAAATGTTGCCATTGTCCCCGGGGATTGCTCATCAGTATGTAGATGGCTGCTACATTGTTATGCTGATGGTCGCTGGTATCGATGCTGTCTGGGCTTTTGCAGAGTTAACTGCACAGCAAACCTGCACCTCCTGGTTTCTGCCTGTGTTGGCTGACATTCCCATCAGCCTTTGCCGTTCGCCATTTTAAATCGGGAGTTGGCCAATTTAGGTGGCTACAAAACATTGAAATCCATGTTAAAATGGCGTCTCAGCACATTTCAAATTCCCCGGGGAACAAAAGACGCAAATCTGTTTCTGCGCATGCGCAGGAAACCACAGCCGTGCATGCACAGTTGCAATCAGCCGTTTTGTGCGAAGACAGTTCTGTGCATGCGTAATTGAAAAAACGTTTTGGCCGCAGATAGTTCTGCGCATGCACAAGCTGCACATGTGCAGTCAGAAGAAGATTGAACACCGTTCGAAGATGGATCTGCGCGTGCGCGTTGAAGAAAAAGAGCACAGTAAAGGAAAATCGATTTGCGCATGCGCAATCGATTGGTACGCGTGACGTTACGAGTGTCATGACGTCAGAAGACTCACACCACGCCCTCTTAAAGCAATACTGCCCGAAAATTAAAAATAAGAGTTTTAAAGCTACGAAACCCAATTTGTTTTACCTCGAAAGACAGCACAATGCCTGAACGTCTACCAGCAGTTGAAAATAACTTTTGCAGCACCCTGGAACAAGCAGTTTGCACCACCCAAAGTGAAGAGCACAATGACAAATCCAAAACCAAAGAAGATGATTTGTTCATTGAACATGAAGAGCACAATAACAAATCTGAAACAAAAAAGATGATTTGTTTATTGAGAAATACTACTCAGACATGGCTGAGTTCTTCGGATATGCTAATCATAGCATCAGCGACATGGTTGGAAAGCTCAACACGACTCTACTCTTGGTAGATGAATCCAAGACCATGATGCAATGGCAGATCGTCGATACATTGGATGACAGCAACCTGTCAAATACCCAAGAAGAAAACAATGCCACACAGTGAGTACTGACTGACTCCATTGAGAGAGCACAGATCGACTCCACAGAGAGAACACTGCACGACTCCACACAGAGAGCGATGAAAGACTCCACAGACAGAGTGATGCAAGCCTCCACAGAGAGCATTTAGACAGACTCCAAAATGGAAGCAACTAAAGACTCCATAGCGAAATCCATGCATGAACAAGACCATGAAGGCCTATCCACCTTATCTGAGCAACCAGAAGCAGACTATGAAAGTCTACCAAGCTCACGTGAACAACAAAAAGACTATGCAAATCTACCCAGCACACATAATCAACAAGAAGACAATGTAAGTCTGCCCACTGTATGTAAGAACAGTGACAATGTGATCACAATCAACATACAAGATGTGCAAGATCACAGTGAGACTGACAGATCTCAGCTCGTCTGTACAGATCTCTCAACAATCAGAGTAGAGATACTCATGAGTCCAGTGAGACCACGTCAATTGAAACCTCATCTACTCTAAACTACCCACAAGAAAATGAAATCTTGAAGATTTTGATTCCAGAAGAGAAGCACCAAGAAACCAATGATGATTCAAATGAACCAGAAATGACTCCAGAAGAGGAGCACCAAGGAAGCAAAGAGGTATCAAATCAACCACAAATGGCTGATGTCACCAAGATCAATGCAACATCAAATCATTCTCACAATCCTCAAGAAGAAATGCTCAATGAAACACCAGATACCACAAAGGACACTGTGACACCAATAACTTTGAGAATGACTCAAATTATCCACACGGAACAGTCATTGAGCCAACAAGAACAACAAAAACCACAAGAAGCACAACCGAAACAAGAACAACAACAGCAACAACAAGAAGCACAACAAGAACAACAATGAATACAACAAAAACAGAAACAAGTACGACAAAAACAACAACAAGAACAACAACGAAAACAACAAAGACAGAAACAACACCAATGAAACAACGACCTGTACAACATGGTACAACTCTGCACATGAAGGACAATGCAACAGCACACTCCAAAACAATGACAAGAGTACAAACATCCCATGGCATGACAACAAATCTCACAAATGCACATTTGCTCCAGAACAAACAAGCACACCAGCTTTCAAGGCAGATGACACACTAAATCGATACCACAAGCACAGAAAAAAGTCCACGTCAGTCAACATCAGTGGTTCGACCATTCGAACATCTCGTGATGACTTGTTGGTTACTTAAACAGAACAACACTGACAGCATTCACGCAGAAATTACAATATCAAAATCACCACGTCAACCACAGAAGAAGAACAAAAACACAATTGAATAAATTCATAAAGTTGGACTCATAATTTTTTAAATTAAGATTGGACTCATAAGTATTAATTGGCTTTGTATAATCATCAATATCATCACAACTTGTACACATCATAATTAATCTAACTGTTTTGTACAATTTTCTTTAATACTGTAGAGAAAATATGTAAAAGAAAAAAGGGGGGATGTAGTGATCTGCATATCTGTATATACATAAGAGGTCAATATAAATGCACTACAACTAAGCAATCACTAGAGGGAGCATGGGAGATGTATAAATAGAGACAGAAAGGAAGTCAGAGACACTCTTCACAGGAAAGGCAGCTGGTGAGCAGGACACAGACAGGCAGCTCAGATGTAATATCTAGTATAAGCGCTGGAGAGAGAACAAACTCACACAATAAAGCATCTACTTCAACTGTAAGACAACAAGCTTTATTCAGACGCAAGGAATGCTACAGGAGGAACTTCCACTTATATTCCAAAGTGTTTTTTAGGCAATTAAATGTTTCTGAAGTGTAGTCATTGATGTAAGATGGGATATGTGTTACAAATATGAACTTTATAGGATAGTTATAGAATCACTACAGTACAGTGCAGAAGGAGGCAATTTGGCCCATCAAGCCTGAACCGACTTTCCGAAAGAGCACCCTAACCAGACGCCCATTCTATCCCTGCAACCCCATCCAACCCACAAAACCCTGGACTCTAAGGGACAATTTAACATGGCCAATCCACCTAACCTGCACATCTTTGGATTGTGGGAGGAAACCGGAACACCCAGAGGAAACCCACGTAGACACGGGAAGAAAGTGCAAATTCCACAGAGACTATCACCCAAGGTCGGAATTGAACCTGGGTTCCTGGCGCTGTGAGTTAGCAGTGCTAACCACTGGGCCACCATGTAACCCTGTTTTATGTTTTAGGATTCTCCCTTTAATTTAATTTGGAGGAATGAAGGGGTCATGTAACCAGCTCTCAACTCTGCCCAACAATAAGCCTGGGTGGCTTGGTAGCTATGGGGACAAGAGGGACCCAAGACTTGCTGAGAAGCGGCAAGATGTTCACCTGTGGTCAATGGCAAAAGCGTCAGTGCTGACTGCTAATATGCAGCTAGTTTCCAAGTTTATTTTAAAAGATACTTATTCCAAACATGTTCAACATAATAACACAACTTTAATATCCAACAGGGTACACAGTTTGTATATTTTCCCCATTTACTCACCTCCTCACCGGCGACAAACAGCCCTGGCGACAAACAGCTCCTCAAATATAGTCATGAACAGCCTCCACTGTACCTCGAAGCCCTTCTCCAACCCTCTTACGGCAAATTCGATTTTCTTCACCCTGAGAAACGTGTACAATTCTCCCAACCATGCCGCGATCCCCAGTGACGTAGACAACCTCCAATTCAAAAAATCCATCATCAGGCAATCAGAGAGGCGAAGGCCATGACATCGGCCCCCTTCCCCTCCAGCAGCACCGGTACCCCCGACACCCCAAAGATCGCCACCATAGGGCCCGGCTTCATCTCAAACCCCAGAATCTTCAATAGGTTCCCCCCTGCATCTTCTTCCGGGAGCAACATTTTCTTCAAAAACGCATATTCCAGTACCTGAGGTAACGAGGACAGCTCCTTGCGCACTAAGTTCCGCACCTACCAGAACCCAAACTCAATTCCCTCTGGTAGCTCAAACTCCCGCTATTCCCCAGCCCAGCAAACTTGCCCTCCTTAAACATGTCCCTGACCCGCACTAGCCATTCCTCCCACCGTCTCCTGTACATCCCATCCATCCCCCTGCCGCAGACCTACGAGTCCCACACAGTAGTGTCATCACTGACATGTGCCCCAGTTTAAAGTGCTTCCTCAGCTGGTTCCAAATTCCCCCCCCCCCCCCGGTCCCCCCTGGCCAGCATCGTCTCACCTTTTCCACATTCCCTGCCCAATAGTAATGCAGAAAATTTGGGAGTGTCAGTCCCCCTTTCTGCCTCTGCCTTTGTAACAGAGTCCTACTAACCCTCGGCACCTTTCCTGCCCACACAAATTCCGAGATCAATGCATCTACCTTGCGGAAAAAGACCGTGAGGACGAAAATTGGGAGGGACTGAAAAACAAACAGCGATCTTGGCAGTTAGTTCATCTTCACCACCTGTACCCTCCCCTCTAATGTCAAAGGCAGATAATCCCACCGTTTAAGGCCCCTCTTAACCTCCTCCACCAACCCCGTCAGGTTCCTATACACTGTGGCCCACTCACGTGTTACATGGATACCCAAATACCAGAACCTCTCCCTTGCCATTTTAACGGCAGAGCTCCCAGATACGCCCGGCCCTGAAGCTATTAACGGGAAGACTTTGCTTTTCCCAATATTCAATTTATAGCCTCAGAAGGCCCCAAATTTCTCCAGCCCATGATTCTGTCCATGCTTTCTAATGGGTCCGTCACTAACAGCAATAGGTCATTGGCATACAGAGATACCTGGTGCTCCTTGCGCACCCCCACCCCCAAACCCCCACCACTCTGTCGAGGCCCAAAGTGCAATCACCAAGAGCTCAATCACCAGGATGAACAGCAGCGGGTACAGCGGACATCCCTGCCTCGTTCCCCAATGCAGCCCAAAATACCCTGAGTTTGTCTCATTCATTCACACACTTGCCATGGGGGTCACAAACAACAACTGAACCCATGCCACAAACCTCGGCCCAAACCCAAGCCTCCCCAGGATTTCGAACAAATACCTCCACTCTACGCGTTTGAAGGCCTTCTCTGTGTGCATTGACTCAATCACCCCCGGCACTCCGCCCCACCCCCTCCACTCCCCCCCCCCTCCCCGCCCTCCGAACGGGGTCATAATTATGTTTAGCAACCTCCTACTATTACTAGAGAGCTGACTCCCCTTCACAAACCACGTTTGGTCCTCCATGACAATCTCCAATACACATCCGTCCAACTTTTTCCCCAATCCTTTGTCAGGACTGTCACGTCTGTGTTCAGCAGCAAGGTGGGCTGATAGGACCCACACTCCAGCGGATCCTTCCCCTTTTGGAATCAGTGAAACCGGCGCCTACACCAGCGCAGCCAGTTCTCCCTCCCCCACTGCTTCATTGAAGATACCCAGAAGGTGGGGGGCCAACTCCATCGCGACTGCTTATAAAATTCCACCGGAAGCCATCCGGCCCCGGCGTCTTGCCCAGCCTCACCATACCAATACACTCCATCACCTCCTTTAACCCTAATGGTTCCTCCAGCTCCTGCCCCTTCCCCACCTCCAACTCCGGGAAGTCCAGCCCATCCAGGAACTGACCCATGACATCTCCCCGCCCACTCCCTGGCTCAGCCCTATACAGCCCCTCATAAAAGGCCTTGAACACCTAATTTATTCTCTCTGGGTCCCCGGCAAACCCTGTTTTCTTATTCAGCAGTATGGCGACCCCTCCGCCTCGACTTCGAGTCGAACCTCGAGTGGAACACTTGCCCTACCCACCTCTTCCTCAGCCTCATCTGATCGTTCACCCGGAGACATGTCTCCTGCAGGAAAATCACCTCTGCTCTCAAACTTTTCAAGTGCGCCAACCCCGGGACCGCTTGACTGGCCTATTTAGCCCGTGGGCATTCCATGTCACGACTCTCACCAGAGGCGCCCACCTCCCCTCCCTCCTAGAATCCACCATCATCAGCCTTGGGTTCCGACCCCCCATCCCCACTCTGAATCAGGCCCATCCAAGGTGGCCCCAGGCCCTGTCTATGCCCAAAACACATCCCCCATACCAGCCGCGTCACCTCCCTCCCCCTGCCCCCCTCAGGTTTCAGGAAGCAAGTTAAAATGTGGTAACTGTTAACTGTAAAGCTATTTCTTTGTTGCTAAGGTGCTTAATTCTGTGTTCTAATTAAAGTTTGTTTTAATATAAAAGCTGCCTACTGGCCAGTGCTATCACTCCTGTGATGCAGTTAACATTTTCTCATAGTTTTACCAAATGAAAATAGTTAGATTCTAATCTGGGAACTTAACATATTGACCAGATAACTTGTTTATGTGGTGTTGGTGGAGGGGTAAATATCGGCTAGAACACTGAGGAGAACACTCCTACTCCCTTCACAAAGTGCTAGGATTGCTTATGTTTACCTGTTATGATTTTCCAATAATTGAATTTATGAACTCTACAAAACAATAAAATGATTAAATATACACCATTTGGCACTTAAGAAGACAAATTCAATAAATGTACAAATTTATTCCTACAAAATAGGAACTGCAAGATGAAACAAGGACCAATTGTTACTTTCCAGAAAGGATGGATAAAACAGGAGCCAATCTTTACAAACTTCAAGAAGCATTTATTCCCAGAGATAGATATACATTATGGTTTAGCACAGTGGGCTAAACAGCTGTCTTGTAATGCAGAACAATGCCAGCATTGCGGGTTCAATTCCAGTACCGGCCTCCCCGAACAGGCGCCAGAATGTGGCGACTGGGGGCTTTTTAACAGTAACTTCATTGAAGTCTACTTGTGCCAATAAGCATTTGTTATTATTATTATTATGTTATTGAAGTTATTGATTGCGGAGATCACTATCTATCACTTAGTTTACACCAGACCAAGAACTGACCTGATAAAAACAGTGATGGAGAGATTTGGCAAAAATGCTACACATATCACATCATTTCTCAAATTACTCATGTACTGTATCTCAAGAGTATTTTCTGAATGAAATCTAATTGGCATTTAACTTGCAATGCACAATTTCCACTAATTTCCTTGGGGTCTGTTCCATAGACTGACCACAAGAACACATAAATTAGCAGCGCGAGTAGGCAAATCGGCCCTTCAGCTTTCTCTGCCATTTAATAAATCATGTCTGAACCCCCCTAACCTTGCATTTCTTGTTGATCAAAAATCTGTCTAACTCAGCCTTGAATATATTCCTCTCAGCATCCATCCTGTCAAGTCCCCTCGGTGACTCACTCACTGAGATATTGTTTCCTCAGATTTATTTTGAATTTACTCCCCTTCAAGAACAGACCCTCTACATCATCTAGTCCTGTTAGAATGCTAAAAACAGCAATCATGTCATCTCTTAACCTTTTGTTTTCCAGTGAGATTGACATAATTGTCACCACATTCCAGTGCCTGTTCGGGTACACTGGGGAGAATTGAGAATGTGCAATTCACCTAACAAGCACATCTTTCTGGATTGTTGGGGGGAAACCCATGCAGACATGGGGAGAGCATGCAAACTCCACACAGACAGTGACCCAAGTGGGAATCAAACTCGGGACCCTGGCACTGTGAAACAACAGTGCTAACCACTGTGCTATTGTGTAGCGGGTATGCCCATCCTCCTCGAGCCAAATGGGAAACAATCAACCCAGCCCCGTGTGTTCCATGTAGGTTATAACACCCCTCCTTCCCAAGTCTAAAGACCCCCATAGGCGATGGTGAGAACAATGAAGATGAGTGGATGAAGAAGAAGTTGGACAGCATGGTGGCACAGTGGTTAGCACTGTTGCCTCACAGCGCCAGAGGCCCGGGTTCAATTCTGGCTTTGGGTGACTGTCGTGTGTGGAGTTTGCACTTTCTCCTCCTGTCAGTGTGGGTTTCCTCCTGGCGCTCCAATTTCCTAAAACATTCCAAAGTTGTGCAGGTTAGATGGTTTGGCCATGCTATAAATTGCCCCTTAGTGTCCAGGGATGTGCAGGTTAGGTGGAGTTATGGGGACAGGGCAGGGGAGTTGGTCTAGGTTGGTCGGTGCAGGTTAGGTGGTTCGAATGGCCTCCTTCTGCACTGTAGGGATTCTAAGATTCTATGAAGTTAAAAACATTGATGACAAGGAAGATTCAGAAGAAACCAGCAGAGCCCTGCCGGGTGGCGGGTGAAGCGGGCGCTTTGGCCTTGGCACATCATTGACTGGCTGTGGGACAGGATCTGCCGGAGTATAACGAGTCGGAGAACGATGCTAGCGGCTGGACCGTCTGAACGGGGAGCCCTCCAAAGGTGGTCAAATGACAACGTCTGAGCCAGAGGCTTCAGAAGTCTGTGTCTTCATATCGGATTCAGACAACCAGACATCAGACATTTCTGTATCACGAGAAGAAAACAACGTAGTTGGCTGTGCAGATTGTGGAACCGGAGCAACCTACAGGGCCGAGGTGGAGTTCCCTCAAGGAGCCGTCTGAACAGCAGGCCAGAGTGGGGCAGAGTCCCCCCGAGGAGCCTCCTGAGCCGACGACTGCTGAGCATGAAGACGATTGAGGTGCCGCTTCATAAGGCTGACCTCGAACACGTACCTGGTATGAAACGGGATCGGTTTGACGAACGCTGACCCCTGGAAGCCAGCGAGGACCTTCACCATAGTTACGGGCGTTGACCGCCTTGTCAGGTGCGAAATGTCATAAAAGACAATGCCTATTCGTCCATGGAAATCTTGTGTGCCACGCACTTTTGCGCCGACGTTGGGTTGTAACAAACCCAACCGAGTCCAGTCGGTGTTATGGGGGAAAAAAAATCATACAGCTATTCGACTCTAGTGTACTTCATCCTCACTCTCATGAGAGACCAGACAAAGACTCTTGGAGTTAAAAACTAGTCTATAGCTCTATAGCCATAGTGAGGACTTTCGGAATTCTGATTAGGACACCAACAGCCCCAAATAAATGATAATACAAACAGTTATATCTCAAGATTCAATTACAAGAAATTAGCATATACCAATAATTTGTTACTAGTTATCTATGTCCAATCATGACTAACGGTTAAGGTTACATCATGCAGAGTATATAAAAATAATTAACCAATCATATTAAAGGTCCACATGCTTAATTAAACTATCCAATCATTACAAAAGAACATACGTTGTCTCGAAATTAGTGATATCTGTAGTCCCTTATCTGAGGTGCAGCCGTCATTCATGTTTTCTCCTTTTTGCTATCAGCAGACATACTGGGCCATCACAATGGTACCTTGTTACACATTGCAGAATAGACCTTGAATTGTAACATCTGCAGCTGCTCTGCCTGAAATTGGCCTCTCAAAGATACATTGTATCCTTGAAATATATGTTACACTTGCCAGACACAGTCTGACAATTCAGTTTTCTCAGTAAAATGGTGAAACTGTCGGTTTTAAAATGGTTGTTGCTCTCTTTGGTTGGCTCTGAATATGGCAGTCAATATGGTCGCCTTCCTTAATCCTAATTATGTTTGCTCTAGAGTCGCCAGGTACGATACCGCCACAAGGTTCAAACCGAATACTGATCAAAGGAACCAATACACCAGTTAGTTAGTTCAAAGTCAATACTATTTATTTACACACACAATAATATCTACTCATGCACAAAATACTACAGACTAAACTATCACTACTGCTAAAGCCTATACTTAGCTTCGGGCGCCCACTCAGTCAGAGGAACAACGGCCGTTGTTCGGATCTGAGGCTGCTAGGGTCGAAGTGGTGAAGGGGAACAGCTAAGGTCGTCCGTCTGGTAGCGAGTGTTGACCTTGGACTTACTTGCTTCTGGTGCAGCTGGTGGACGGGTCTCTCCGCTGTGAGAGCCAAGTCCAAGAGAGCAATTCTCTCTTGGGGCCTTCTTATAGCTGAAGGGGGCTTCGCGCGCTTTTGAGCGGGCCTTGAACTTGGCCCCAATTAATTGGACCGTATCTTGATCACTCGTATTGATCTTGACCAATAAACGGCTGGGTGCCCTGATGGCTGGGCGAGTCCTAGGTGGCCGTTGGCCTTGCTTTGTTTTCTGCTTTCGGTTTGGGGAACTGGCGCTGTGAGGTCTAGGGCCAGATCGGTTACCTAAGTATCTTCCTTTGTTCCCGGAGATGGGCCATCCATATGCTAATGGACCTCCAGTTTCAGTCTTGTCTGGGAGCTGCGGCTCCAATATGCAGACAGGCTCTGTGCCTGCTTGTTTTCTTAACATTGTCCATTTTTCCCTGCAATCTTTGCAAATGTCCATTTTGTATTCTGGAAGTGGCCATCCCAGATGGCTACACAGTATACAATCTAGTATCTGAGGATGCCCAAATTGTCCTATTCAGTCCCTCCTGTCTGGCCCTTGGCTTTACCCAAACGGGCTAATTCGGTGTTGAGAATACTGGCCAGCCTCTCGGATATCGGGGGGCATCCTAAACTACCCTGTTGTAAATGTTGGCCGCTAATCCTTCCCCCTTTTCCACTTACAAAGGTGCCATAGGTACATGATGGGATGTGACTGTTGCCTTAGGCATTTTATACTGCAGGCAACACATAATGATTGTCCATAAGAGTATTTTCCCTTGGCAATTGTCATCCCTATCCTGGTTATTTCCCACCAGCTAGTTAAACAATTTCCTGCCATTTATGGAACAAATATATCCCACTAATGGTGTGTCCTTGATTGTTTCAGTCTGGTGGCAGTCTGGGCAGCTAGGTTCACCTGCAATCGTCCCTTACGGGTCTGTTCTTTGGAGCGCCTGACATAATCTTGGGCAATCTCTGCATGGCTTGTCCGACCACCTGCCCTGGGGTGTTGTTGATTTACAATGAATCATCCCACCAGATGCCAAACCAGTACTCTGAATTTTTTCCAGAAAGGTGGAATTCCCCCACAGTCAATGAATCTGTAACTTTAAACAAAAACTATGATTTTTTCTACAAAGTAAGCCCCCAGAGCTTATCTCTGTCTGTCGAGTAATTATGTATCACTGGGTAGGGCCCAGCTAAGCTGCTTTAAATACCTCCTTTATAGGTAAGATGTGAACGATTATTTTGCTGTTGTTGTGTCGAGGCTCTAAGGTCTGACAGCACACATTATATAATGTTCCGATTCTGAGCATCATCCTGCAGTGCTTACATATGTCAGGTCCTCCTTATGGGTTATGTATCCTTTAGACCTGGCTCGGTAAACCCAGTCCCCTTTCTCTGTCCCCATTGACTCAAATCTATAACTGTCCTCAAAGATCCCGTTAGCTCAGCTTTCCTGAGGGACAGCCATGATGAATTTTATAGCTCCTTTCTCTGTGCCCCCACCTGGTCGAGTGACAGCCAATTCATGTCTGACTTGGTGGATGTTAAGAAAATTGAACTTGCACAGGGAATCAAATAAATGTTGGGGAATCGTCCTGAATCTTAAACCTTTGATGTCTGAACAAACACCCACTATCAGGTCTCACGCCAGGCTATCGCAAGCCCTTCCTTTGGTCTGTGACTCCGTAGCGTTAATTGCCCTGGTAGCTGTTTGGTTGAGTGTTTGCAAGAGCCCTTCACCCTGTAAATCAATGCTGGTCAGTGCATACTCGGTCCTATAAGCTCCATACCATAGCCCCTTTCTGACTTCTCTGGAGATCCACGAGGAGTAGCTGTTTAATTTGAATAATTGTACTGAGTTGACGACCGAGTTTGTTCATCAAAATAGTCCCCTAGCAAGGGCAGCACGGCACAGTGGTGCAGTGGTTAGCACTGCTGCCCCATGGCGCCAAGGACCCGGGTTCGATCCCGGCCCCGGGTCACTGTCTGTGTGGAGTTTGCACATTCTCCACGTGTCTGCGTGAGTCTTGTTGTGTTATGTACTCTGGGATAACACAGTCTGCAACTGAATGCAGCTTTAACCAAAAGATTCTCCAGACCTTGAAGTTAGTTCAATCTGATTTATTGAACCAGTAGCACAGTTAGCACAGTTCTCTATGAGTTTGACTCTCTACTAACCGAAGTGTGGTTACTCTGTCTAACTGAATCAGACTAGCTCTTAGCCATGTGCTGGAGGCGTGATACTGTACATACACCCTGACTCACTCTGTAGATGTTCATCAGTGGAAAGAGGTGGAGTGTGAGTGCCTCGTGCCTTTTATAGTGAGATACCACCCCTGAGTGTCCTGCCTGCTCATTGGTCATGTCCTGTTCCTTGTGTTCATTAGCTGCCTGTCTGTGCCTGTCTGTATATCATTTTCTGCATGATCCGCATATCATGACATCTCCCCTTTTTAACAAATGTTTTTTTGGCACATGGGAACGTACTTACATGTGGTGGCATATATTAACATATTTACAAGCGGTGGCATATGTGAACGTATTTACATGTTGTAGCGCACAAAGACTCCGTGAGACGAATAGAGTGAAGTCGATGAGGCTTTATTAAGCGTGTCTGTTCCCCCGCAGCTCGATAGTAAACTGGCCTGCGGGGGAAGACTCCGGCTTCTTATACTCCGCCTTCAGGGCGGAGCTAGAGGTCAACGGCCAACCAGGACCCGGGATCTGTCAGCCAATGACATTAGGGCTTCCAGTCCCACATGACCCCCAATACATACTACCACATTCACCCCTTGTCAAAAATGAACCCGGCGGGGTGACACTTCATATGGTGGTAAGGGTTTACAGGGCTGGTCCTGGGAGGAAAAAAAAACATTCACAAGGCAATACAGTATTGTACAATTTTGTCCTGTTGCAACTATTTACAGAGGGTATGGGATGAAAAGCAAAATGTTCTTGTGAAAAGTCCATATTTAGTTTTAGATCGACGCCACGAGTCGGTCGGGTGGTCTGGTCGTCCGTGTCGATCGCCTCGGCCCCGGTGGTGGTGGTGCTTGTACCGGTGTTGTCGCCTCCAGGAGCCTTACGGTTTCAGCTTGGGCTTTATTCTTGGTCGGTGCTGAGGGGAGGGGAACCGATCCTCCTGGGAAGGGGCGGTCGCGGGGTGCGGTGGTGGCAGGAAGGGGGGGGGTTGGGTTGATGGTGTCGGGGGGGTGTGCGTGTTGCCGGTGGGCGCCAGATCCCGCAGGGAGACCGTGTCCTGTCGGCCGTCGGGGTACTCCACGTAGGCGTACTGGGGGTTCGCGTGGAGGAGGTGAACCCTTTCGACCAACGGGTCCGCCTTATGTGCCCGCACATGCTTTCGGAGCAGGATGGGTCCTGGGGCCGCCAGCCAGGTCGGCAGCGACGTTCCAGAGGAGGACCTCCTAGGGAAAACAAGGAGACGCTCATGAGGCGTTTGATTAGTGCTCGTACATAATAACGACCGGATGGAGTGGAGAGCGTCCGGGAGGACCTCCTGCCACCGTGAAACTGGGAGGTCCCTGGACCGTAGGGCCAGTAGGACGGCCTTCCAGACCGTGCCAATCTCCCTCTCTACTTGCCCGTTCCCCCGGGGGTTGTAGCTGGTCGTCCTGCTTGAGGCTATGCCCTTGCTGAGCAGGAACTGGCGCAGCTCGTCACTCATGAAAGAGGACCCCCTGTCGCTGTGGACGTATGCGGGGTAACCAAACAGTGTGAAGATGCTGTTCAGGGCTTTAATGACTGTGGCCGCGGTCATGTCAGAACAGGGAATGGCAAAAGGGAAGCGGGAGTATTCGTCCACCACATTAAGAAAATATGCGTTGCGGTCGGTGGAGGGGAGGGGCCCTTTGAAATCGAGACTGAGGCGTTCAAAGGGGCGGGAAGCCTTAATCAGGTGCGCTCCATCTGGCCTGAAAAAATGCGGCTTGCATTCCGCGCAGATGTGGCAGTCCCTTGTGACTGTACGGACCTCCTCTAAAGAGTATGGGAGATTGCGGGACTTGATGAAGTGGTAAAACCGAGTGACCCCCGGGTGGCAGAGGCCCTCGTGGAGGGTTTGGAGGCGGTTAATTTGTGCGTTGGCACATGTGCCGCGGGATAGGGCATCGGACGGCTCGTTCAGCTTTCCGGGACGATACAAAATCTCATAGTTGAAGGTGGAGAGCTCGATCCTCCACCTTAAGATCTTGTCGTTTTTGATTTTGCCCCGCTGTGCATTATCGAACATGAAGGCTACCGACCGTTGGTCCGTGAGGAGAGTGAATCTCCTGCCGGCCAGGTAATGCCTCCAATGTCGCACAGCTTCCACTATGGCTTGGGCTTCCTTTTCTACTGAAGAGTGGCAGATTTCTGAGGCGTGGAGGGTCCGGGAGAAAAAGGCCACGGGTCTGCCCGCTTGGTTAAGGGTGGCCGCTAGAGCTACGTCGGAGGCGTCGCTCTCGACCTGGAAGGGGAGGGACTCGTCGATGGCGCGCATCGTGGCCTTTGCGATATCCGCTTTGATGCGGCTGAAGGCCTGGCAAGCCTCTGTCGACAGAGGGAAGGTCGTGGTCTGTATTAGGGGGCGGGCCTTGTCTGCGTACTGGGGGACCCACTGGGCACAGTATGAAAAGAACCC
This sequence comes from Scyliorhinus torazame, assembly GCF_047496885.1. Classification (NCBI taxonomy): domain Eukaryota; kingdom Metazoa; phylum Chordata; class Chondrichthyes; order Carcharhiniformes; family Scyliorhinidae; genus Scyliorhinus; species Scyliorhinus torazame. The sequence continues at coordinate 211,104,206 of NC_092713.1, read as the reverse complement.
CAAGCAGCGTTTCAGGGCTTTTGGGCAGTGCGGGAGGGGAAATTCCATGAGTGCGCGCATACGTTCGGGGTCGGGGCCTATTATCCCATTGCGCACTACGTAGCCCAGAATGGCTAGCCGATCGGTGCTAAAAACGCACTTGTCCTCGTTGTACGTGAGGTTCAAGGCTTTGACGGTCTGGAGGAATTTTTGGAGGTTGGCGTCGTGGTCCTGCTGATCGTGGCCGCAGATGGTTACATTGTCGAGATACGGGAACGTGGCCCGCAACCCTTGTTGATCAACCATTCAGTCCATCTCCCGTTGGAAGACCGAGACCCCGTTTGTGACGCCAAAAGGGACCCGTAGGAAATGGTATAATCGCCCGTCTGCCTCAAAGGCTGTGTACTTGCGGTCACTTGGGCGGATGGGGAGCTGATGGTAGGCGGACTTGAGGTCCACGGTGGAGAAGACTTTATATTGGGCAATCCGGCTGACCATGTCGGATATGCGGGGGAGAGGGTACGCGTCTAGTTGTGTGTACCTGTTGATGGTCTGGCTATAGTCAATGACCATCCTTTGTTTCTCCCCTGTCTTCACTACTACCACCTGCGCTCTCCAGGGACTATTGCTGGCCTGGATTATGCCCTCCTTTAGTAGCCGCTGGACATCGGACCGAATGAAGGTCCGGTCCTGGGCGCTGTACCGTCTGCTCCTAGTGGCGACGGGTTTGCAATCCGGGGTGAGGTTCGCAAACAAGGACGGGGGTTGCACCTTGAGGGTTGCGAGGCCGCAGATAGTGAGTGGGGGTATTGGGCCGCCGAATTTGAACGTAAGGCTCTGTAGATTGCATTGGAAATCTAATCCCAGCAAGGTGGGGGCACAGAGTTGGGGGAAGGACGTTTAGTTTGTAGTTTTTGAACTCCCTCCCCTGCACCGTTAGGGTAACTATGCAGAATCCCTGGATCTGTACGGAGTGGGATCCTGCAGCTCGGGAAATCTTTTGTGCGCTGGGATAGGTGGTCAAGGAACAGCGTCTTACCGTGTCGGGGTGTATAAAGCTCTCCGTGCTCCCGGAGTCGACTAGGCATGGCGTCTCGTGGCCGTTTATTAGCACCGTTGTCGTCGTCGTCTGGAGTATCCGGGGCCGAGCTTGATCGAGCATAATTGAAGCGAGACGTGGTTGTAGTAGTGGAGTGGGGTCTGTTGTTGCCATCCCAGATGGCGTCGGGGATGGACAAAATGGCCGCCCCCATACATCGCACGTGGCTGGGGGGTCACAAGATGGCGGCGGGGGTGGACAAAATGGCCGCCCCCACGTGTCGTACAGGTCTGGGGCGGTCCAAGATGGCGGCGCCCCTCCTCCCCTCGTGGTGGCCGGGACCCAAAATGGCGGCTGCGGGTCGCACATCGGCGCCCCTCCTCCCCTCGTGGTGGCCGGGACCCAAAATGGCGGCGTCTGCGGGTCGCACATGGTGTGCTGGGGGGGCTGGGGAGCGCTAGGACCACGAGCGCTAGGACCGCGAGCGCTAGGACCGCGCGGAGCTCCCTCACCGGGGACAGCGGTGGTCGGGGCCCAAGTAGGTGGCGCCGGCGGGTCAGGCGTGGGACGCGGGGTGGGGGTTAGCGTGGCGTTAGGGACGCGCAAAACTCCCTCCTCTCCGTGGAGAGTGTTGGCCGGGACCCAAAGCGGTAGCGCCGGCGGCGGGTCATACATGGGCTGCGGGGAGGGGGGTTGGGGAGCGTAAGCGGCGTGCAGAGCTCCCAGTTCTCCCGGGACCGCGGTGGTCGGGACCCAGAGTGGCTGCGCCTGCGGGTCGTACATGGCGTGCTGGGGGGGTTGCTTGCAGGGCTCCCTGTGCTCCCGGGACAGCGGCGACCTCGTGGGACCGGCACACAACCGCATAATGGCCCTTTTTCCCGCAGCTTTTGCAGATGGCTGCGCGGGCCGGGCAGCGCTGTCGGGGGTGTTTCGCCTGGTCGCAGAAATAACAGCGGGCACCCCCGGTGCGACTCGGCGTTTGGACCGCGCAAGCCTGTGGGGTGTCCGGGGGGGGGGGGTAGGGGGTTTGCTGCGACGGGTACGTACGGGGCCCAATGGGTTGCCGCGCGGTCGGGGCCGTAGGCGCGGGTATTACACGCGGCCACGTCTAGGGAGGCTGCTAGGGCCCGAGCCTCTGAGAGTCCTAGCGACTCTTTTTCTAGAAGTCTTTGGCGGATTTGGGAGGATTGCATACCTGCCACAAAAGCGTCGCGCATTAACATGTCCGTGTGTTCGTTTGCGTTCACCGACGGGCAGCTGCAGGCTCGTCCCAAAATCAGCAGCGCGGCATAGAATTCGTCCATCGATTCTCCGGGAGCTTGCCGTCTCGTCGCGAGCTGGTAGCGAGCGTAGATTTGGTTAACTGGGCGGACATAGAGACTTTTCAGTGCTGCGAACGCCGTCTGGAAATCCTCCGAATCTTCGATGAGGGAGAAAATCTCCGTGCTCACCCTCGAGTGCAGGACCTGCAGTTTTTGGTCTTCTGTGACCCGGCCGGTGGTCGTTCTGAGGTAGGCCTCGAAGCAAGTCTGCCAGTGCTTGAAGGCTGCTGCCGCGTTCACTGCGTGGGGGCTGATCCTCAGGCATTCCGGAATGATCCTGAGCTCCATAGTCCTTTTTAGGCACGCTTAATAAATTGTAGCGCACAAAGACTCCGTGAGACGAATAGAGTGAAGTCGATGAGGCTTTATTAAGCGTGTCTGTTCCCCCGCAGATCGATAGTAAACTGGCCTGCGGGGGAAGACTCCGGCTTCTTATACTCCGCCTTCAGGGCGGAGCTAGAGGTCAACGGCCAACCAGGACCCGGGATCTGTCAGCCAATGACATTAGGGCTTCCAGTCCCACATGACCCCCAATACATACTACCACACATGTGAAGACAGCTGTCTAATGTGAGAAAACAGAACATAGCAAACAAAACAAATGTTCATAAGTCCAGTCTCTGGGGCTTGCGTCTGATCCTTGACGACTGCCGGAGAGGTGGTGGTGGGGACGGCGACGCCGTGACAGGCGGGATGGAAGCCTGACTGGTGGCCTCGTAGTTCAAGGTATCGAGGTGGCAAAACAACGGACGGAAACGGAGAAGAAAGCGGTTGCGGGCAGGCAACTTTGTGCAGTGCCCGTCTGTTTCGTCGCACAACAGAACCATCAGCCATACATACAACATACGAGTGGGGCGCAGCCTGTCGAACAACGACAGCTGGAGCAGACCAGCCACCATCCGATATCTTGATCTTGACATTGAATGTCGGGGATAGCACGGGCAAATCGGTGGCATGAGCATCATAGCCCTGCTTTTGCTGGTTTTGGAGCTGCTGCAGCTTCTGCAGCACCGGGAGGTTATCCAGGTTGGGCAAGTGTATGGCTGGAAGTGTCGTCCGCAGATCCCTGTTCATCAGGAGTTGAGCCGGCGACATGCCAGTGGACAGTGGGGTCGCCCTGTATGCAAGCAGCGCGAGGTAGATGTCAGAAGCAGAATCCGCGGCCTTGCAGATGAGCTGTTTCACAATGTGCACCCCTTTTTCAACCTTCCCATTGGACTGCGGATAGTGTGGGCTGGAAGTGACATGTTTGAAATGGTATGACTTGGCAAACATAGACCACTCATGGCTGTTGAAGCACAGGCCATTGTCACTCATGACAGTGAGTGGGATACCATGCCTGGAGAATGTCTCCTTACAGGCCTTGATGACAGTCCGAGATGTGAGGTCTGAGAGCTTCACGACTTCAGGGTAATTGGAGAAATAGTCAATAATCAACACGAAGTCACGACCATTCACACAAAAGAGGTCGATGCGAACCTTGGACCACGGGAAAGTCTCGATTTCATGCTGCTGGAGCGTCTCCTTGTGCTGTGCTGGCTGGAAGCGTTGACAGGTCGCACAGTTGAGGACCATGTTCGAGATGTCCTGGCTAACATTGGGCCAGTAGACAGCCTGCCTGGCTCTGCGTCTGCACTTCTCAACGCCTAGCTGTCCCTCATGGATTTGGCGGAGCACCAAGCTCTTGACACTGAGTGGAATGACAATCCGATCCAGCTTGAGGAGGATACCATCAATCACCGTCAGGTCGTCCTTTACATTGTAAAATTGAGGGCACTGCCCTTTCTGCCAGCCATTGGCGAGGTGGTGCATGACATGCTGCAAGAGGGGGTCTTTGGCTGTCTCCTCGCGGATACGAACCACCTTCTCATCAGACGCCGGGAGGGTGCTAGCACACAGCTGCACCTGTGATTCAATCTGCCAGATGATTTCCAGGATTCACTAGGCAGTGTGATGGAGCGGGACAATGCATCAGTGATGATGAGCTCCTTGCCAGGCGTGTACACTAAGTCAAAGTCGTACCTTCTGAGTTTGAGGAGGATGCGCTGCAACCGAGGCGTCATGTCGTTCAGGTCCTTGTGGATAATGTGGACCAGAGGCCTATGATCCGTCTCGACAATGAGTGTCGGCAGGCCGTAGACATCGTCGTGAAACTTGAGAATGTCAGTGAGAAGACCCAGGCATTCCTTCTCAATTTGCGCATACCTTGGGCACGATTCTCCACTCCCACGCCGGTTGGGAGAATCGCCTGGGCCGCCAAAATTTCCGGGGACGCCGGTCCGACGCCCTCCCGCGATTCTCCCAAGCGGAGGGAACGGCCCGGTCGAGTTTCGCGGGCCGCAGGCCGGAGAATTGCCGGAGACACCGAAAATGACGATTCTCCGGCACCCCGCTATTCTGAGGCCTGGATGGGCTGAGCGGCAAGGCCAAAACGGCGGGTTCCCCCCAGCGCCATCCACACCTGGTCGCTGCAGTCGTGAGCAGTGCGTGAACGCTGGGGGGGCGGCCTGTGGTGGGGCGAGGGGGGATCCTGCACCGGGCTTTACCTGAAATGTGGAGTGGCCCGCGATCGGTGCCCACCGATCGTCGGGCGTCCTCTCTGAAGGAGGACGTCCTTCCTTCCGCAGCCCCGCAAGATCCGTCCCCCATCTTCTTGCGGGGCGGACTTAGAGAGGACGGCAACCACGCATGCGCGGATGACGCCCGTTATGCGGCGCCGGCCGCGTCATCTATGCGGCGCCGCTTTTACGCGGGCGACAAGGCCTGGTGCGTGGAGATGACACGGCCCCGATCCTGGCCCATTGTCGGGGCCTGAATTGGTCGGGACCGGGGCTGTTCCGCGCTGTCGTGAACCTCGACGGCGCGGCCACTTCGGCGTGTGAGTGGCGAATCGCGCCCCTTGTTTCGGTGGGCGGCATGGCCCTCGATGCGTAGGCTACGGGTGCCCAGGATGAAGTGTCATCACGTTGAAGAAGCACCGCACCGATGCCATCCTGACTCGCATCTGTCGAGATCTTCGTCTCCCTGTCTGGGTTGCAAAATGCCAAGACGGGTGCAGTGGTGAGCTTGGCTTTCAGCTCCAATCACTCTGCCTGATGTGCTGCCTTCCACTCAAAGGCAGTGGACTTTTTCACCAAGTTTCGTAGGGCCATGGTGTGTGAGGCCAGGTTTGGGATGAACTTGCCCAGAAAATTGACCATGCCCAGGAAGCGCAACACCGCCTTCTTGTCTTCAGGGACCTTCATGGCTTCCAAGGTCTTGACCTTGTCTGTGTCCAGGTGCACGCCCTGCTGAGAGATCTGGTCACCTAGGAACTCGAGTGTCGACATGCCAATGCAACATTTGGACCTGTTCAGCTTCAGGCCATTGGCATGGACACAGCGGAATACCTGCTGGAGACGGGATACATGCTCTTCAGGGGTCGTGGACCATACGATGATGTCATCCACGTACACATGAACCCCTTCAATGCCCTCCATCATCTGCTCCATGATGCAATGGAAGATCTCCGATGTCGAGACAATGCCAAACAGCATGCGATTATAGCAATATCTGCCAAACGGTGTGTTGAAGGCGCAGAGCCTTCTGCTGGACTCATCCAGCTGGATTTGCCAAAATCCATGTGACGCATCTAACTTGGTGTGCCATCTCACTGGTGAGTTCCTCCCACTTCGGGATGGGGTAGTGTTCAAGAATTGTATTCTTATTGAGATCCTTGGGATCAATGCAGATGCGCAGGTCTCCCGAAGGCTTTCTAACACATACCATCGAGCTGACCCAGTCAGTCAGTTCAGTTACCTTGGAAACGATGCTCTGTTGCTGAAGATCTTTGAGCTGTGCCTTCAGGCGCTCCCTTTAGCACCCTTTAGCAGGCTGCTTTAGCACACTGGGCTAAATCGCTGGCTTTTAAAGCAGACCAAGCAGGCCAGCAGCACGGTTCAATTCCCGTAGCAGCCTCCCCGAACAGGCGCCGGAATGTGGCGACTAGAAGCTTTTCACAGTAACTTCATTGAAGCCTACTTGTGACAATAAGCGATTTTCATTTCATTTCATTTCCCTCAGCGGAGCCAGGACCCGGTGTGGTGCGTGGACCACTGGCTTGGCATCAGGTCATAGCAGAACCTTGTATCGATACGGCAGCATGCCCATCCCGTCGAACACATCCTGATACTGAGCGAGGATGTCGTCAATGCCGGCCTGAAGATCCACATTGGAGGATGTCATTGTGTAAACCCACTGCAAGAGGTTCAGCTTCTTGCAGACATGCACGCCAAGTAGGGATGCCCTGTCTGGCTTGACAATTTCAAAACGTAACCGTGCATAGGTGCTCTGGTTGGAGACGAGTAGATAGCAGGATCCCAGTGCCGTGATGGCATTTCCATTGTAGTCCAGGAGCCTGCAGGCTGCTGGAAGGACCTTGGGGGGGCTTCTTGATGCGTTTGAAATCTGCCTGTGACAGGAGGTTGGCAGAAGCACCTGTGTCCAGCTTAAACTGGATGGAGCAGTGGTTGACCTGCATCACCGCACTCCATTCGTCCGCAGAATCCACAGCGAGGATGGATTGAATTTGTGATGAGTTGGATGTGGCAAATTCACATTTGGTAATGATGCCAAGATCGTAGGCGGAGTCCAGGCATTCTTCCTCTGGATCTGTTGTGCTGCCAGGATCAGAATCCTGTGATCGTTGTTGCACACTCTGAACGTGCTGTTGTCGGAATTGGGAGTGCTGGCCCCTGAATGGTGGTGCAGAGCTGCACAAGGCTGCATAGTGTCCAGGCTTCTGCAATTGAAACATCGCCTGCCTCTTGCAGGGCAGTGTTTCTTTAAGTGGGCGTTGCCGCAGTTCGAGCACGTCATGACGTCGGCATCCTGACGCTCCGCGCATCGTCGCACATGCGCAGTGCGGTCGGCAGACGTCTGCACCTGCGCAGTGTGGGTGTCGGCCGCTTCGTTATCCCGTTCGCATCACGCATGCGTGGGGCCCCTGGAAAAGCGCACAAAATGGTCGCTTTCATCAATGCTGAGGCACTGCATCCGGGAGATGGCCTGCACACTCTCTGCCTTGTGGGAGGCACGTTTCTCATTTTCATCCGATTTGTACTGGGCATAGCGATTTTTGGCGTGCTCATGCACTGTGCATGTTTCAATCGCGACTGGCAGGGTCATATGCTTGATTTTCATTAACTGCTCTCTCAGAGGATCAGAGTGAACTCCAAAAACGATTTGGTCTCTGATCATGGAGTCAGCAATATCAACAAAGTTGCAGGAGAGCGCTAGCCGGCAGAGGTTAGTTAAGAAGGAGTTGAAGGATTCATCTTTACCTTGTAGACGCTGTTTGAATATGTAGCGCTTGAAGATTTCATTGGTGTCCACTTCACAGTGACTGTCAAACTTGTCCAGGATGGCCTGAAACGTTGTCTTGTCCTGGCCTTCGGTGAAGTGAAAAGAGTTGAAGAGTTCGATGGCTTGATCACCCGCTGTTGAGAGGAGAAGCGCGATCTTCCTTGCATCAGACGCACCCACGAGGTTTGAAGCTTCGATGCACAGCAGAAACTTTTGCTTGAATGTCCGCCAGTTGGCACTGAGATTGCCGGCGGTCTTGAGCTGGTGAGGAGCCTGAATCTTCTCCATGGTGCCGGGATACATTCGCTGGTCGTCACGGAACGGACTGAGGTAAACAATCTAGATTAATCAATCTCCTGGTAGCATGTACAGAGGCTGTTTAGCACAGGGCTAAATCGCTGGCTTTGAAAGCAGACCAAGACAGGCCAGCAGCACGGTTCAATTTCCGTACCAGCCACCCCGAACAGGCACCGGAATGTGGCGACTAGGGTTTTTTCACAGTAACTTCATTTGAAGCCTACTTGTGACAATAAGTGATTTTCATTTCATTCATTTCATGTTGTGTTATGTACTCTGGGATAACACAGGCTGCAACTGGATGCAGCTTTAACCAAAAGATACTCCAGACCTTGAAGTTATTGAACCAGTAGCACAGTTCTCTATGAATTTGACTCTCTACTAACCTAAGTGTGGTTACTCTGTCTGACTGAACCAGACTAGCTCTGAGCCATGTGCTGGAGGTGTGATACTGTACATACACCTGACTCACTCTGTAGATGTTCATCAGTGGAAAGAGGCGGAGTGTGAGTGCCTCGTGCCTTTTATAGTGAGATACCACCCTTGAGTGTCCTGCCTGCTCATTGGTCATGTCCTGTTCTCTGTGTTCATTAGCTGCCTGTCTGTGCTTGTCTGTATATCAGTATCTGCATGTCTGCATATAATGACAAGTCTCACCCCCACAACTCAAAAATGTGCAGGGTAGGTGGATTGACCACACTAAATTGCCCCCTAATTGGAAAAAAGTAAGTGGGTACTCTAAATTTATTTTTTTTAAAAGAAAAAAAAAATAGTCACCCAGCATCTCCCAGTGTGGTCTTTTTATGTCTTATTCGGGATTCTGGAGCAATCGGGTATGTGTAATTGTCAGTTACTTGTGGGACCATCCCTCTCATTAAAGTTTGTTTATGTTACTTGTTGCTGCGATAAATTAATATTTTGATTAGGTGCTAACTAAAATAAATAATTCAACATTGGTTTCTCTACCTTGAGGCTGGGATTGCCTGGGCATTTGATGCCCCATATAAGAACTTTGCTGCTGAGTTCCGGTTGCGGCGATGCACAGCTAAGCCGCACGTTTCGGCACCTCCCGTTTCAACGGACTTTTGGGCTCTTATCGGGAGCCCCAACGGAAATTTTTTATGGCCAAACCCAGTGTGAGGTGACAAAGGAAGGAGTCCTCCCTGGTGTGGATGGAAAGGAGCGACAGTAGTGGCCAGATTGCGGAGGATCCTCTGGAGCAGCGGCAGAGAAGAGAAGGGAGAAGCAAGATGGCGGCCGAGGGAGCCCAGATGGTATGGGGCCCGGAACAGCAGGAGTTCCTCCGACGATGCATGGAGGAGCTCAAGAAAGAGGTGCTGGCGCCGATGTTACTGGCAATCAAGGGATTGAAGGAAACACAAAAGGTCCAGGCGATGGAGCTCCGTGGAGTGAAGGCAAAGGCAGCCGAGAACGAAGACGAGATACAGGGCCTGGTGGTAAAAACGGAGACGGACGAGGCACTACATAAGAGGTGCATAGAAAGGCTGGAATCCCTGGAGAACAGCTCAAGGAGGAAGAACCTAAGGATTTTAGGTCTCCCCGAAGGAACAGAGGGAGCTGGTGCTGGGGCGTATGTGAGTACGATGCTCCATACTCTAATGGGAGCTGAGGCCCCAACGGGCCCCCTGGAAGTGGAGGGTGCGTACCGGGTCCTCGTGAGAAGACAAAGGCAGGGGAAACACCAAGAGCGATAGTGGTGAAGTTCCATCGCTACAGGGACAGGGAGATGGTCCTGAGTTGGGCTAAGAAGACACGGAGTAGCAAGTGGGAGAACGCGGTGATACGCGTATATCAAGACTGGAGTGCGGAGGTGGCGAGAAGGAGGGCGAGTTTCAACCAGGCCAAGGCGGTGCTCCATAGGAAGAAAGTCAAATTTGGGATGCGGCAGCCGGCGAGATTGTGGGTCACACATCAGGGCAAACACCACTACTTCGAGACGGCGGAGGAGGCATGGACATTCATTCAGGAAGAGAAATTGGACTAGACTTGAGAAATTGATGTCCGGAGGGAGGTAGCGAGGTGGTGGCACAGAAATGTAAAGTGGGGAGAAGGGAGGGCTAATATATAATAATGTTGGACGGGGAATTTTTCTCCCCCCCCCCCCACTGAGGGTGGGGACACGAAGAAATGTGGGCGCCGGTGGAAAAGGGGACAGGGAAGGGGAATGAAGGAACTGCGCCATTAGTGGCGGGGTTGAGAGGGGAGCGCGGGTTTTTTCCCGCGCTATGGAAATTATGGCAGGAAAAAGGGCGCAGGAAGGAAGGGAGCCTCACACGCAGGGAGGTCAAAGGATGAACGTGGGAAGCCGAGGTCCGAGGTCAGCCAGAGTTAGCTGACTCCCGGAAGCAATATGGGGGGAGTAATCAAGCTAGAGGGAGATCTAGCGGGGGGGGCGGGGGGGGGGGAATTAACTGGGTTGCTGCTGCTGAGGGTAAGGGGGAGCTGATACGAGACGAGGTGGTCGGGACGGGAAGGCGCTGCCTGGGGGACAGACGGGTGCGCGGGACCTGGATGGGGAGATGGCTTAAAAAAGGGGATGGCTAGTCGACGAGGGGGGATAAATGGCCCCCCAACCCGGCTGATCAAGTGGAATGTGAGAGGTTTAAATGGGCCGATTAAGAGGGCAAGGGTGTTTGCGCACTTAAAGAGACTGAAGGCGGATGTAGTCATGCTCCAGGAGACGCACCTGAAGGTGGCGGATCAGGTTAGATTAAGAAAAGGATGGGTGGGACAGGTATTCCACTCAGGGTTGGATGCGAAAAACAGAGGGGTGGCGATATTGGTGGGGAAACGTGTATCATTCGAGGCTAAGAATATAGTGGTTGTCAGTGGGGGCAGATATGTGATGGCGAGTGGCTGACTGCAGGGAGAGGCGGTTGTGCTGGTGAACGTATATGCCCCGAACTGGGATGACGCGGGATTCATGAAGCGAATGCTGGGACGTATCCCGGACCTGGCGGTGGGAAGCTTGGTAATGGGGGGGGATTTTAACACAGTGCTGGATCCAGGGCTAGACCGATCCAGATCCAGGACCGGGAGAAGGCCGACAGCGGCCAAGGTGCTTAAGGGATTTATGGAATGAATGGGGGGAGTGGATCCATGGAGATTCGCCAGGCCGATGGCTAAAGAGTTCTCTTTCTTCTCCCACGTCCATAAGGTATACTCCCGGATAGACTTTTTTGTTTTGGGAAGGGCACTGATCCCGAAAGTGGCAGGAACGGAGTACTCGGCCATAGCCGTTTCAGACCACGCCCCACATTGGGTGGATTTGGAACTAGGAGAGGAAAGCGCCCACTCTGGCGACTAGATATGGGACTACTGGCAGACGAGGGGGTTTGCGGGAGGGTGAGGGGGTGTATTGAGCGATACCTGGAGGTCAACGACGATGGGGAGGTTCAGGTGGGGGTAGTATGGAAAGCGCTGAAGGCGGTGGTTAGAGGAGAGCTGATCTCCATCAGAGCCCACAAGGGGAAACAAGAGGGCAAAGAAAGAGAGAGATTAGTGGGGGAAATTTTGAGGGTGGATAAAAAATATGCGGAGGCCCTAGACGAAGGGCTATACAGAGAAAGAAGAAGACTACAGACGGAGTTTGACCTGCTGACCACGGGAAAGGCAGAGGCACAGTGGAGGAAGGCACAGGGGATGCAATATGAGTATGGGGAAAAGGCGAGCCGGCAGTTGGCCCACCTACTTCGGAAGAGGATGGCGGAGAGAGAGATCGGGGGAGTTAGGGACGAAATGGGAAATATGGAGCAGAGAGCAGGGAAAGTGAACGAGGTGTTGAAGACCTTTTATGAGAGGCTATATAAGTCCCAACCCCCGGGGGGAAAAGAAGGAATATTACACTTTCTGGACCAGCTAAGGTTCCGGAAGGTGAAGGGGCAGGAGGTGGCAGGTCTGGGGGCGCCAATCGAGGTGGATGAGGTGATTAAAGGACTGGGGAACATGCAGGCAGGGAAGGCCCCGGGACCAGACGGGTTTCCGGTGGAATTCTACAGGAGGTATATGGATCTGTTGGCCCTGCTCTTGGCGAGAACCTTTAATGAGGCTAAGGAAAGGGGGATGCTACCCCCGACAATGTCGGAGGCGACGATATCGTTAATCCTGAAACGAGATAAAGACCCGCTGCAATGCGGGTCATACAGGCCTATCTCACTCCTAAATGTAGATGCCAAACTGCTGGCAAAAGTGATGGCAACAAGGATAGAGGATTGCGTCCCAGGGGTGGTGCATGACGACCAGTCAGGGTTTGTAAAGGGGAGACAACTGAATGTTAATGTACGAAGGTTGCTGGGGGGGTGATGATGACGCCCCCACCGGAGGGGGAGGCAGAGATAGTGGCGGCGATGGATGCAGAGAAGGCATTCGATCGAGTGGAGTGGGACTATCTGTGGGATGTGCTGAAGAGGTTTGGGTTCGGTGAGGGGTTTATTAGATGGGTCAGACTCTTATATGGGGCCCCGGTGGCAAGCGTAGTCACAAACTGGCAAAGATCGGGGTATTTTCGGCTACATAGGGGTACAAGACAAGGGTGTCCCCTGTCCCCGTTACTGTTTGCGTTGGCAATTGAACCACTGGCCATAGCGCTGAGGGATTCTAAGAAGTGGAGGGGGGTGCTTAGAGGGGGAGAGGAGCACCGAGTGTCGCTCTACGCAGATGATCTACTGCAATACGTTGCGGACCCGGTAGAGGGGATGCCAGAAGTAATGCAGATACTTAGGGAGTTTGGAGAGTTCTCGGGATACAAACTAAATGTGGGGAAGAGCGAGCTTTTTGTAATGCACCCCGGGGAACAGGGAAGGGGGATAGATGCTCTGTCGCTGAGGAGAGTGGAAAGGAACTTCCGATACCTGGGGATCCAGGTGGCCAGGAACTGGGGAACCCTGCATCGACTTAACCTGACGCGACTGATGGAGCAGATGGAGGAGGACTTTAAGAGGTGGGATATGGTGCCGCTATCGCTGGCGGGCAGAGTGCAGGCAGTTAAAATGGTGGTCCTCCCGAGGTTTTTTTTCGTGTTTCAGTGCCTCCCCATTCTGATCACAAAGGCCTTTTTTAAAAAAATAGACAGGAGCATTACGAGCTTTGTTTGGGGAGGAAAGACCCCGAGAGTAAAGAGGGGGTTCCTGCAGCGCAGTAGGGACAGAGGGGGACTGGCGCTGCCGAGTTTGAGCGACTACTACTGGGCCGCCAATGTGTCGATGGTCTGTAAGTGGATGAGGGAGGAAGAGGGTGCAGCGTGGAAGAAGCTGGAGATGGCGTCCTGTAAGGGAACGAGCCTAAAAGCGCTGGTGACGGCGCCGCTGACGTTCTCCCCGAAAAGGTACACCACAAACCCAGTGGTGGTGGCAACCTTGAGGATCTGGGGGCAGTGGAGGCGACACAGGGGAGTGACGGGTGCCTCGGTATGGTCCCCGATAAGGAATAACCACAGGTTTGTCCCAGGGAGGATGGATGGGGGGTTCCAGTGTTGGTAACGAGCAGGAATTAGGAAGCTGAGGGACCTGTTTATAGACGGGACATTTGCAAGTCTGGAAGCGCTAGAAGAAAAATATAAGTTGCCCCCGGGGAACGCCTTCCGGTATATGCAAATGAGGGCATTTGCGAGGCAACAGGTGAGGGAATTTCCGCAGCTCCCGACGCAGGGGATCCAAGATAGAGTGATTTCTGGGGTATGGGTCGGAGAGGGCAAAGTTTCCGAAATATACCGGGAGATGAGGGACGAGGGGGAGGCGATGATAGAGGAGCTGAAGGGAAAATGGGAAGAAGAGCTGGGGGAAGAGATTGAGGAGGGGCTATGGGCTGATGCCCTAAGTAGGGTAAATTCCTCGTCCTCGTGTGCCAGGCTTAGCCTGATTCAATTTAAGGTTCTACATAGAGCACATATGACGGGAGCAAGACTGAGCAGGTTTTTCGGGGTGGAGGACAGGTGTGGGAGATGCTCGGGAAGCTCGGCGAACCACACCCACATGTTCTGGTCGTGTCCGGCACTGCATGAGTTCTGGGGGGGCGTGGCAAGGGTAATTTCAAAGGTGGTGAAGGTCCGGGTCAAGCCAGGCTGGGGGTTAGCTATATTTGGGGTTGAGGAAGAGCTGGGAGTGCAGGAGGCGAAAGGGGCCGATATTTTGGCCTTTGCGCCCCTAGTAGCCCGGCGTAGGATTCTACTCATGTGGAAGGAAGCGAAACCCCCAGGCGTGGAGGCCTGGATAAACGACATGGCAGGGTTCATAAGATTGGAACGAATAAAATTTGCGTTGAGAGGATCGGCTCAGGGGTTCTCCAGGCGGTGGCAACCGTTCCTTCACTATCTCGCGGAACAATAATGAAAAGATAGAAATGACAGCAGCAGCAACCCAGGGGGGAGGGGAGTAGGAGCACTATTTTGTATTTTTGCTATTTGTTTATTTTTTAATTTTTTTAGTTGTTGTTGTTAGTTCACTATATTATTTAAATAATGTTATTTACCAGTTAATGTCTAATCCCTTGTTGAGTTGTAAAAACGGAAACATTTTTGTTTGAAAAATTTTAATAAAATATATATATTTAAAAAAAAATTTCTTTAGCTTCCGCAGGAAGTAGCGATGTTGTTGGGCTTTCTTGATTGTTTCATAAATGTGAGTGGACCAGGACAGACTGTTGGTGATGGTGACCCCCAGGAACTTAAAGCTATCGACCATCTCCACTTCGGAGCCATTGATGCAGACGGGAGTGTGTGTCGTGCTGCGCTTCCTGAATTCAATGATCAGTTCCTTGGTTTTTCCAACATTTAGAGAGAGGTTGTTTTTGGTGCACCGTGCAACCAAGTGATTTATCTCCCTCTTGTAGTCTGATTCGTCATTGTTTGAGATGCAGCCCACCAGAGTCGTAACATCCGCAAACTTATAGATTGAGTTGGAGTTAAATGTTGCCACACAGTCATGGGTGTATAGGGAGTACAGTAGAGAACTGGGCACACTTCCTTGTGGGGCTCCGGTTTTGAGGACTATTGTGGAGGAGGTGCTGTTGCCTATCATGACAGATTGTGGTCTGTTGGTGAGGAAGTTGAGGATCCAGCTGCACAGGGAGGGGTCAAGTCCAAGATTGCGGAGTTTGGTTATTAGTCTTGTTGGGATAATGGTGTTGAAGGCGGAACTGTAGTCTATGAACAGCAGCCTTACATAGGTGTCCTTGTTGTCGAGGTGTTCGAGTGGTGATTGCAGAGCCAGTGAGATAGCGTCTACTGTGGACCGGTTGCGGTGATAGGCAAACGGCAGTGGATAGAGACCGTCTGGGAGGCTGGCAGTGATCCGTCTCATGACTAGCCGCTCGAAGCATTTCATGATAACAGACGTTAGGGCCACCGGTTGGTAGTCGTTGAGACAGGCTACCTTGTTGTTCTTTGGTACTGGTATTATGGTGCCCTGCTTGAAGGAGGTGGGAACCTCAGAGCGGAGGAGTGAGGTGGTGAAGATATCTGCGAATATACTCGCCAGCTGGTCTGCGCAGGCTCCATTGGGGCCCATTGCTTTCCACAATTGCCTGTTGGAGTAACAGACTACAGGTCACCTATTAGCTCTGTATTGTTGTGTCAGTACGGCAATGTAGTAATTCCCATTATTATGGCCATATATGTGGAAGAGGGCAAGTCAAATCTGGCAACCCTAATGCCAACGCTGTTGCTAGGACATGTCTAAGACTGGTGAATGCAATCTCGCACTTCTCCATCTATTCTGTCCTTTATAACTTCTCACTAAATGCCTACCTACCCTTTCACTAAATTTTAAATCAGGCAGACTATTGTTGCAATATTGAAAGTTTTACAAATAAATTTTCAAATTCTTGACCCTATTGTAAATCTTGTTCCACTTGCAGTTACCTGTATAGTAAAACACAAAAGATCCATTCTGCTTGAGGAAAAATGGACTAATTAAATGGAACATATCTGACAATTCAAACTTAAAATTCCCAATTCCTGTAAAAAAACATATAAATGAGCAGGCAAGGATTAAATCTCTGCTAGTTTAAAAAAGGCGTGAAGTAATAATTTTTAATTGGATGTCATTACGTCACCCCCCCACCCCCCCCCGCTCTGTTTTGACCTAACCAGAGACTCAATCGGGGACCCCTTTGTTTAATATTCTCTATGTTACACCTTTTTTTTCAATCTCAGATTTTTGTTCCTGCCTTTCTTTCTCGTTGTGTCAGCTGTGTCAGGAATAATTTTTATTTGAACCTGACAAGAAGTTTCAACACAAGATCAATCCAACACAGGATTGGCCATAATCATTTTAGATATCCCAAACTCCAATCAACCCTATTGAATTAAAATGATCTCATTCTTACATGTGTGAATTTGTATCCGGATTAAAATTCTTAAATATTTATCAAAAATATTGTGGAATCATGCTTGATAGATTATTGATTTATTGATTTATTCATGGTTTAATGTGCTAATTGTATGCATAACTAAAGAGTATTTTTGACACCTCCAATCAACCAGACAATCGAGTCTTATTCGAAGAAGGTAAAATAAGAGTCCTGACAATGCCTCTGACCAGAAAAAAACATGACTGCAGGTTTTGTTAGCTGTTTGACTTAATGATAACATGACTCTGTGAACCTCCACATAAACAAACGAAACACCCAGCTCGTAAATCTCAAACAGTTAATCCTCAATTTTTTCTCACAGGTATAGGTTCTTAAAGGGATAGAACACTCCAAGCTCACACTCTCTTGGTTAAAATAATAGACAACATCTGCCATTCTTATTCATTATAAGACTTAAATTATTTACTTAATTCATTTATCTTTTTCTTTTCATTTAAGCCAATCTTGAACAACTGATTTCACAGGCATCACCTATTATTTGTTAAATCAAATCTCAAAGGCATTTTCACCCAAACACATTGTGACCTACAAAACCTTTGTTCCCCAATGGGGGTGATGTGATAGCACAATAAAATTCTCACATTTGTTCCAAATTCCTCTAGATCATGTTTAAAATTTCTACTTTTAACTGGTGTCATTGAGTTCACATAAATCAACAATTAAACCTTATATCAAGTCACTTAGACATATAGGTTTCTGGGGAATTAAAAAAACAATCAACTGTCTGCTGATATAGTTAACTTTAGTGCTCCAATTTATTTTCCTATATCTTTTATTTTTACTTTAAACTGATTTCAATTTCGTTACTTAAGCAAATTTGAAAGATATCTTAACAGGTCACTTTTAACTTATTTTGAAGAATTCTAGTTGGACCGCCACCGAACCGCAAGCTTATAATCTGACCTTGACACAGAACAATACAAGCTTGTATTTCATCTACAGCCCAACAAATTCTTTACTTGATCAATTTTGTTGTGACATTTTTCTCTCCGCAGTAGCAAAAGGCATTGTTTCAACATTCCTTGTCTGGATATATTCGCGCAGTACTTTAACCACCATTTGAAAAGGGGCTATCTGTACTAGGGTGGAGGTCAGCCACCTCTCCCTCTGAGGCATAATCAGTGATGTTTCTGGGAGGACTTAGTCAGCTGCAGTGACCTACACAGCAGCTAGGAGAGAGGTGGTCCCTATTTATTCCTGAAAGGGCTTATTTGAACTCTGCAGCCCCTTTTTTGGCACAGTAGTGTGTCTGTTGGAATTCACCCTGTTTTTATATTTTATTAATTAGAATACTTTTGGGCAAGGTCTGCTAGTTCGGCTTTCACCTCCTCAGCCTCTAACGCCATGGTCCACGGTCCGAGGACCACTTCTCAATTGCTCCTCCGAGCCACCCGAATAGGGCCCATGGCTCTGTGACTGCTTCAACTTCACCCTTCTTGGGGCTGCTGGATCAGAGTACACAGCTCTGTGGCTGCTTCAATTTCAGGGGTGTCCTCCTACACTCCCCTCGTCTGGTCTACTCTCGGTCCGGATTTACCCTTTTTTAAAAATCAGCTGTCGGTGAGTGACAGTTCCCAGTCAGGAGTATGATCAAGAAAAGATAATACTCACCAGATCGTAGTCATGTCTCCACCACCAGCCCAAGCGAATCCGAAGTTGCTGTGAATCAGCCTCCTCAGTAAAATGGTGGAACTGTAGGTTTTAAAATGGTTACAGTATACTATCTAATATCCAAGGATGCCCAAACCATCCTCTTCAGTTGGCGACCCATCAACATTTCGGCCAGGGCCACCCCAGTAATTGCATGAAGAGTCGTCCTATACGAAAAGAGGAAGCGTGCCTGGTTGTTAGACGTTTTAGTTACTGTGATAAGAGTCTAAAATTCTGTTCCTTTTTCACAACACACATTTATTTCATTCCAACAGCCTTTGCACAACACTCTAACTATACATCACCTGACAGAGGCCACCTGAAGCCCCTTTACATATCAGTGTCAATTAATGGATACTTAACATAAATGAGACAACTAATTGCAATGTCTCTTAACCCATTACTTAACAGTCTCCCCTTCCTTGGAGAAAAAAAAATAATGAGGTGAAAACAAAATTTCAAGAAACTCAAAAACACACATGATTTCCCCCCTTTTTTTCGTTTGGACGAGAAAGAGAAAGAAAACAGTCACAGAAACAAGCGCCCTTCATTAACAATATCCAAAAGTTTCTGTGAACTCGCCCCTCTTTTCGTAAAACAGTCTGACAGTTGATAGCTCCTGTCGACCCATTTAATTTTTGTTATTTCCCCTCTGTCCAACATCTGCTTCAAACTTGCGATGTCTATCCGTAACCTCTTTTCATTGACACTTTTTGTAGAGTGCACATTTTCCCATAGGGATTTATTGTCAATGTGACAGTCAATAAGTATATTACCCAAATCCCCTAATCCCAAAATTTCTGTCAATATCATACTTATATAAAAGGCCATATCCACCGCCTCTACAAGGCTTAACGTCTCAGCAGCCAAAGTGCTTTTTACCACTCTCCTTATTTTCTTTGTTTCCCACACAAGCGGGCAACATTTACCATTGTTCCCCAAAAGCAAAATTATGAAATCTCCTGCGCTTGAAACCCCATCACATAGATTTGCATAGGACGCATCACTATAAACTATGAGTTTCAAGTGCCAAAGGTCACCTAAAACTGGGAACTTCAAAACACACTCCTGCATTTT
This sequence comes from Scyliorhinus torazame, assembly GCF_047496885.1. Classification (NCBI taxonomy): domain Eukaryota; kingdom Metazoa; phylum Chordata; class Chondrichthyes; order Carcharhiniformes; family Scyliorhinidae; genus Scyliorhinus; species Scyliorhinus torazame. The sequence continues at coordinate 211,085,111 of NC_092713.1, read as the reverse complement.
TAGTTTGGCCAATGCTTTATTTGCTCTTATTATGTTTTCCACTTCGGGATCATTCATTTTTGTACTCAACTCTAAGACATCAAAACTCACGTCCGGTCTAGTCTGTCTACCTAACCAGTTCAGTTGCCCAATTAAACTTCGCAGTTGCTCTTTTTCTATCGTTGAAACCATTGCGTCTTTTTGTGAAACTCGGCCACGACTAATTGCTATTGGGCTGATGCTTTCCAAATAAGATTGCTGACGTAAAGTTGCCCCTAACTTAGTCTGTCCAATTTCCAGTCCAATATATTTAAATGCACCGGAAGCCTGACTTCCAACCCTGAATTCTTTCCTCAAACCAGAGATTACAATAGCTTCAAAATCACTAGTCCCACCCCACAAAAAATCATCGACATGCATCATAAAAATGCCAGAAAGATTTCCTTCATAGTGCCAGTAAAACATTACAGGATCTGCTTTGAACTGGCAACAGCCTAACTTTAACAAAACTGACCTTACGGAAAAATTCCAGACTCTAGATGCACCATTTAATCCATATACACATTTGTTCAACTTCCAGAGTACCCCTTCTATGTTAGCTGCTTCTTTAGGAGGACGGAGATAAATGTCTCTCTGGAGCTGATGCCCCTGCAAAAAGGCAGCTTTTATATCTATAGATTTGCATTCCCATGCCTTTGTGGCTAATAGAGCCAAGAAGATCTTTAAAATAACCTTTCCTGCTGTAGGTGAATCTACCCTTAAATCCTGATCTTCTAAGTTTTCTTCAAATCCCCTTGCCACAAGCCTGGCCTTTGCCTTATAAGTTCCATCCGGAAGAACCTTTTCCGTGCAAATCCATCTGTGGGATAGAGCTCTTTGTCCCCTATCCGGTACTTCTGTGTATACCCCAAATTCACTCCAACTATGCAATTCTTGCTGTTTAGCTTCTTTGATAACTTTTTCATCTAATTTATTTGAAGCCACCAACATCTCACGTGCATGTGGGCTTCTACTCCTATTAGTATTCGTAGTCTTACTCATGTTCCGAGATCTTGATAAACTACATTCCCTCTCCCGCCTGTTATCTCTTTCTGTACTGCTACTACTTGATCTTTCCCTTCTGCTGTGGGATGTCCTTTCAGTAGTTCTCGACCTTTTCCTGTGGACCTGTTCACTATCCAATGTACTATCTGAACTGGCACTGCGTTTTTGTGCCCTCCATTTTTGAACTTTGTTTTCCCAATCCATTGTCTTGACTCCTTCCCCTGAATGCTGTACATTCAACCAATGTTTATACTTTCCAATGGCCTTCTGTGCTCTACTAATAACAGTTGCATCCTCCCATTGACTAGACCCTTCAGGCAAGTATGTCACTTTTGTACCAACTTTTGGCAGTTGCCCTTTCGGAAAAATGGCCTGTTCTAATTCATCAGAAGTGTTGTGTTCCTCCACAGAAACCCTGTCTATATCAGTTAATTGGTCCTCATAGTTCTGTAACACATGCATACCAGATGACTCTGGTTCCTCGTCATGTCTGTCTGCTCTGTCTAAATTTGAAAATTTGTAATCTGTATTTAGCCTGCAATTTGGCCGATCTACCAAAATTGTCCGAAGCATGTCATCGATGACAGCATGATTTATTTCACAGACACCATTACTAAATGGGCTTTTTACAGCCGTATTCATAACTCTGATATTCATGTTTTCACACATATCCCTAAACTCATCATCAGCAAATTCTCCCCCATTGTCCATAAGGAATTTTGCCGGTGGACCCATTGCTGTCCCTATCCATTTTTCCATGATTTGATCCAGAATTACTCTCTTTTCTTTACTTCGTACAATCGTTGATTGACTAAATCTGGTTGCTAAATCTACAAAATGCAAAATAAATATATCATTTGCTTTATCCCAGATCTTAAGGTCCATGGCCACAATGTTGTTAAAATCCCTGGCCAAAGGTAGGGTTACTATCGGACGTGCTGGTGTCCTTCTGTACTTCCTACAAACTTCATAGCGGTCACTAACCTGTTCTATCAGTTTAATATGGTCGTCATCCCTTACCCCTGCATCCTTTTATAAATATTTCAGCCTCCGAGGAGACGGATGTGCAAATTGCCTATGCAGTTTTAATACCACAAGCTTTTTAATCAGCTAAAGTCCCATTTTCAACTGCCATTAACACATCCTTAACCACTCTACTTGAAATATTATTTGTCAGTAATGGAATACAATAGTGTCCCAACTGTGTAAATTGTAAGTCCACCGTCTTTCCAAAAACTGTTGCCTTATCCTGTTCCATATCCAGTTTACTGTGTGCTTTCTTCATCGACGGTCTGCTCAGAAGCAAAGGTATCTCACTTGATACAACATCCGTACAAGTGAAATGATTCACTCCGGCAATATTGCAAGGGATCACCATTCTTTTCAGCGACTTCAGAGCATTGTCATCCCCAAACCTGAAACTTGTGGAACTTTCAAATTCCTTAACCTTGTTACGATTTTCAGCATTCAAAGAGTCCAGGTAACATTTTAACCAGTCAATTCCACACACAGTAGATGTGCAGCCACTGTCCAATACAGCACAGTTGAAGGATTCTGCAACCAACACCCTCATTACTGATGTAAAACTGCTTGTCAATAGGACAATGCCTTCTTTCTGGTCACTATCTTTTTCCTCTTCTGACTCTTCCGTGTCATGTGTCACTTCAAACACTATCATAACGAATTGGACAGTTGAAAGCATAATGGTATTGGAGTCACATCGAAAACATCGATTTATCATGTGCATTTCTGGCGTTCATCTTCTTATTGTAGGTTCTAACTGGGTTTCTGTCTTCATAATGTCCTTATCTTGGTCTCCTTCTATAGTCTTGAGCCCTGTTCGTAGCCATACGATTTTGCCATCCTGTTAATAATGTATCTTCCATATTCTGCCTTATTGCAGGCTGACCTATTTGGGTCATCAGAGCCATCGGAATCAAATGTTTCCCCAGAAACCTTTGTCAAGCTTTTGTCACCTGTTCGAATAAGGTATCCTTATCAGTAAACTGAACTCCTGTCAAAACCAGGAGCCTATCCATGTTGCTCACTCTAGCACAGTCAAGTATTTTAAAGGCCAACACAGACTGTGGAAATTCCAGGTTGTGTTTCTGCAGCCTTTTATATTGTCTGCCAAATTCCATTATATAGTCTTCCATGGAGATATCCTCCATTTTCCGGAACTTATCAAAATCCGACCATGCTTCATACGCACTTAACAAGTCATCTTTGTTATAAATCTTATCCATATAATGTAATAAAGTCTCCAGACCTTCTTCTGAGTCTAACTCTTCCAATTCCAGCTCAGAAAGCACTTTGTTTCCGATTTTACTGCCATAAAGTAGAGAAAGAGCCAATGCCATACCTTGTTTTCTCTTTCCCACAGCAGTTACCTTAGTCCACATAGCTACTGCACTTCTCCATTGGTCGTACGATTCCCTTTCAGAAAATAAGGGAGGATAGTCATATCCAGCCATCTTTATCCTCGGTTCAGCCATATATCCTATTTTTTTTTTCTTTTCTCACTCACTCCTTGGTTTGATGTGGAAAAGTTGTATCTTTCAACCCTTCACATTTGCACAGCAACCATCCTCTGCTACCAATTGTTAGACGTTTTAGTTGCTGTGATATGAAGAGTCTAAAGTTCTGTTCCTTTTTCACAAACACACATTTATTTAATTCCAACAGCCTTTGCACAAAACTCTAACTATGCATCACCTGACAGAGGCCACCTGAAGACCCTTTACATATCAGTGTCAATTAATGGATACTTAACATAAATGAGACAACTAATTGCAATGTCTCTTAACCCATTACTTAACACTGGTATCCATCGAACGTGTGGTTTGTCTCTTCGGGCCCCGCTTCACTGTCTGTACGGCACTTCTGCCAATCCATTCGACGTGGATGATCAGGCGCAGTATGAAAATGGCGGATTCCATTTGCCTTCATGTAGGCTGCGAGCTGCTGACTAGTAAACAAAGCCCTGTTGGCTGTGACAAGCACCTCCAGTAATCCATGGGCGGAAAAGAAGGTCCGCAGCTGATCAATGATTGAGTGGAAGATGATGGACACCATTTTGTGGACCTCCAGTCACTTCTAATGCACATCAACCAAAATGAGGTACATGGAGCTCAGAAACGGGCCAGTGAAATCCGTGTAAATGCGGGCCCAGGGACATCCAGGCCACTCCCATGGGTGCAGAGGCGCCACTGCCAGAAACGTCTGATGGGCCTGACAGACAGGGCAATGCTTGGCCACCAGTTCAATGTCTGCATTATTGCCGAGCCACTAATTGTAACTCCTGGCCAGTATTTTCATTTTAGAAACACCTGGATGAACACCATGAAGGTCTTTCAGAACTAACTGTTGACCTTTTTCAGGCACATCAACGGTGTGGAGGACATCATCCTCAATGGTCAGTTCCGACATCTTGGCCGAAAAAGCCTTCATCTCCACTGGAAACCGTCGCCGTGGTCCACCGGATAAAACCAAATGTCTCACCTTTGTTAACACCGGGTCATACTGCATCCAGTGTCGGATGCAAGTAGCCGTTACGGCCAAAGTGTCCAAAAATTGAGTACTGCAACGATTTTGTCGGCTGTAGACAGATCCACCGAGACTATGGGCAAGATAAGATGACTTAATACATTGGCATTCAAGGTTTTTCAGGTGTTTTGCCTCCATTGCCCCCGTGATTAACACATCATCAAGATAGACAGCAATGTACGGGAGACTTCATATTATACCTTCCATAAGGCTTGGAAACGCGGCGAAGAGACATTGAAAGGAAGCCGCGTGTACTCAGCTAAGCTTTTATGAGTGTTGATCGTAACGTATTTTCTCAAGGCCTTGTGCAGTTTGAGCAGCAAATAAGCATTGCTTGTATCCAGTTTTGTGAATGTGGAGCCACCTGCCATCGTGGTGTATAGATCTTCAATATGAGGGAGCGGGTATCGATCCAAACGTGAAGCCATATTTGCAGTTAATTTGTGGATGTCCGATCTAGTTTCATCACTGGAACCACCGGTGCTGCCCAATTGACAAAATGAACCGGCCGAATGATTTTGAGACTTTCTAATTGCCGAAGCTCAGCTTCGACCTTGCCCATTATCGCACAGGGGACCGCTCCAGTACAGAAGAAAATGAGGCTGTTCCTCACCCTGCTGGTGGCTTTGGAACTCCGATGTCCACACTTATCACAGGGGGCAGAGTCGGCTCCTCCAAATCCTGAGAGGGTGTGCACTGCAGCCTCGGGCAATGAGACTTCAGGCCTGCTGCATTGTGGCGATCTGTTCAAGTCGCAGAAAGCAGCGAGGGGTGGGGGCGGTGTCCAACACTATTAACCTCCATTCCTTGGAGTTCTGTGCACCCCGGTGATGTTCTGTTCACCCCTGTGAAAGAGATGTCTGCTGGAACGTTAGAGAAGTTTCATCTATAAGCGTCTTGTATGTCTAGACTGTTAATTCCACAAACTAAGCAGTCACAAAGCATGTCCACCAGCTGAATGTGTGTGCACCGCAGGCCTTCATTAGGATCACAGAATGGCGCTCATTTTCAGTTATGTTGTTGGCACGGAAAGATTATCACAAATGTTCCGTGTACCGATTCCACAACTCAACTGTAGGGTCAAAAGCATCCAATCGACCAAATAAAGGCATAGTGAACACTCAACGCCATGCCTCAGTCCCAGCGAAGCAAAGTCACGGAGAGGTGGCGTAGACGGCAGAGTAGCATCTCGACATTTCCAGTTTATCTTCTTCGCCAGTTTAATAAAGGCGAAGGAAGCCAGACGAGTAACATAAAGAAGAAGTTTATTTCGAATACGTACTAGATATAAAGGAGCCCAGTTTTACTTCACCGGGCCCTCTCCCTTTCGGTTGGTTCCTATCTGGCAGACCTCATATGCACATGGTAATAGCCCGTTAGCGGGGGGTCCTCATTCTCTCGAGCCACAGGCGGAAAACAATTAACCCAGCCCTACGTGTTCCATGCAGGTTATTACAGCCTGCTCCTGTATCCTTTCAAAAGCTGTGAAATCTTTGCTGTACATTGTGAAAAACTGTTGAATATCTGAGGTGGGCTTCAATTCTATCTTAGAACCTCATCCGGACTTGAGCTAGTCTGTATTTACTCTCCAGACCTCTGACGTTACTTTTTAAAGAAAACATGTACATTTTAATTTGCAGTGGCACGGTGGTTAGCACTGTTGCTTCACAGCGCCAGGGACCCGGGTTCGATTCCCAGCTTGGGTCAGTGACTGAGCGGAGTCCGCACGTCCTCCCTGTGTCTGGGTGGGTTTCCTCCGGGTGCTCCGGTTTCCTCCCACAAGTCCCGAAAGACGTACTTGTTAGGCAAATTGTACATTCTGAATTCTCTCTCTGTGTGTCCGAACAGGTGCTGGGACGTGGCGACTAGGGGCTTTTCACGGTAACTTAATTGCAGTGCTAATGTAAGCCTACTTGTGACAATAATAGATTATTATTAATTTCTGATTCTTGCACATCGTCCGAGCTGACACCAGGATCAGCTCCTCTCAGGATGTCCCTCGTTACCTCCCGGTTGGAAGGCCCCGCCCCCACATGGCTCCTGGCCCTGCCCACGCGCGTGGCCCCGCCCATCACAGCTCGTCGCGCCCACTCCCCGCGGCGCCGCCCATTCCAGGGGCCCCACCCACTCCCCGCGGCACCGCCCATTCCAGGGGCCCCGCCCACTCACCGCGGCCCCGCCCACTACCTGGAGCTCCGCCCACTCCCCGTGGCCCCGCCCATTCCCCAACCATCCTGACGGGAATCCCATGCGGCGGGATTGCGCAGTTTCCGGCCGTGGCCCCGCCCGCGATGAGGAATCGCCGCTGCCGGGGTTTCGGTTCTGTGTAAGTTCGCTGCTTCCCACCGTCAGCAGGCCAGGTAACAGCATCACATCCCCGCTCTTCTCCAGCACCAGGCCCCATCTCTGCCGCAGGGAAGGTGAACGGTTCTGAAGGTGGTTTGATGGAGAGTTCATTGAGGGGGTTTCAGCTGGTTAAGGGCATCGCTGGGGGAGACTTTGCCTCACACCAGACCCGGGGGTGGGTATGGATACCCCTTGCCCTTCAACCAGCTCAGGGGAAGGGCACAAAGACCCCCCTCCCCATCCCCAAACAACGCCACTCAATTCCTGGGAACGCCACTGAAAACCCCGGGGAGGGTACGGAGACCCCCCTCTCCCAACTGTCCCCGGGGAGGGTACTGAGACCCCTCTCTCCCAACTGTCCCCGGGGAGGGTACGGAGACCCCCCTCTCCCAACTGTCCCCGGGGAGGGTACTGAGACCCCCCTCTCCCAACTGTCCCCGGGGAGGGTACGGAGACCCCCCTCTCCCAACTGTCCCCGGGGAGGGTACGGAGACCCCCCTCTCCCAACTGTCCCCGGGGAGGGTACGGAGACCCCTCTCTCCCAACTGTCCCCGGGGAGGGTACTGAGACCCCTCTCTCCCAACTGTCCCCGGGGAGGGTACGGAGACCCCCCTCTCCCAACTGTCCCCGGGGAGGGTAGTGAGACCCCTCTCTCCCAACTGTCCCCGGGGAGGGTACGGAGACCCCCCTCTCCCAACTGTCCCCGGGGAGGGTAGTGAGACCCCTCTCTCCCAACTGTCCCCGGGGAGGGTACTGAGACCCCCCTCTCCCAACTGTCCCTGGGGAGGGTACGGAGACCCCTCTCTCCCAACTGTCCCCGGGGAGGGTACGGAGACCCCCCTCTCCCAACTGTCCCCGGGGAGGGTACTGAGACCCCTCTCTCCCAACTGTCCCCGGGGAGGGTACTGAGACCCCCCTCTCCCAACTGTCCCCGGGGAGGGTACTGAGACCCCTCTCTCCCAACTGTCCCCGGGGAGGGTACTGAGACCCCCCTCTCCCAACTGTCCCCGGGGAGGGTACTGAGACCCCCCTCTCCCAACTGTCCCCGGGGAGGGTACGGAGACCCCCTTCTCCCAACTGTCCCCGGGGAGGGTACTGAGACCCCCCTCTCCCAACTGTCCCCGGGGAGGGTACTGAGACCCCCCTCTCCCAACTGTCCCTGGGGAGGGTACTGAGACCCCCCTCTCCCAACTGTCCCCGGGGAGGGTACTGAGACCCCCCTCTCCCAACTGTCCCCGGGGAGGGTACTGAGACCCCTCTCTCCCAACTGTCCCCGGGGAGGGTACTGAGACCCCCCTCTCCCAACTGTCCCCGGGGAGGGTACTGAGACCCCCCTCTCCCAACTGTCCCCGGGGAGGGTACGGAGACCCCTCTCTCCCAACTGTCCCCGGGGAGGGTACGGAGACCCCTCTCTCCCAACTGTCCCCGGGGAGGGTACGGAGACCCCTCTCTCCCAACTGTCCCCGGGGAGGGTACGGAGACCCCTCTCTCCCAACTGTCCCCAGGAGGGTACGGAGACCCCTCTCTCCCAACTGTCCCCGGGGAGGGTACAGAGACCCCCCTCTCCCAACTGTCCCCAGGAGGGTACGGAGACCCCCCTCTCCCAACTGTCCCCGGGGAAGGTACGGAGACCCCTCTCTCCCAACTGTCCCCGGGGAGGGTACGGAGACCCCCCTCTCCCAACTGTCCCCAGGAGGGTACGGTGACCCCCCTCTCCCAACTGTCCCCGGGGAGGGTACGGAGACCCCTCTCTCCCAACTGTCCCCGGGGAGGGTACGGAGACCCCCCTCTCCCAACTGTCCCCGGGGAGGGTACGGAGACCCCCCTCTCCCAACTGTCCCCGGGGAGGGTACGGAGACCCCTCTCTCCCAACTGTCCCTAGGAGGGTACAGAGACCCCTCTCTCCCAACTGTCCCCGGGGAGGGTACGGAGACCCCTCTCTCCCAACTGTCCCTAGGAGGGTACGGAGACCCCCCTCTCCCAACTGTCCCTGGACAGAGTACTGAGACCCCTCTCCCACCTGTCCCCGGGGAGGGTACTGAGACCCCTCTCTCCCAACTGTTCCTGGGGAGGGTACGGAGACCCCTCTCTCCCAACTGCCCCTGGGGAGGGTACTGAGACCCCTCTCTCCCAACTGTTCCTGGGGAAGGTTCGGAGACACCTCTCTCCCAACTGTCCCCAGGAGGGTACGGAGACCCCTCTCCCAACCGTCCCCGAGAAGGGTACTGAGACCCCCCCTCTCCCAACTGTTCCTGGGGAGGGTACGGAGACCCCTCTCTCCCAACTGTCCCCAGGAGGGTACTGAGACCCCTCTCTCCCAACTGTCCCTGGGGAGGGTACTGAGACCCCTCTCTCCCAACTGTTCCTGGGGAGGGTACGGAGACCCCTCTCTCCCAACTGTCCCCAAGAGGGTACGGAGACCCCTCTCTCCCAACTGTCCCCGGGGAGGGTACGGAGACCCCTCTCTTCCCAACTGTCCCCAGGAGGGTACTGAGACCCCTCTCTCCCAACTGTTCCTGGGGAGGGTACGGAGACCCCTCTCTCCCAACTATCCCCAGGAGGGTACGGAGACCCCTCTCTCCCAACTGTCCCCGGGGAGGGTACGGAGACCTCTCTCTCCCAACTGTCCCCAGGAGGGTACTGAGACCCCTCTCTCCCAACTGTTCCTGGGGAGGGTACGGAGACCTCTCTCTCCCAACTATCCCCGGCGTAGGTACGGAGACCCCTCTCTCCCAACTGTCCCCGGGGAGGGTACTGAGACCCCTCTCTCCCAACTGTCCCCGGTAGGGTACTGAGACCCCCCTCTCTCAACTGTCCCCGGGGAGGGTACTGAGACCCCTCTCTCCCAACTGTTCCTGGGGAGGGTACGGAGACCCCTCTCTCCCAACTATCCCCGGCGTGGGTACAGAGACCCCTCTCTCCCAACCGTCCCCGAGAAGGGTACTGAGACCCCCTTCTCCCAACTGTCCCCGGGGAGGGTACGGAGACCCCTCTCTCCCAACTGTCCCTGGACAGGGTACTGAGACCCCTCTCTCCCAACTGTTCCTGGGGAGAGTACGGAAACCCCTCTCTCCCAACTATCCCCGGCGAGGGTACGGAGACCCCTCTCTCCCAACCGTCCCCGAGAAGGGTACTGAGACCCCCCTCTCCCAACTGTCCCCGGCGAGGGTACGGAGACCCCCCTCTCCCGACTGTCCCCGGGGAGGGTACTGAGACCCCCCTCTCCCAACTGTCCCCGGGGAGGGTACTGAGACCCCCCTCTCCCAACTGTCCCCGGGGAGGGTACGGAGACCCCTCTCTCCCAACTGTCCCAGGACAGGGTACTGAGACCCCTCTCTCCCAACTATCCCCGGCGATGGTACGGAAACCCCTCTCTCCCAACTGTCCCCGGAGAGGGTACTGAGACCCCTCTCTCCCAACCGTCCCCGGGGAGGGTATGGAGACCCCTCTCTCCCAACCGTCCCCGGGGAGGGTACTGAGACCCCTCTCTCCCAACTGTCCCTGGGGAGGGTACTGAGACCCCTCTCCCAGTCGTCCCTGGGGAGGCTATGGAGACCCCTTTCTTCCACACTGTCCTTGGGGAGGATGCGGAGACCCCTCCCCAACTGTCCCCAGGGAGGATGTGGAAACCACTCCCAACTGCCCCCGGGGAGGTTGCAGAGACCTCTCTGTCCCGACTGTCCTCCGGGAGGGTGCAGAGACTCCTTTGTCCCGACTGCCCCGAGGCAGAGTGCGGAGACTCTACTCTCCCAACCGTCCCCGGGGAGGATGGGAGACAATGATGGACCATGTACTTCCACATTGGGCAGGTATTCTAATTGGCAGGATGGGATGAGTGGTGACTCTCAGGGATCAGCATTGGGGCAGCCATATTACTATATTAATCAATAACTGAGATGATAGGTTTAAAAGTCACAAATACAAATTTTCTGATGGCACAAAGAAAAGTTGCATTGTTCGTAATGTAGATTGGAGCATAAAGTTACAAAGAGATATTACTAGGTTAAATGAATGAGCATATGTGTGGCAAACGGATTTCAATGTAGGCAAGTGTGAGGGCATCTCCCTTGGACCTAAACAGGATAGAATGGAGTACTTTCTAAATGGTGATGGCTAGAAATAGCGGAAGTCCAAAGAGAATTGAGTCTATGTACAGAGATCATTAAAATAGTATGACCAGGTGCAGAAAATCATTTTTAATAATCTTTATTAGTGTCACAAGTAAGCTTACATTAACACTGAGTGAAGTTACTGTGAAAATCATAAAAGACCAATGTAATGCTGGCCTTTGTATCTAGAGGAGCTAGAAATCATGGTTCAGCTATACAAAGCCCTGGTTAGATCACACCTTCAGTACGACGAGCATTTCTGGATATTGCGCCTGAGGAAGAATAAACTGGCCTTTGAGAGAGTGCAGTGCAGATTTACCAGCATGTCACTTGCACTCCTAGGGTTAAATTGCAATGAGATATTAAACAAACAAATTGTTCTGCCTGGAATTTAGAAAGTTAAGGGGTGATCTGATTTACGCTTTCAGTATATTAAGAGGACAGATAGGTTAGATAGAAAGTATTTCTGCTGATTGAGGAGTTTAGCAGTAGGGGCATTGTCTAGAAGTTAGAGCTTCCAAGAGTAAAATTAGGAAACATTTCTCCACAATGTCAGGTGGATGTACCTTTAAGAACTGGGTGTTTATTAAATAGCTGCAGTGATGTCAGTGTGTGGGTGGATCTGGGCTGTCTGTCTTTCACTTTCGTTTTTGAGCTGGCAGATGCAGTGTGTTTTTGGTTTCGTTTTCAGAGGTGGATAGCTGCATTCAAAGCAAGCAGCTGTGTAACGATCTCTCTACAAGCTAAAGAATGTCTCTAGATCATTGATTTCAAAGTAATACCTGTTTCTGTAGAGCATTTAAACCTGCTGTCTTTATTTTAAAAGGATTTAACTTGTGGATGTTGTTTGGGAAGTTATTCAGGGTTATCTATAAAGTATTGTATCTGTGGAGTTACATGTGTTGGTAGTTGATAAACTGTTTACTGTGCGTTTATAAAATGTTAACTGGATTCATAGAATAAACATTGTTTTGTTTCAAACGTACTTTAGCTCTCTATTGCACCACACCTGTAAAGTGGGCCCTTGTGCTTCCCATAACCAAAATCTATTTAAAGTTGTGGGTCAGGTGAATTCCATGATACACTTTGGGGTTCTCTAAACCCTGGCCCGTAATAACAAAGGTTGGTCGAGGTTTGGAACTCTCTTCCACAAACTGCATCTGATGCTAAATCGAATCTGCGATTGATAGATTTTTGTTAACCAAGGGCATTGAGAGATGTGGGGCAAAGTTGGGTAAATGGACTTGGACTGTCGATCAGTATTTGAATGACTGAAAAGGGAAGCTAAATGGCGTACTTCTGTACATACATAATATTGGTTGTGTGCTTTCTATATGGCTGCTGAAGGTTGGAAGTGTAATCTTACCATAGGGCTATAGTAACTAATTGTTGCTGTAGACTATGAAACAATGATGTTAATTAGTATTGTGTGCTGCTTTCCCACGTGGCTGAGGGAAAGCCAACCGACAAGTCAGAGCTTTTAATATTTTAAAATTTCTGTATTGGTATGCATGCAATGGAAAATTATATTCTCTAAGCATTATCCTTCCATAAATAAGAACAACCAGAGGTTTGGGTTACGGTGTGGAAGAGAAATATTTGAGTAGTAATGCTTATAGGATTAGCAACAATCCTATTAATAGCCCTGCCCTAAATAATTACCCTTTTCAGGCAGTACAGATTAAAGAAGTTTCAAATCTCTGTTGACAGAAAGTTGTTCCCTGACTTGAGAATCTCACATTACAACAAATAAAATTCCAAATGTAAACAGGCCTCGGCCTATCTCAGAACTCCCTCTGTAACAGCACTGTGGCAGTGTCTTCACCACCTGGGCTGTAATGGTTCAGGTATACAGCTCACTACCACCATCTCAAGGGCAACTAAGGATCGGCAATAAATGCTGGCCTTGCCCGTGACGCCCACATCCCGTGAATGAATCAAAGTTGAGAGTCACAGTCATCCACTACAGGTAGCAGAGTGAAAGTTGTAATGTGGAAGAGGAGGAATTGGGAAATAAATGTTATTACAGTTCCAGAGGACCATAGGCTGTTCTCCCCTTTGAGAGGAAGCTGACTGGTGGTGATTTAATCTGAGGGTCACCACACCTCAGGCGTGGGGTGTGATTCATGGATAACCTCAGCCAGTGCAGGAATTGAACCTGCTTTTGGCACCTCTCACATCACGAACCAGTCATCCAGCTAACTGAGCTGATCAACCCTGGGGAAGACTAAAGAATCTCAGATTTTGAGGGAATGAAATTTATTTTGTGAAATATGACGACAATAGCAAATGCAAGATTCATTTTTAAATTTCCAATTTTTTGTTCCAATGTCCAGAGATGATCAAAAATTCTCTTTCCCCAACTAAATAAGCTGGAACAGGCGGCCAGGTCTGACCGTTACCCCTGTGGTACTGTTATGCTGCATGGACAAATGTCTTCAGCTGTAACAAAGTCTTCTTCATTTCTGTGGAACATTCCACCGTTTATGACCAGGGTATAGAAATGTGCATTAACTGAGTAAATGTATGATATGGCAGTGTGGGGAGACTCCAAATAATGTTTCATTAGCTATACCCGAAATACAGGGGCTGCTATTCAATGTCTGTGCTAACCAGGCTAGCATTTGGATCAGGAATCCGAGATTGTTGTCTTGGTTCAAATAGTAAATAATGTGTTTACATTCGAAGTGACTTCTTACCTCCAGGTAAGTTGCCTCTTTCCCAATACAGCTTCCAAGTTCCCCATCCCATTGGGGGTGGATGGATCTGACTGTGCCTACTAATTTTCCCCGTGTGCAGGCCAATTTACAGTCTCGCCACAATGAGCATTTGGGCAATTTTCCGTAATAATGTAAGGCACTTATTCAAGGTACTACTCTGCTTACAGTCATTTTAAACTGCTGCATTCTGTATCTTCTGAAAGGTTCTGTTATTTAGGGCAGGGGATATTATTAGGAATTATTACTGACTGTATGATGTGCTCCTTATGACATTTATTGTGCAATATCAGGGAGGCACAGGATACTTGCATAGTTTGATGGAAGGGCTGATAATAGTGCACAGTTTCAAAATCATCTGTATTGTAAAACATTTTTTGTTGTAACTTTCATTTTCCCTCAACCTCACTGAGAATACAATATTGTGCAATGGTTGTGGATTGTAACCACTGACATCCAGGGCTAAACGTAAAGTTCAGTAAAAGTGACACAAGTTATATAATCGGGTCAGCAACTATATCTCAACATTTTTGAGAACAATTGCTGTCAACAGAAATCTGTTCGGTGCATTAGACCTTTTGTTTATCAGTTTGTTTATGCTAAAGGGTCAGAGGTTAATGTTTAACATCAAAGAGATTCTTTAAATGGTTTTAAAATGATCTTGTGTGGCAACAGCCCTTTGGTTGTGTAAGATGGGTTTCTAACTTGCGCTGAACTCGCTAGCCCTGATTGCAGGGGTGGTACTTTCTCAATGTCGGTGCTGGTTTGTAATTGCAGGCTGTGTATCTGGTGGGTTGCTACTTGTCATCAGGCTGTGACTGCAAGGAATTTATAATCACAGTCAGATTCCATAGTTATGGCTGTAGGTTTGAGTCCCAATCTCGGTCAGGCAGTGTCATTGATTGTAGAATATTAGATTCCAGTCTTAATCATGCTCTTCAGCTGTGATCGTGTTGGGTGGCATCTCAGAGTGTTTGCAGTCTCGATGTTGTGGAATTTTCTTTCTCAAATTTTGAATGTACCGAACGTTCAAAATGTATAGTGACTGCTGCAGACGTGTTTCTGTCAAACTTATTGCTGGTAATAAAAGGGCAGCATGGGGAAACAGTGGTTAGCACTGCTGCCTCACAGCTCCAGGGATCCGGGTTCGATTCCGGCCTTGGCTTGCTCTGTGTGGAGCTTGCACATTCTCACCGTGCCTGTGTGGGTTTCTACTGGTAGCCCTGGTTTCCTCCCAAAGTCCACCAATTTACACGTTAGGTGGATTGGCGATGATCAATACACAGGTTCCGAGCGGAGGCACGGTGGCACAGTGGTTAGAACTGCCACCTCACAGCGACAGGCTCCTAGGTTTAATTCCGGCCTAGGGTGATTGCAGAGTTTGCACCTTCTCCCCGTGTCTGCGTGGATTTCCACTGGGTGCTCTGGTTTCCTCCCACAGTCCAAAGATGTGAAGGTTAGGTGGATTGGTCATCATGCTAAATTGCCCCATGGTATCCAAAAGGTTAGGTGGGGTTATGGGGATAGGGTGGGGCCTGACCCTAGGTAGGGTGCTCTTTCAGAGGGTTGGTGCAGACTCGATGGGTGAAATTGTCTCCATCTGCACTGTAGGAATTCTATGAAAGCTGAAAGCAGATTGGGCAAGAACAACCACTAACCCCCCCCCCACCACTAGACACACACCCTACACCCATTTCCCCCAAGCTGTCTACAAACTACCAGTGCCGTGCAAGCTTTCAATAAGATTAATTTACTTATGGGAAACTGGTTTTCATGGGACAACCCCTGTCCTGTTATGTCCTCTTTTGGCTTGAGGAACTGAGAATTGCAATTTCCTGTGTTCCTGTTACTTCCCATCTTTACAACTGGTTTCATTAATCTGCACCAAGCAATACAGGATGAGAGTGAGAGAAACAGGTACTTGTAAAGACAAAGCTGGAGTGCAGTTTTATAATGAATGACTCGATCGTCTTCTCTTTATCGCGTTCTTTTAGTTTCCTGAAAAGACAATTCCACATATGCCCATAACCATCTCCTCCCTTACTTGTCTCCAGGTGAAGCCATTCCAGCTCTCAACCCCTTTGCTGTTGTGTATGTTGAAAATTACCTCTCATACTATACCTGACCGTGGACTGCGGGCATTAAGGGTCACAGAATGAGTGGACAGCGGGTTGATGTGAAGGTGGTAATGCTGGGAAAAGAGTTTGTGGGGAAGACCAGCCTGGTGGAGAGATATGTGCACAATCGTTTTCTCAATGGCCCATATCAGAATGTGAGTATGATTTAAACTGATGGTGCTGTAAGCAATGTTTAACAGGATGCTTTTACCCCCGAGTGGTACAGTGGTTAGCACTGCTGCCTGTGTGGATTTTGCGCATTCTTCCCTTGTCTGCTCCAGTTTCCTCCCACTGTCCAAAGATGTGCAGGTTAGGTGAATTGGCCATGCTAAATTGCCCCTTCGGGTGTGGCTGCAGGAAGATGGCGCGGGATTGGGCCTAGGTAGGGTGGTCTTTCGAAGGGTCAGTGTGGACTTGATGGGTCAAATGGCCTCCTTCTGCACTGTAGGGATTCTATAACACACTTTATCTGGAGGAATGTGCTATCAGAAATGCTGTCAAATTTGTTCATTATGCCAAGCAAGTGCCCGCTGTGTAGTAGCACAGGGGAAATTAATTAGTGATTAGTAAATCAGAGAGGGGAAATTAATTAACTTGGGTGAGGAACGTTTGATGGAAAATAATGTGGGAAAAGCAGAAAATAATTTACAAAGTTCCATGAAACACGTAGAGAAGTCTTATTGTAAGTGGACTTCCGAATTTTTCACGCTCAATTCCACAGACACACTTCAGCTTTGCATCAACTGTTGCTGATGCACAAACACTTAAGGGAATTGTACCCAATTCCCTTCTGCGCTATGCTAGTGTAGGCATTAATCCATTTAAAACAAATGTTAAAATTGAGAAATTAGCACCAAAGGCTGCAAATTACTTCTACCCACCAGCATGTATCTATGCTTGCATTAATAAGGACATTACCAATTGTCCAGGAAGGGCTTCACAAACCCAAATTGATTGTCTGAAATAAATATAACGGCAACAACAAAAGTTAAACTAAAATGATCTTGAGAGCTTTGGATCACAAGTCCACAGTTTATGCTTCCTCAATCAGCAACTTCCACATGCGGTAGAGCACCCTTGATGGGGAGGTTAGGATGAATTCTAATAGCACATACGCCACAGTATCAAATAGAATTTTCATTTGTTCAAAGTTGCAACAACTTTTATTCTGGGTCACTGTATCCCTTTTCTGGTGCATCAAAGGTTAATTGCAGCGATCATGGTGATACATCCAAGATGCTAATTCAACATCCCCCATCATTTTCCGGTAGCACCTACATGTCAGACGAAGGAAGGCCGGAAAATTATTGCACAGCAATAAGCTGATGTTATTTGTTTTCTGTTTGCAATGAAAATGGCTCAGAATCTGATCCATTGCAGAGTCTGCTCCCCTCTCTGGCATCCTACAGATGGCTCTATTTATACTGGCATATAAAGCAGCAGCCAAGCTGTACCTGAAATCTACCTTCATTAAGCAATGCGCTCATGTTAAAACCTGTGCCTGCCTGCTTTACAGATTAGCCTTGTGATGCCAGGAAAATGTTCATGGCAGCGTGAGATTGGAGAGCGCTGCTAGGCAAGATTTCATTGCCAGGATTAAACGTAACCCATAGCCTGTGCTGGATTCAGTCCACGCCTTAGTCAGTGTAGGCTTCTATCATTATGCACAAATGCCCCTGCGTTCGTGTTTTCTGCAATCTTTAGCGCTGATTTAATACTCATTTCACTCAGATGAGGCCTAGCTCACAAAATTGGACATGCTCACAGAACAAAACCGTGAGGTTGAGCTGGTTTGTGAAAGTTCTTCAAATTGAGCTCATTTTCTTAGGCACATGGACACGTGCAGGCATAGTTTTAAAGGTTTCTCACGTCAAAACTGTTAGAATCATAGCACCCCTACAGTGCAGAAGGAGGCAATTCAGTCCAACGAGTCAGTACCAATCCTCCGAAAGAGCACCATACCAAGGCCCAATACACGCTCTATCCCCGTAACCTCACCTAGGGGCAATTTAACACAGCCAATCCACCAAACCTGCACATATTTGGACTGTGGGAGGAAACGGGAGCACCCGAAGGAAACCCATGCAAACACAGGAAAAATGTGCAAACTCCACACAGGCAGCTTCTCTAAGAAATTGATTTGTGTACCTCAGCCATGATCTCATTGAATGGCGGAGCAGGCCCGATGGCCTACTCCTGCTCCTATGTTCTTACAACTGAATTATGCATTGCATTGGAAGCAGTCCAGAGAAGGTTCACTCGGCTGATTCCTGAGATGAAAGGGTTGTCTGAACTGGTTGGGCCGATACTTATTGGAGTCTAGAAGAATGACTCTCAGCCCATAATGTTTAGTTTCTCCCAAATTGACTGATCAGAGATTAGAAACTCCAACTTGATGTTTATCTCTGAAATTGTTTTATCTGTAATTGACACTCGCCTAGGCGCTGAGGACACTGGTTCGATCCAAACCCTGGGTCAGTGTCTGTGTAGAGTTTGCACATTCTCCCCGTGTCTGCGTGGGTTTCACCCTCAGAACTCAAAGATGTGCAGGTTAGGTGAATTGGCCACACTAAATTGCCCTTTAATTGGAAAAACAATAATTGGGTACTCTAAATTTTTTTTTTTTAATTCACACTCCGGCTGAGGATTTTCTGTGTGAAGTGTTGCCATGGGAGTAAAGAAATGCAACAGAAATGGAGAAGAAATAACCAAGCTTCCTCCTATGCAGCCTAAATACGCCTGACAGAAAAGCCCCAAAATGCCTTTTTTTAGCACCCTTTTCAACTAAGGATACGGCTGTCATGGGGAACTAATGAAGTGGGAGCAGAGAGCTGCAAAATAATGATCTCCATCCTCATTCTTCTTGTATATGTGGTACATTGATGTTCCCACATATTTTAGGAAATTAATATTTAGCCCAGTTATTTGTTTCACAACAACATCTCTGAAAAATTGCAGCCACCAGAAGAGTATTCACTTGGGCATCAAACAGTTCTGGTAAAGCTCAGCAGGTCTCGTGGAGGGAGAAACAGTTAATGTTTTGAGTTGGATGGCTCTTGTATTCACCAGGCATTTTGAACAAATGACTAAAGAATGGAAGTTAACTATGTTTCACGGGTTTTCAGGGAACAGACCTGATTAATCCACTGGTTTCTGTTTCAGACGATCGGGGCTGCATTTGTGGCCAAACTCATCCATGTTGGTGAAAAGGTGATCACACTTGGCATCTGGGTAAGATGTTGTCTTTAGTTCTGAAGTGGTTAGCATGTTGGATTGGTCATTTTGGAGGGAGAGGATTAATTTGCTTTGATTACTGAAACCATTGTTGAACAGGTGCTTATGTTTGTGTCATACTATGCGATTTGGTTGAGGCTGATTGTTCGACCCCATAAGTTACGAATTTGCAGGGGTGAGTGTTTGTCTAACTTATTAGTAGGGACAAATATAGCGGGAGATTCCCTGAAGGTTTTTTTTTTGTGAACCTGCAACAAGTTGTTATTGCTCAAATGCACAATTCATCCTCTAGCTGTGCTGTGGGCTGTGCTGATGATACATGACTTCCATAGAATTTACAACCACAGCAGGCCATTCAAGTCAGTTGATCTATGCCAGTGTTTATGCTTCACAAAACTTCCATATGGACGGCATGGTAGCACCGTGGGTAGCACTGTTGCTTCACAGCTCCGGGGTCCCACGTTCGATTCCCGGCTTAGGTCACTGTCTGTGCTGAGTCTGCACGTTCTCCCTGTGACTGCGTGGGTTTCCTCTGGGTGCTCCGGTTTCCTCCCCCAAGTCCTGAAAGGCATGCTGTTAGGTGAATTGGACATTCTGAATTCTCCCTCTGTGTACCCGAACAGGCGCCAGAATATGGCGACTTGGGGCTATTCACAGGAACTTCATTGCAGTGTTAATGTAAGCCTACTTGTGACAATAAAAGATTATTACATTAAATTATTAAATTCTACGCTCATGATTCAGAAACTGCTCCTTTCCCCTTGTGTTTATCCAGCTGTCCCTTAAATTTTTTTATTCATGGATTTTTTTATTAATCTGGGAAAAACCCATTCATCCAGGCCCGAGTCATGAGGACCATATGCACCACCTTAAACTGTATAAGACTCATCCTTGCACAGGAGGAGGTTGAGTTCACTCAAAGCATTACTTTGCACCTATTTTCCTCCTTAGCTCCTTCTCCCACTTCAGCTTGATCCTTTTCACTAAGATCGTGCCCTGTTCTCCCAACCACCCATATACGTCCCCAATCCTACCATTCCCCCCTTCATCCGGGAGCAACATTTTCTCCAAAAGCGTATATTCCAGTACCTGAAGGAATGAGGGCAGCTCCTTGCGCACAAAGTCCCGCACCTGCCAGTACCTGAACTCAATGCCCCGTGGTAGCTCGAACTCCCGCAGTTCCCCAAACTCAGTAAACCTGCCCTCCACAAACATTTCCCTGACCCGCAGTAGCCCTTCCTCCCACCTCTTATGTACATCCCATCCATCCCTCCCAGCGTAAACCTATGATTCCCACACAATGGAGTCATCACCGACGTGTGCCAGTTTAAAGTTCCTCCTCAGCTGATTCCAAATTTTTATGGACGATTCAACACCAGGGCTATTTGTGTACTT
Source organism: Scyliorhinus torazame (assembly GCF_047496885.1). Lineage (NCBI taxonomy): Eukaryota > Metazoa > Chordata > Chondrichthyes > Carcharhiniformes > Scyliorhinidae > Scyliorhinus > Scyliorhinus torazame. Next base: position 211,064,624 of record NC_092713.1, on the reverse strand, counting down.
GCTCGGGGCGAACGGCAACGGGGCCGTCACAAGGGCCCTCAGGCTTGTCCCCTCACATGACTGACTCCTCCTCTAACCTGACCCAATCGCTTCCTCTCTCTTCACCCCCACCGCCACCACCATCTCACGTTTTGCACATTCGCTGCCCAATAGTAATGCAGCAAATTAGTGAGCGCCAGTCCACCTTTCTGCCTATGCAACAGTCCTACTAACCCTCAGCCCCCTCGCTGCCCACGCGAATTCCGAGATTAACACATCTACCTTCCGAAAAAGGCCTTGGGGATGAAAATTGGGAGGGCCTGAAAAGCAAACAGAACCGTGGCAATATGTTCATCTTTACCACCTGTACCTTCCCCACTAATGTCAAATGCAGAGTATCCCATTGTTTAACCTCTTCCATCAGCCTCGTCCAGTTCCACCTATGCATCGTGGCCCACTCATGCGTTACCTGGATCCCCAAATACCGGAACCTCTCCCTTGCCACCCAGATTCGCTTCCTGCCCCAAAGTGTTTACCGGGAAGACCTCACTTTTCCCAACATTCAATGTATAGCCTGAGAAGGTCCCAAATTTCTCCAGTGAGCTCATGATTCTGCCCATGCCTTTTAATTTTTTTTTCCATTTAAGGGGCAATTTAGCGTGGCCTATCCACCTACCCAGCACATCTTTGGGTTGTGGGGGTGAGACCCAAGCAGTCACAGGTGCTTTTCTAATGGGTCTGTCACGAACAGCAACAGGTTATCAGCATACAGCAACACCCGGTGCTCCCTGCCCCTCATAATCTCCCACCACTCAGCCAAAGCCTGAAGTGTCATCGCCAAGAGCTCAGTCACCAGCGGCAACAGCAGCGGGGACAGCGGACATTGCTAGCTTGCACCCCTGTGCAGCCCAAAATACCCCGAATTTGTCTCATTCATTTGCACACTTGCCATGGGGGTCGCATACAACAACTGAACCCACGCCACAAACCTCGGCCAAAACCTCCCCAGATGATTTTCCTGCTGCTCCAAAGAAGCAGTATAATCTAGGAATTGACCCTAGGATAATCCTTTTGAAAGCGTGGGTCTGCTAGTTAACTACTGGGGAGCACCAATTAAATTGATAAAAGCACCTGTACCAATATCAGGCATTATTTTTGGTCTAGTTTACAAGTCATTCTCTGATAGTGGAGAAACCTGCTAGCTTTCATATCGGATTACATATAATGTGCAATACAGAAAGAGTCTATTTGACCCACTTCCACCAGAAAGACACTCGGCTTGGTTTAACCATTTATTTTGAAATCCTTGAGAATGCGCAAATTTTATTTAACTTTTGCATCTTCCATTCTGTGATCGGATGATAATCTTCATGTTTTCTGGGCTAGCTGCTCTCTACTCTTTCCAGTGTTCAAGGCCATGAGGCCAACATGACTACGCTGGGCTCTTTACCAGCTGTAATGGTGAGAGGGGAGTAGCTCTGAAATGTTTAGCTGGCATGTCATGTTTCCTTTCTCTCCAACCTCTTTCTCTTTCTCAAAGTTAAGAGTGCAAGTAATGGATAGATTTTGTTCCCCATCAGGACACTGCAGGATCAGAACGGTACGAATCCATGAGCAGAATCTACTATAGAGGAGCCCGAGCAGCTGTTGTGTGTTTTGGTAAGAAATCTGCAACTGTTCTGCCCGTGCTTGCACTGTGTACAATCTCAATTGTGGAGAGTCATAATTTGTAGTGGCCATTGAGGGACCATTCACCAAAACACCATGAATTTAGATTCATGCAGAATCAAAACCTGCTGCATTTGATAGCGATGGTTTGTTCTATGTTTCTTAAATTCGAAGTTCCTACAGCATGACAATTGGAGAGGTCCACAACCTGGCTGTAACTTGAGCAGTTCCATTTTTTCTTCAAATTGTTCGGAAAAGGAAGTCTAAAGAAACATGTGACATAAACTGCTCCATGAGGGATGGCCTGTACAGCTTCGGCATGAATTAATCAAGAGATATGGGAATAGTGTGGCAAGGTGGAATTAAGGTAGATCACAGTAAGAAGTCTTACAACACCAGGTTAAAGTCCAACAGGTTTGTTTCGATGTCACTAGCTTTTGGAGCGCTGCTCCTTCCTCAGGTGAATGAAGAGGTATGTTCCAGAAACATATATATAGACAGATTCAACGATGCCAGACAATGCTTGGAATACGAGCATCAGCAGGTGATTAAATCTTTACAGATCCAGAGATGGGGTAACCCCAGGTTAAAGAGGTGTGAATTGTGTCAAGCCAGGACAGTTGGTAGGATTTCGCAAGCCAGATGGTGGGGGATGAATGTAATGCGACATGAATCCCAGGTCCCGGTTGAGGCCGCACTCGTGTGCGGAACTTGGCTATAGGTTTCTGCTCGGCGATTCTGCGTTGTCGTGCGTCCTGAAGGTCACGTTGGAGAACGCTTACCCGGAGATCAGAGGCTGAATGCCCTTGACTGCTGAAGTGTTCCCCGACTGGAAGGGAACATTCCTGCCTGGTGATTGTCGCGCGATGTCCGTTCATTCGTTGTCGCAGCATCTGTATGGTCTCGCCAATGTACCACGCTTCGGGACATCCTTTCCTGCAGCGTATGAGGTAGACAACGTTGGCCGAGTCGCACGATTATGTACCGCATACCTGGTGGGTGATGTTCTCACGTGTAATGGTGGTATACATGTCGATGATCTGGCATGTCTTGCAGAGATTGCCATGGCAGGGTTGTGTGGTGTCGTGGTCACTGTTCTGAAGGCTGGGTAGTTTGCTGCAAACAATGGTTTGAGGTTGCGCGGTTGTTTGAAGGCAAGTAGTGGGGGTGTGGGGATGACCATGGCAAGATGTTCATCTTCATCGATGACGTGTTGAAGACTGTGAAGAAGATGTCGTAGTCTCTCCGCTCCGGGGAAGTACTGGACGACGAAGGGTATTCTGTCGGTTGTGTCCCATGTTTGTCTTCTGAGGAGGTTGGTGCGGTTTTTTGCTGTGGCCTGTTGGAACTGTCGATCGATAAGTCGAGCGCCATATCCCGTTCGTACGAGGGCATATTTCAACGTCTGTAGATGTCTGTTACGCTCCTCCTCGTCTGAGCAGATCCTGTGTATACGGAGAGCTTGTCCATAGGGGACAAAAGAGGAAAGAGTTGAAGTGGACCCTTCCGGAAGGCCGCTGCCCTAGACTCGACATGTATGCTCAAGCCGTCAGGAGTCGCGTCAATGCCAGATTCATCAGTCGCATTCACAAGACTGCACCGAACGTCACCCAAGCACAACGCAATGCCATCCGCACTCTCAAGACCAACCGCAGCATCATCATCAAACCAGCAGACAAAGGAGGGACCACTGTCATACTGAACAGAACAGAATACTGCAAAGAGGTATACCGACAACTGAACAACCAAGAACACTACAGACAGTTACCCGCAGATCCGACCAAGGAACACATCTGCCAACTTAACAGACTGATCAAGACCTTGGATCCAGATCTTCAGAGCACCCTACGTGCTCTCATCCCACATACTCCCCGCATTGGAGATCTCTACTGCCTCCCGAAAATACACAAGGCCAACACACCAGGCTGTCCTATCGTTTCAGGCAATGGGACCCTGTGTGAGAACCTCTCTGGCTACATCGAGGGCATCTTGAAACCCATCGTACAAGGTACGCCCAGCTTCTGTCGCGACACGGCGGACTTCCTACAGAAACTCAGCACCCATGGACCAGTTGAACCAGGAACATTCCTCGTCACAATGGACGTCTCGGCATGCTACACCAGCATCCCCCATGACGACGGCATTGCTGCAACAGTCTCGGTACTCAACACCGACAACTGCCAATCTCCAGACGCAATTCTGCAACTCATCCGCTTCATTCTGGATCACAACGTCTTCACCTTCGACAACAAGTTCTTTATCCAGACGCACTGAACAGCCATGGGGACCACATTCGCACCCCAATACGCCAACATCTTCATGCACAAGTTTGAACAAGACCTACTCACCGCAAAGGACCTTCAACCGACGTTATATGCCAGATACATCGATGACATTTTTTTCCTTTGGACCCACGGCGAAGAATCACTGAAATGACTACACGATGACATTAATAAGTTCCATCCAACCATCAGACACACCATGGACTACTCTCCAAAATCAGTTGCATTCTTGGACACACTCGTCTCCATCAAGGACGGTCACCTCAGCACTTCGCTTTACCGCAAACCCACGGATGACCTCGCGATGCTCCACATCTCCAGCTTCCACCCTAAACACATTAAAGAAGCCATCCCCTATGGACAAGCTCTCCGTATACACAGGATCTGCTCAGACGAGGAGGAGCGTAACAGACATCTACAGACGTTGAAAGATGCCCTCGTACGAACAGGATATGGCGCTCGACTCATCGGTCGACAGTTCCAACGCGCCACAGCAAAAAACCGCACCGACCTCCTCAGAAGACAAACATGGGACTCAACCGACAGAATACCCTTCGTCGTCCAGTACTTCCCCGGAGAGGAGAGACTACGACATCGTCTTCACAGCCTTCAACACGTCATCGATGAAGATGAACATCTTGCCAAGGTCATCCCCACACCCCCACTACTTGCCTTCAAACAACCGCGCAACCTCAAACAAACCATTGTTTGCAGCAAGCTACCCAGCCTTCAGAACAGTGACCGCGACACCACACAACCCTGCCATGGCAATCTCTGCAAGACATGCCAGATCATTGACATGGATACCACCATTACACGTGAGAACACCACCCACCAGGTACGTGGTACATACTCGTGCGACTCGGCCAATGTTGTCTACCTCATACGCTGCAGGAAAGGATGTCCCGAAGCGTGGTACATTGGCGAGACCATGCAGACGCTGCGACAACGAATGAACGGACATCGCACGACAATTACCAGGCAGAAATGTTCCCTTCCAGTCGGGGAACACTTCAGCAGTCAAGGGCATTCAGCCTCTGATCTCCGGGTAAGCGTTCTCCAACGTGACCTTCAGGACGCACGACAACGCAGAATTGCCGAGCAGAAACCTATAGCCAAGTTCCGCACACGAGTGCGGCCTCAACCGGGACCTGGGATTCATGTCGCATTACATTCATCCCCCACCATCTGGCCTGCGAAATCCTACCAACTGTCCTGGCTTGGTACAATTCACACCTTTTTAACCTGGGGTTACCCCGTCTCTGGATCTGTAAAGTTTTAATCCCCTGCTGATGCTTGTATTCCAAGCATTGTCTGGTATCTTTGAATCTGTCTATATACATGTTTCTGGAACATACCTCTTCATTCACCTGAGGAAGGAGCAGCACTCCGAAAGCTAGTGACATCGAAACAAACCTGTTGGACTTTAACCTGGTGTTTTAAGACTCCTTACTGTGCTCACCCCAAAGCCGGCATCTCCACATTAAGGTAGATCATCAGCCATGATCTTGTTGAATGGTGTCACAGGCTTCAGGGAGCAAATGGCTTACTCCAGCTCCTATTTCTTATGCTCATGTTGTACTAATTATCTCACCTACCATGTACAATGTACCACTGTACAATGTCATGACTCCTTTCACTCCGACAGTTATTTAATTGATGCAGAGATCACTTGGTAGAGCCGCATTATCCTGGCCCAAAACACATTTTCCAACGTACTTCAACGCAGCATCAGAAATTACATTCAGATCTGATGTACAAAAACATTTTGTAAGCTGATCTTTTGCATTTGGGAATATTATGAATTCTTCCTTGAAAAGCTATTTCTATTTTTGGAAAATTCACCGGATTGTGTTTTTAATGAACATGTTAAAAGATGCTGCCCATAGTCATCAGATAAACCTTTGTGTCACCTTGAAGTGGGAGGATTTATTTATCAGCTTCTGTCTAATAGTGGGAAAGAAACAGACATGGCAAACTAAATTTTTTAAAAAAATACTGCCCCTTAAACTGTTGGTGTGGGGAAAGACTTCCACTGAGCTGTTAATAGCAATACATAAATACAAGTCTTCAGCACGTGCTCACAATTTTGCTATAGATTGCCACAGAATCCTCGCATTTCTGAAATTCCTTTTATAATGGCTGTTCCCCTGGCATTATATGTAATTATTGAATGGCATTTCTGTCTTCCAGATCTAACTGACAGTAGCAGCTATGCAAGGGCAAGATTCTGGGTGGATGAAGTCCGGAACTGTGAAGAGGTGAGTTTGATATAATGCAGAGGAACTGGTTTGAACCCTTACTCTGCTGAATAGATAGGGCTTTGTTTGTAGTTGGTTTCCAATCAGCATTTTGAAGTAACTAATTTGTAGTATGGACTATGACTCTCTCACTATTATTCTTGTTTATTCTGTCAGAAGGTGAGATTATTGTAGCGTGTGTTAGATTTTCAGCAGCTGAGAATATGCAATGCAATTTGCACTCAGTGGGGCTGACAGTCTCTGGTCTACTTGGGTTTGTGCAGAGGCAGTACTGTGGGCTCTGGGATTTTGGTAAGTAGGCTTACAGTGTGGGTTATGAAACCAGTTTGTTTTGGGGGTATGTTTGCTGGATTTGCACTGTGGGTTTAGCCTACTTTAGGATTTGGCGAATGTATTTACAGTGTAAGCTGTGGTGCTGATCTATTCTGAGGTTTGGGCAATGGTTTTGCAATGTGGTTCTAGGTTCTTGTGCGTTTTAGAGTTTAAGCTGGCTGACCGACAGCTTGAGTCATGGTGTTTCTTTTTCAGCATTGCAAAATCTATTTGTGTGGAACCAAGAGTGATCTTGTACAGAATGATCGCAGTGCACGGGGAGTCGATTACCATGATGTTCAAGATTACACAGATGGTAAAGTCTATTACTTTGCAAAATACTCATCGTAAGAAGTTAATGTGCTGTTATTTTGTTTAAGCTAGTAAGGAAGGACTCATTGAGTGGAAATATTCCATACTGGTATTTTCTGAGATTCTCCTTGTGGGTCGCTTTAAAGAGGAAAACAATAACTGTGATGTGAAAATCGATCTGGTCAGGCTTGAGTGAAGAAAGAATTAAATTTCCCATTAATGACTTTGGAGCCTGGAAAGCAGGCTTCAATGGGCCCACGAGACGAACGAGAGGGGGGGGAAGGGAATGATGCTGGGAGATGTTTTTTCAAGGGGAAATGTTAGGGGGGTTCTTGGGAGGGGGGGGGGAGGGGTTCAATGTTAATAATGGACGGGGCAGATCAGGCTTATGGGGCAGGGTCCGGTGGTATGATGATGGTGGATAAGAAGGGTGGGGGGTGAGAGACCCCCCAGTTAGGATAGTCATGTGGAATGTGAGAGGGCTAGGAGGTCCGGTCAAGAGGTCAGGGGTGCTTGCGCATCTTAAAAGTTTGAAAGCCGATGTGGCAATGCTGCAGGAGACTCACTTGAGGGTGAAGGACCAGGTGAGACTTAAAAAGGGCTTGGTTAGCCAAGTGTTTCACTCTGGATTTGACGAAAGGGCTCGAGAGGTAGCGGTGCTGGTCATCAAAATGTACGCTTCCTGATGGAGAAGGTGGTGGCAGATCAGGGGGGTAGATATGTGATTGTGACAGGGGCGCTGGAGGGGAGATTAGTAGCGCTGCTAAGTGTATACGGTCCCAATTGGGACGATGAGGGATTCGCGAAGAAGGTGTTTGGGGCCATATCTGACTTGGACACACACACAAACTGATTGTGGGGTGGGGGGGGGGGGGGGGGGGGGGGGGGGGGGGCGGGGGGGGGACTGGAACTTGGTGCAGGGGGGGACTGGAACTTGGTGGAGGAGCCAAGGTTGGACAGATCGCGGCCATGCTTGCTGGTCCCGTCGGGGGGCGAAGACGCTGGCTGGGCTAATGGTGGAGATGGGAGGGGTGGACCCTTGGAGGTTTCTACACCCAAGGGAACGGGATTTCTCGTTTTTCTCAGCAGTCCATAAGGTATACTCGTGGATCGACTTTTTTGTGGTGAGGAAGGCTTTGCTGGCTGGGGTGAAGGGGTCGGAATACTCTGCAATTGCAGTGTCAGATCATGCTCCGCATTGGGTGGATATGGTGCTGGAGAAGGGGGTACTGCAGAGGCTGGAAATTAGATGTGGGACTTTTGGGGGATCAAGGGTTCTGTGACAAAATTGAAAAGGTAATTAAGGAATATGTCGGTTTCAACTGTACAGGTGAGGTGTCGAAGGCAGTTGTCTGGGAGGCTCTAAAGGCAGTGGTGAGGGGTGAGGTAATTTAATTTAAGGCCAGGATGGACAAAGAGGAGAGGTTTGAGCGGCAGAGGGTAATAGATGAGATGTTGGAGATAGATAGGAGTTATGCAGAAGATGGGGACCCAGCAAAGCTGGAAAAGAGGACGGAACTACAGGCGAGCTTCGACCGACTGTCTACCAGGAAGGCGGTGCGCCAACTGAGACGAGCAAGGGGTGCAGTTTATGAACATGGAGATAAGTATGTTAGCAGGTCAGCTCCGGAGGGAAGCAGCGGCAAGGGAAATTCTTCAGATGAGGGATAGGGCGGGGAAGTTGGTGGTGGCTCCGGAGCTGATTAACAAGGTTTTTGAGGAGTTTTAATGAGAAGTTGTGCAGGTCAGAGCCACCCGGGGGAGACCGTGAGATGCAGGAATTTCTAGATCGGTTGGAGTACCCGAGGCTAGGAGAGGGGGACAGGGTTACATTAGAAGGAGTAATAGGGGAGCAGGAGCTAAAGGATGCGATTGGGAAGATGGTGGCAGCGCCGCATGGGTTTCTGGTGGAATATTATAAAAACTTCAAGGATAAGCTGGCACCCCTGATGGTGGGGATGTTTGAAGAGGCGATAGGGAAGGAGGTGTTGCCACAAACCTTGGGGTAGGCATCGATTTTGCTGTTGCTAAAAAAAGATAAGGATCCGACGGAGTGTGGGTCGTGTAGGCCCATATCACTTCTGAATGTGGACGGAAAAGTATTGGCGAAGGTATTGGCGGGTAGGCTGGAGGAGTGCCTTCCGAAGGTGATAGGTGAGGATCAGACAGGGTTTGTGAGAGGGAGGCAGCTTTTTTCGAACATTAGGAGGGTTTTGAATGTCGTTATGGCACCGGCGGAACGGAAGGAAACAGGTGGTTGTGGCATTGGACGCCGAGAAGGCGTTTGACCGGGTAGAATGGGGGTACTTGATGGCAGTTCTGGAGCGGTTTGGGATTGGACCAAGATTTGTGAACTGGGTAAAGCTACTATATAAGGAGCTGAAGGCGAGTGCCCGCACAAACAACATCAGCTCGAGATTCTTTTCTCTCCACCATGGGACAAGACAGGGATGTCCTATGTCCCCCCTGCTGTTTGCACTTGCGATTTAGCCATTGGCCATCGCATTAAGAAGTTCGGGAGCATGGAAAGGAATAGTGCGGGGGGAGGGATAGAGCATAGGGTGTCCTTGTGTGCCGACGACTTGCTGTTACATGTGTCGGAACCGAGTGTGTCGATAGGGGGAATATTGGAGCTACTGCGGGTATTTGGGTCTTTCTCGAGGTACAAGCTGAACCTAGACAAGAGTGAGTATTTTGTGGTGTCTCGGTTGGGGCAGGGGTGGGGGGGGCTGCCAATCCGTAGGGCAGGGACTCACATTAGGTATCTGGGGTGCAGGTTGCCCCGGAGTGGGGGAGGCTTCACAGGTACAACATCTCTAGTTTGGTGGGGAGAGTGAAAGCTGGTCTGGCAAGGTGGGATGGTCTCCCTCTGTCACTGGCGGGTCGGGTGCAGGCGGTTGAAATGAATGTGTTGCCGCGATTTCTGTTTATTTTTCAATGCCTACCGTTTTCCTGTCAAAGGCTTTTTTCAGGGAGATTGAGGGAAGGATTACCTCGTTCATATGGAGAGGGAAGGTGGCCAGAGTGAGAAAGGTGCTGCTCCAGAGGGGAAGGCAGGCAGGGGGTTTGGGCCTTCCGAACCTTATGTACTACTACTGGGCGGCGAATGTGGAGAAGGTGCGGAGCTGGGTCAGAGGGGTTGATTCCCAGTGGGTCAGAATGGAGGGGAGTCTGTGCAGGGGGTCGGGACTGAAAGCACTAGCAACAGCGCCGCTCCCGATAGCTCTGGGGAAATACTCAGGGAGTCCGGTAATAACAGCTTCATTGAAAATCTGGAGGCAGTTTTGCCAACACTTCTGGTTGGGGGCAGGGTCAAGGGAAATGCGTATTGGGGGAACCGCAGATTTGAGCCATGGAGGTGGGATGGAAATTTCCGGAAATGGGAAGAGAAGGGGACTAAGACGCTAAAAGATTTGTTTCTTAGGGGTCGGTTTGCAGGATTGATGGAGCTGGAAGCGAAGTATGGGCTGGAGCAGGGAGAAATGTTTAGATACATGCAGGTTCGAGATTTTGCCAGAAAGGAGATACAGAGCTTCCCGGAGGAACCGGCCTTCACATTGCTGGAGCAGGTGCTGACGACGGGGACTGGAGAAGTGGGTAGTGTCAGCGGTGTACATAGCTATTTTAGAAGAGGATAAGGCACCACTGGAAGGGATCAAAGCAAAGTGGGAGGAAGAGTTGGGAGAGGATATGAGGAAGGGTTCTGGTGTGAGGTGCTCCGGAGAGTGAATACCTCCACCTCGTGCGCGAGGTTGGGGCTGATACAGCTGAAGGTGGTATACAGAGCACACCTCACGAGGGCGAGGATGAGCCGATTCTTTGAAGGAGTAGAAGATGTGTGTGAATGTTGCGAGGGGGGGGGGGCCCCCGCTAACCGCGTTCATATGCTTTGGTCCTATCCAAAGCTTAGAGGATTACTGGAAGGAGGTTTTTAGGCTAAATTCCAAGGTGATGCATGTGAAACTGGACCCGGGTCCCCGGGAGGCCATATTCGGGGTGTTGGACCAGCCAGGGTGCGGAGGCAGATATCATAGCCTTCGCCTCGTTGATTGCCCGGAGGCGGATCCTGTTGGGATAGAGAGCAGCCCTCTCCACCCTGTGCCCTGGCGTGGCAGGGGGACTTGTTGGAATTCTTGATTCTTGAGAAGGTTAAGGTTTGAACTGAGGGGAAGGGCGGAGGGGTTCTACAAGTCATGGGCATTATTCATTGTGCACTTTCAAGAACTGGGTAACATCGAACATTAGTTGGGGGGGGGGGGGGGATGGGGAGGGGGGCTGTGTGTATTAAGGGTGACTATGGGTAATCCCTGATTTCTTTTTGTCATTTGTTTATGTAAACATGCGGGCCAATGTTGGGGGTTGGTGGGAGGATTATCATAGAATTTACAGTCGCAGAAGGAGGGCCATTCCGGCCCATCGAGTCCTGCACCAGTTCTTGGAAAGAGCACCCTACCCAAGGTCAACAACACCACCCTATCCCTCATAACCCAGTAACCCCACCCAACACTAAGGGCAATTTTTGGACACTAAGGGCAATTTAGCATGGCCAATCCACATAACCTGCACATCTTTGGACTGTGGGAGGAAACCGGAGCACCCGGAGGAAACCCACGCACACACTGGGAGGATGTGCAGACTCTGCACAGACAGTGACACAAGCCGGAATCGAACCTGGGACCCTGGTGCTGTGAAGAAATTGTGCTATCCACAATGCTACCGTGCTGGGATCGTTGTTATTGTTATGGGGATTGACATATTTGTTGCTGATTATTGTTTATTGTTGGGTGGGGTGTAAATTTGGGAGAAAATGTGAACAAAGGAGGAGAATAAAAATATTTATTTTAAAATAATTTTTTTCCCATTAATGAGCATATATGGGGCAATTCTACACAGCTCATTTTCTGCGCTCATAGTAAGCCTAGTAACATTTAAATCATCAATAAATTTCCAGTACTTTAAGTTGACTAAAGGTGTTTTCTACATAGTTTGTATTCTAACATCCACAACTAAGAATTCAAGTATTCAGGAGGCATCTCTTTCAGCTGCAGTTTAATGTGTATGTTTGCACATGTCCTGAAGTTGAATTAATGTTATATGTGGTAGTCTTTAATGCCCTGGCTTCACAAAGGAGGGGACAATATGCATGATGGTAATAGTTACTGCATCAGTAATCTAGAGGTTTAGACTAATATTCCACAGATAAGAGTTCAAATCGCACCATGGAAACTGGAGGAATTTAAATTAAATTAATAAATCTTGAAGAAAGATGATAGTTTCAGTAGTAATGTTAATTAAACTACCGGATTGTCATCAAAACCATCTGGCTCACTCGTCATTCAGAGGAGAAATCTACTGCCCCCATTTTCTAAGAACAATCTGCATTCCACAGTGTGCAAAGTTTACATGAGACACCAGACCTACAACAATATTGGTTGACTTAAATGACCTAGCAAACCAGTCAGTTGTATCAAACCACGACAGAAAAGTTTCATAAAAGAAAATACCAGATGGACCACCCAGCATTGAGTTAGCTGAAAACGTGACAAAGGTACAGCCTACCCAGTCGACTCTGCAAAGTCGTCCTCACACAGAGCTGGGGCTTGTGCCAAAATAGCGAGAGCTATGTCACAGACCAATGAAACAGCAGCCTGACAAACATTGTACCAGATTCCTTCATCACCTTCCCCGAGTATGTCCTGCCCCACCAGCAAGATAGATCCACCAGAGATAGTTGGGGACAGTGAGTCGTCAACATTGTAGCCTCATGTGTTACGGACGCCAGACCAGATCCCAACAGTGGCTGAGTTACTGGACCAGAAACCCAACTTTGTATTTTTAAGACTGTGCAATAGATCGATTCACTCCAGGAGTGATTGCATGAGAAATAGGGCTTGGTTACTTTCACAAACAAAACTTTATCATACCAAAAGAAAAATAATATTTAAGCTTTTAAACTTTGAACTTGACAAGAACAGCTTACATATATCTCTGAATCCTAACGCACAATTTCCTATTAAATAGCACGTCGAATGAACTTACACCTCTCCACTCCACTTACACAGACAGGCAAACATTATACTTGCATTGCAGAACATTTTCCTGCTGGTAGTGAAGCTCTTTCTGACCCCTGTCCAAAAGCTTATCTCTCTAGTAGTTTTTTTCAACGCCTCTCACGATCGTTCTCCAAAAATTTCTGTCCCCATCTGTTCGAACAAGATTCTTTCTTCTCTCATGAGTTCTGCCCAGCCCCTCAAAGATGGTTGTGTCCAGACAGGTTCAGACTGAACTTATCATTGCTATCTGAACTTTTTATTACCCACTCCTGTTTACACAAAAGAACAGGGTCATGCTATGAATATGCAACTAACATCCAATTTATGGACAAAAGAAGCTATCAGACTCCATAATGGGTTAATGGTGGGTCAAACAAGAGTGTCCCGGAAGGCAGTTGAGCGAATCACCCTGGCTGAACAGAGCTATCCTGTTTATTCCCATTAACCTTTTTAAAGACCTTTTTTTTTGTTGAGCTTTTTACATTTTAATTCACAAAGCCAAACAAAACCAACATGTATATCAACAAAAGAAGTTCCAACCGACAGCTGTAACAATAGCCCCCCTAAACGAATATACTTCTCTTGTGGACTTTACATTGCCACACTCGGCCAAAACAAATATTTACAGTGGTTTATGTACAATGTGGTTCAGGCATTAATTTGCCCTGGTCTCTTGCAATTTTCCTCCCTTCTGCCTGTCCCCTGTGTTCCTCTGGGGGTGCGTTTGTCCTCCTTCACTCCATTCCCCCACTCTCCTTCGATGGGGTCATGATCACTCCTGATGTTCGCTGTTAGCTGCCTGCCCTTGACAAAGCCCGTCTGATCTTCCGTGACTACCTCTGACACGCTCTCTGGCCACCTTGCCAGGACCTTCACCTTAGCGTCGGTGTTAAGGAGTGAGATGGGTCTGTCGGGTTTTTGTCTTTTTGGGGATCAGCGATATTGAGACTTGAACTAGCGTTGGTGGTAGAGTTCTCCTTGCTAGTGAGTCTGCAAACATCTCCCGCAGGTGCGGGGCCAATGCTGGCGTGAATTTGTTTTATAGATGTCCACCAGGAATCCATCTGGCCCCAGCGTCTTCCCCACCTGCATGGAGTTAATGCTCTCCATGACATCCCCCAGTTCTGATGGTGCTTCTGGGCTCCGTCCCTATCTTCTCCTAAGAACAGCAAGTCCAGTCCGTCGAGGAACTGCTTCAGCTTTGAGCCCCCACCGGTGGCTCGGAGGTGTACAACTCCCGGTAGAAGGCTGCAAGGCTTCATTGATCTGCTCTGGTGCTACGACTAGCCTGCCGCTTCTGTGTTTTACGTGGGCTATTTCCCTTGTGGCTGCCTGATTTCTCAGCTGGTGGGCCAGCAGGTGCTGGCTTTGTCTCCATGCTCGTAAAATGACCCCTGTGTCTGGCAGAGCTCCTGCACTGCTTTCCCGATGGAGAGCAAGTCAAAGTCCATTTCTAGCTTTTTCCTCTCCTCCAGTAGTTCCACAGTGGAGTACTGCTGATCTACCTCCAGGAAGGAGTCAACCAGCTGTTGCCTAGCCACCCTCTCCTTCCTATCTTTGCACGCCTTCGCCTCTCTATTCTGGTTGTTGGTAACATACCCAACTTTGGTTTGTGATATCTGTTTGCAGAATGCCTTGTCGGCAAGGAGAGCCATGTCCAGCCTACATGGGGGGTGTTGTGCACAGCCGGTCTCCAACCTCACATCCACGTAGTGTGGAGCGTGGTCGGAGATTACGATTACGGAGCACTCCGCTCCTACTACCCCTGGAAGCACCGCTTTACCCACTAAAAAGCTGTTGTGGGAGAAGAAGGAGAACTCTTTCTCTCCCTGGACGCGTGAACCTCCATGGATCCACTGCCCCCATCTGCTCCATGACGATGTTCAACCATCTTGCCATGTTTGATAATCTCCTTGATCTGGGGCTGGATCTTTCTGTCTGTGGGTCCTGTATGCAGTTAAACCTCCCTCCGAATCCGAGGCGGCCGCCCCGCAATATAAATCCCACAATGAGCTGCTCCAGACTCTGAAAGAACGCTTTAGGCAGAAGGACCGGAAGGCACTGAAACAAAAACACAAATTTTGGGCAAGTTATTTATCTTAATCAGCTGCACCCAGCCTGCCAGAGACAATGGAACGTTGTCCCATCTCTGCAAGCCCGCCCTCTCCCTACTCTCCAAACTAGTAAAGTTCTTGCGAAGCCATGTCCAGGCTCATGCCACCTGAATCCCCAAATAGTGAAAGCTAGTACCAGCACACTGAAAGTTCGTCCCCCTCACCTCAAGTCGTCGTCTCTCTTTCCCCCCCCCCCCCCCCCCCCCCCCCCCAAAAACAGACCCAACCACAAATAACTCACTCTTCCCAACATTTAACTTATACCCCGAAAATTAACCAAAGATTTCCAATATCCCATAATATCACCCATCTCCAGGTCCCTTGCGTACAACAAAAGATGATCAGCATACAAAGATATCCTGTGCTCGACTCTTCTCTCTTCCTCTCTCTCTCTCTCCACCCCCCTCCCCTCCCCCAAACCCTCTCCATTTGTCCTCGGCCCTCCAAGGAATTGCAAAGGGCTCAACGCCAACGCAAATAACAACGGAGACATAGGACTACCCCCTGCCTCGTCCTCCTATACAATCTAAAGGGCACCGAATTGGTGTTAATTTGCACCCTAGCCAACACTGCCTCATACAACAACCGCACCACAACTCAAACCCAGGCCCAAACCCAAACTTCTCCAGAAGCATAAACAAGTATCTCCATTCAACCCTATCGAAGGCCTTCTCTACATCCAACGACATGATTATCCCTGGCTCTGGCCCCACCGCCAGTGCAAGAACCATGTGTAACCGCCTCACATTAGACGACAGCTTCCTGGCCTTCACACAGTCCGTCTGGTCCTCTCCCACAACCTCCAGGAAACACGGCTCCAACCTTAATGCCAAAACCTTAGCTAGAAGTTTAAATCTACATTAAGCAAAGAAATCGGCCGTCACGACCCACACTCCAATCCTTATCCTTTAGAAGCCTGCCCCAGCGTCTCCGGAAGGGAACCCTGTGACAGTGAATCATTATATATCCCCAACATCAATGGACCAACGGATCCACAAACTTCTTATAAAATTCTACCAGGAACCCACCTGGCCGCGGTGCCTTCCCAGACCGCATCTTCCCCAAAGCTGTGCTCACTTCCTCCAACCCAAAGGCGCCTCCATAACTCTTCCTCCACCTGAGGAAACTCCAACCTCTCAAGAACCCCAACATCTGCTTGTCCTTCAGCGGCTCCGACTCATAAAGACCCTCGTGGAAGATGGGGTATGCTGACCTGCCTCCAGCGTCTGACCTACCTCCAGCTTCAAATCCACCCAAAGCGGTGCATGGTGTGAAATGTCCACCACTGAATGCACTGCACCATTTACCCCAGGGAGCAAAGTCTTACCCATCATGAAGAAGTCAATCCCTGAGTGCACCGGGGAACAAAAGGAAAACTTCTTACTTCCTGCATTCACAAACCGTCAGGGATCCATCCATCTACCTCGTCCATGAATGCTGCCAACACCTTCGCCACCCCCGAAAAAGACAGCGACCATGGCCTGGAGCGGTCCAACTTTGGATCTGAAACAGTTAAAATCCTCCCCCTTAAAATCAGGTGGTGCGTGTCCAGCTCCGGAATGGCAGCCAACAGCCATTCCATAAACTTAACATTGTCCCATTTTGGGGCATACACGTCCACTAACTCTACTGCCTTCCCCTTCAGTCTGCCTCTAACCATCACAGCGACGCCCGCGCTCCGCGACCACCATCTTTGCCTGAAACCAAACCTTCTTATGCCAAAATTGCCAACCTGCCTGACCTATGATCAAACCCTAAATGAAAAGCCTGGCTCACCCACAACTACCGCATCTGATCTGGTCCCACACCCGAAGGTGAGTTTCCTGCAGGAACACCACATCGGCCCCCAAACCTTTGAAATGGGGAAAAAACCCTTGCCCTTTTTACTCCAAGACCCCCACCTTCCGTTGGTAATTATGAAAGCGGATACTCACCACTCACAGCAGCTCATTTGGCCTTGGCTTTTGCCTGAGCACCCGGTGACCTCTGTCCAATTCCAGGGTGGGAGACACCTCATCCTGTTCACAGACCAAGAAAACATCCCCGCAAAGTAATGAGTTGGCTTCAAGCCCTCTGATCCCACTGGCAGCCCCACCACCCTGCGGTTTAACCATCTTAACCTGTTCTCCAGATCTTCCACATTCAGCCACAGGCCTATGTTGCTATCCACCACCATCGTAATCTCACCCTCCAACAAAGCAAGCTGATCCTCGTGTTGTGACTGGGTCTCTCACTTCACCTTAACCCCCTCCATGGACACCCCGTCCTATAAAATCCTCCCGTAAATCGTGGAGCCTCAGTAATTGAATATGTTCAAGACCGAGGTCAATAGATTTCTGGATACCGATGACATTGGGGGTAGGGGAATAGTGCAGAAATGGTGTTGAGAAAGATAAGCCAGGATCTATGTAAATGGCGGAGTAGACTTGATGGGCCAATGTTCTGCTGCCCAGGCACGAAGCTCTGGAATTTCCTCCCTACACCTCTCCTCCTCACTCTCTTCCCTACACCTCTCCACCTCACTCTCCTCCCTAAACCTCTCCACCTCACTCCCCTCCCTTCACCTCTCCACCTCACTCTCCTCCCTACACCTCACACTCCTCCCTACACCTCTCCACCTCACTCTCCTCCCTACACCTCTCCACCTCGCTCTCCTCCCTACACCTCACTCTCCTCCCTACACCTCTCCACCTCACACTCCTCCCTACACCTCTCCACCTCACTCTCCTCCCTACACCTCACTCTCCTCCCTACACCTCTCCACCTCACACTCCTCCCTACACCTCTCCACCTCACTCTCCTCCCTACACCACTTCACCTCACTCTCCTCCCTATACCTCTCCACCTCACTCTCCTCCCTACACCTCTCCACCTCACACTCCTCCCTACACCTCTCCACCTCACTCTCCTCCCTACACCTCTCCACCTCACACTCCTCCCTACACCTCGCTCTCCTCCCTACACCTCTCCACCTCACACTCCTCCCTACACCTCTCCACCTCACTCTCCTCCCTACACCTCACTCTCCTCCCTACACCTCTCCACCTCACACTCCTCCCTACACCTCTCCACCTCACTCTCCTCCCTACACCTCTCCACTTCACACTCCTCCCTACACCTCTCCACCTCACTCTCCTCCCTACACCTCTCCACCTCACTCTCCTCCCTACACCTCTCCACCTCACACTCCTCCCTACACCTCTCCACCTCACTCTCCTCCCTACACCTCACTCTCCTCCCTACACCTCTCCACCTCACTCTCCTCCCTACACCTCACTCTCCTCCCTACACCGCTCCACCTCACTCTCCTCCCTACACCTCTCCACCTCACACTCCTCCCGACACCTCCCCACCTCACACTCCTCCCTACACCTCTCCACCTCACTCTCCTCCCTACACCTCTCCACCTCACACTGCTCCCTACACCTCGCTCTCCTCCCTACACCTCTCCACCTCACACTCCTCCCTACACCTCTCCACCTCACTCTCCTCCCTACACCTCACTCTCCTCCCTACACCTCTCCACCTCACACTCCTCCCTACACCTCACTCTCCTCCCTACACCTCTCCACCTCACTCTCCTCCCTACACCTCTCCACCTCACACTCCTCCCTACACCTCTCCACCTCACTCTCCTCCCTACACCTCTCCACCTCACACTCCTCCCTACACCTCTCCACCTCACTCTCCTCCCTACACCTCTCCACCTCACACTCCTCCCTACACCTCTCCACCTCACTCTCCTCCCTACACCTCACTCTCCTCCCTACACCGCTCCACCTCACTCTCCTCCCTACACCTCACACTCCTCCCTACACCTCTACACCTCACTCTCCTCCCTACACCTCACTCTCCTCCCTACACCTCTCCACCTCACTCTCCTCCCTACACCTCTCCACTTCACACTCCTCCCTACACCGCTCCACCTCACTCTCCTCCCTACACCTCACTCTCCTCCCTACACCTCTCCACCTCACTCTCCTCCCTACACCTCTCCACTTCACACTCCTCCCTACACCTCTCCACCTCACTCTCCTCCCTACACCTCTCCACCTCACACTCCTCCCTACACCTCTCCACCTCACTCTCCTCCCTACACCTCTCCACCTCACACTCCTCCCTACACCTCACACTCCTCCCTACACCTCTCCACCTCACTCTCCTCCCTACACCTCACTCTCCTCCCTACACCTCTCCACCTCACTCTCCTCCCTACACCTCTCCACCTCACTCTCCTCCCTACACCTCACTCTCCTCCCTACACCGCTCCACCTCACTCTCCTCCCTACACCTCTCCACCTCACACTTCTCCCTACACCTCTCCACCTCACTCTCCTCCCTACCCCTCTCCACCTCACTCTCCTCCCTACACCTCTCCACCTCACACTCCTCCCTACACCTCTCCACCTCACACTCCTCCCTACACCTCTCCACCTCACTCTCCTCCCTACCCCTCTCCACCTCACACTCCTCCCTACACCTCTCCACCTCACTCTCCTCCCTACACCTCACTCTCCTCCCTACACCTCTCCACCTCACACTCCTCCCTACACCTCTCCACCTCACTCTCCTCCCTACACCTCACTCTCCTCCCTACACCTCTCCACCTCACTCTCCTCTCTACACCTCTCCACCTCACTCTCCTCCCTACACCTCTCCACCTCACTCTCCTCCCTACACCTCTCCACCCCACTCCTCCCTACACCACTCCACCTCACTCCCCTCCCTACACCTCTCCACCTCACTCTCCTCCCTGCACCTCTCCACTTCACTACCCTCCCTACACCTCTCCACCCCACTCCTCCCTACACCTCTCCACCCCACTCCTCCCTATACCTCTCCACCTCATTCTCCTCCCTACACCTCGCTCTCCTCCCTACACCGCTCCACCTCACTCTCCTCCCTACACCGCTCCACCTCACTCTCCTCCCTACACCGCTCCACCTCACTCTCCTCCCTACACCTCTCCACCTCACTCTCCTCCCTACACCCCTCCACCTCGTTCTCCTCCCTACACCTCGCTCTCCTCCCTACACCTCTCCACCTCACTCTCCTCCCTACCCCTCTACACCTCACTCTCTTCCCTACAACTCTCCACCCCACTCCTCCCTACACCTCTCCACCTCCCTACACCTCTCCACCTCGTTCTCCTCCCTACACCTCGCTCTCCTCCCTACACCTATCCACCTCACTCTCCTCCCTACACCGCTCCACCTCACTCTCCTCCCTACACCTCTCCACCTCGTTCTCCTCCCTACACCTCACTCTCCTCCCTACACCTCTCCACCTCACACTCCTCCCTACACCTCACTCTCCTCCCTACACCTCTCCACCTCACTCTCCTCCCTACACCTCTCCACTTCACACTCCTCCCTACACCTCTCCACCTCACTCTCCTCCCTACACCTCTCCACCTCACTCTCCTCCCTACACCTCTCCACCTCACACTCCTCCCTACACCTCTCCACCTCACTCTCCTCCCTACACCTCACTCTCCTCCCTACACCGCTCCACCTCACTCTCCTCCCTACACCTCACACTCCTCCCTACACCTCTCCACCTCACTCTCCTCCCTACACCTCACTCTCCTCCCTACACCTCTCCACCTCACTCTCCTCCCTACACCTCTCCACTTCACACTCCTCCCTACACCTCTCCACCTCACTCTCCTCCCTACACCTCTCCACCTCACACTCCTCCCTACACCTCTCCACCTCACTCTCCTCCCTACACCTCTCCACCTCACACTCCTCCCTACACCTCTCCACCTCACTCTCCTCCCTACACCTCACTCTCCTCCCTACACCGCTCCACCTCACTCTCCTCCCTACACCTCACTCTCCTCCCTACACCTCTCCACCTCACACTTCTCCCTACACCTCACTCTCCTCCCTACACCTCTCCACCTCACACTCCTCCCTACCCCTCTCCACCTCACACTCCTCCCTACACCTCTCCACCTCACTCTCCTCCCTACACCTCACTCTCCTCCCTACACCTCTCCACCTCACACTCCTCCCTACACCTCTCCACCTCACTCTCCTCCCTACACCTCACTCTCCTCCCTACACCTCTCCACCTCACTCTCCTCTCTACACCTCTCCACCTCACTCTCCTCCCTACACCTCTCCACCTCACTCTCCTCCCTACACCTCTCCACCCCACTCCTCCCTACACCACTCCACCTCACTCCCCTCCCTACACCTCTCCACCTCACTCTCCTCCCTGCACCTCTCCACTTCACTACCCTCCCTACACCTCTCCACCCCACTCCTCCCTACACCTCTCCACCCCACTCCTCCCTATACCTCTCCACCTCGTTCTCCTCCCTACACCTCGCTCTCCTCCCTACACCGCTCCACCTCACTCTCCTCCCTACACCGCTCCACCTCACTCTCCTCCCTACACCGCTCCACCTCACTCTCCTCCCTACACCTCTCCACCTCACTCTCCTCCCTACACCCCTCCACCTCGTTCTCCTCCCTACACCTCGCTCTCCTCCCTACACCTCTCCACCTCACTCTCCTCCCTACCCCTCTACACCTCACTCTCTTCCCTACAACTCTCCACCCCACTCCTCCCTACACCTCTCCACCTCCCTACACCTCTCCACCTCGTTCTCCTCCCTACACCTCGCTCTCCTCCCTACACCTATCCACCTCACTCTCCTCCCTACACCGCTCCACCTCACTCTCCTCCCTACACCTCTCCACCTCGTTCTCCTCCCTACACCTCGCTCTCCTCCCTACACCTCTACACCTCACTCCCCTCCCTACACCTCTCCACCCCACTCTCCTCCCTACACCTCTCCACCCCACTCCTCCCTACAGCTCTCCACCTCACTCTCCTCCCTACACCGCTCCACCTCACTCTCCTCCCTACACCGCTCCACCTCATTCTCCTCCCTACACCTCTCCACCTCCCTACACCTCTCCACCTCACTCTCCTCCCTACACCTCTCCACCTCGTTCTCCTCCCTACACCTCGCTCTCCTCCCTACACCTCTCCACCCCACTCTCCTCCCTACACCTCTCCTCCCTACAGCTCTCCACCTCACTCTCCTCCCTACACCGCTCCACCTCACTCTCCTCCCTACACCGCTCCACCTCATTCTCCTCCCTACACCGCTCCACCTCCCTACACCTCTCCACCTCACTCTCCTCCCTATACCTCTCCACCTCGTTCTCCTCCCTACACCTCTCCACCCCACTCTCCTCCCTACACCTCTCCACCTCACTCTCCTCCCTACACCGCTCCACCTCACTCTCCTCCCTACACCGCTCCACCTCATTCTCCTCCCTACACCTCATTCTCCTCCCTACACCTCACTCTCCTCCCTACACCTATCCACCTCACTCTCCCCCCTACACCGCTCCACCTCACTCTCCTCCCTACACCTCACTCTCCTCCCTACACCTCTACACCTCACTCTCCTCCCTACACCTCTCCACCTCACTCTCCTCCCTACACCTCTCCACCCCACTCTCCTCCCTACACCTCTCCACCTCGCTCTCCTCCCTACACCTCTCCACCCCACTCCTCCCTACACCTCTCCACCCCACTCCTCCCTACACCTCTCCACCTCACTCTCCTCCCTACACCTCTCCACCCCACTCCCCTCCCTACACCTCTCCACCTCACTCTCCTCCCTACACCTCTCTGTCTCGTTCTCCTCCCTACATATCTCCATCTCACTCGCCTTCCTACACCTCATTCCCCTCCCTACACCTCTCCACCTCACTCCCCTCCCTACACCTCTCCACCTCACTCCCCTCCCTACACCCCTCCACCTCACTACCCTCCCTACACCTCTCTGTCTCGTTCTCCTCCCTACATATCTCCATCTCACTCGCCTTCCTACACCTCATTCCCCTCCCTACACCTCTCCACCTCACTCCCCTCCCTACACCTCTCCACCTCACTCCCCTCCCTACACCCCTCCACCTCACTACCCTCCCTACACCTCTCCACCTCACACTCCTCCCTACACCCCTCCACCTCACACTCCTCCCCTACACCTGGTCAAACTCCTTTTGCCTCCTGGGCCTCCAGATGCCTTTTGGCTTTGACCAGGGCCACAACACCCTTCACCGCAGCTTGTATGTCTGAATTTGTCTCATCTCGGTGTATCCTCAACACTCTTGAGAGGAATGTCCTCCATCCATCCCCTGATGAGGGGGGGGGGCTTCTCATGCTGCGGGTCGGTTCCTCCCACTGGCCAAATCCAAGTTTTGCAGCCTCGTGTGCTGGTCGGCTCGACCAATTGCTGTTTGACCAGGCTCTTCCCACTCCTGGTCTCCACGCGTCCTCTGGACTGGTAGTTATTTGGCATCTTTCCTTCTATCTTCGTTTTGTTAGTGAAGTGGGGAACGATTGCTTCGTTTGCTGGCGTTCTTCGGGCAAAAAGTGCCTATTTTCCAGTTTCGCGTGAGTAGAGCCACCAGACGTGCGTCTTCTCAGCACACACCATCACCGGAAGTCCATATTTTGTTTTATAATGCTCCTGTGCAGAATCACAGTACGTTTTTTGCTAAAGGTACCATTCAAATACATGTTAATCATTTGCTGAACCAGGCCTACAGCGGTATACATTAGGTAATGGGACAACTCAATGTTTGTCCAGTTAAAATTTTGGCGAAAATGTGAAAAAGATTATTTTTTTCCAATAATTTAGAATACCCAATTTTTTTTCCAATTAAGGGGCAATTTAGTGTGGCCAATTCACCTATCCTGCACTTATTTTTGGGTTGTGGGATGAGACCCATGCAGACATGGGGAGAATGTGCAAACTCCACATGGACAGTGACGAGGGGCCGGGATCGAACCCGGGTCCTCACGGCCGTGCAGCAGCAGTGCTAACCACTGTACCACCATGCTGCTCTCCACTAAACCTCATCTGATGATCTCCTTGGAAAGTCAAAACAAACTGAGGCAAATGACCCTCTGACTCCTTAAAGCAATTGACCAGACTCCAGGAGGTAGCAGCAATTTGTATATCCTCTTTAACTCTGCTAAGCCACAATTTATCTTCCACAACCCAAATTGTCCTCTCCTCTCATGAACTTGTGAAGTTTCCATTTGAAGGGTTTGAGAAATCCATACTCGACACACTTGAGTAATCTGTTCCAGAGGCCGAACGTTTTCTGTACCGGCTAAGGATTAAATCTGCATGTTCTAGATTAATATCATCATTCTCCATCTCAAATAACTTATCCATTTGGGTAGAATCTATTCCTTTCACCATTTTAAAACATTAGATATATCTGCCACTGTCCTGTATTGCTCTGTAGAAAATATAATGCCCCCCTTAATAAAATGTTTAATTTTCTGCACATTTTGATCAGTGTTGACTAACAGGCCACTTTAAGTGCCGTTACATCATTAGTTCTTGTTGTCATCTGTATATATTCGTATTTAACTGCTGTTCTGATACCTTTCAGTTACTGTTTAGCTAGCTGCCCCATTTTTGAGTCCATACTGTATTTTAAACATAATTATTTTTATATATTGAAGAAGATTAACTTTCAACATGTTTCGACTTAACTTTTTACGGTCAAGTTACCACAGATCTGATAATTTTTGGAAGCACTGAAGCATTTGGAATAGTTTATAGTGTGTGTATTTTTATTTGACATTCTCTGCTTACAGAAACAAATCTTGTAGTTACATATTTCATATCATCGGAATGTTCCAAAATGTCTGCAGCCAATTATGAACCAGCTTTGCTGTTCCGGGGTAACAAATGCAGCAGCCAATTCATCTGGAGCCAGCAGTGAGATGTATTAGCAGATTATCTGTTTGGTGCTCTTTGTTGAGGGAGAAATGTTGGTTCGGAGAAGTTCATGCATCTGAGAGGGCAGACTCAGCATAATAGTTTATTTCAAAGACTGTACGTACAACAGCGGAACATTTCCTCAGTGTTGAGTGCAGGAACATGGGTGTTGTTAGCCTAGAAGTGTTCCTGACATCTATCTGCATAGATGTTGTGACCTGTGTCAGAATTTCCAAATGGTGCAGCATTTTACTAAACTGTGAATGTTTTGTGAATGAAAGATTACGGATCTGTATCTTTCATTATTGCGTTGTTCCTGGGTTAAACTTCAAAGGAATTGTAACATCTATCTCACCAGGCTTCTGTCCCTCCCCCCACTCCTCCTAGTCAGCGGCCCTTCTGAATTGATTTCTAAATGTGAGCGAGGGGATTATTTGGAAGAATAATAGCAAAAGTAATGGTCAGGGACCTTCTCAGGTGCATTTTACTATGTTTTTTCAGCACTGGTAAATTAACCTCTATATCCAGGAAGGAGTATTTTCCTGGTTTTTGTTTCAGGTAGTTTATAGCCTAAGTCACGTGCTGACAGTGTTTAACTTGCCACATCTTAAAGCCCAGTTAGGCCCTTTCATAAATCCAGTAAGGCAAATACAACAATAGTTTCTGATCAACCCTTGGGCTTACTTCTGTTGCCCAGGTACTGAAGAGCTAAAAGCATGCTCTGTTTTTTTCAGGAGTGAGGCTTGCTTATGGAAGTGCTATTTGTGTTGAATAAGATAGAATTCAAAAATGTAACACACACATCGCTGCATAAAGCCATTATCTTGCATGTTTTCTTTTCATCGTGATTTCAGACATTTAGTGAATACAACACAAAGTCAAGCATGTTGTGCAATTGTTTTTTCATACTGATTTCTGCTTTGTCGTCAATGTGCCAGTCATGTGCAATGTTTATTCTTCAGAGATCAAAGCCAAGCTGTTTGAAACCTCCAGTAAGACGGGCCAGAATGTTGGTAAGTTTCTATTCTCTATGTGTCACATCATAGCGCTCTCATTTCCCTCTCCCTCTGTGAAACATTGTAATAATGTTTTGATGAACAGAGGAGGTGTAATGGGATCCTGAACTGGAGTGGAAGGTTTTCTGATGACGTCCTGAAGAAGTCTGGAGGATTTCGTAATCGGACTAGAATGAGGAGTTGGGTAGGGGGCGGGGGGGGGTGGGGGGGAGAGAAAGAGAGAGATGGTGTAATCTACAGGAGTTTGGATTCAACAAACCAAAATCTTTTTATTCTCTTGTTTCAGATGAACTTTTTCAGATAGTAGCAGAGGATTACGTTAATGTAACAGCCTTCCAGGTGATGACAGGTAAATAGATGGGGATTTGGGATTTACCAGATACGAATAGGAGAGGAGTCTACATGTTGACTGTGCGGATAGCTCCGGCCATTCAAAGTATATGAGAGAACAACAAAGTCTGGGGTGCATGCGTGTGTGGGCACTGACCATATGATGTGATCTGGGGTATTTTCTGTATTTGAGATTGGTATATGACAGGATTTGAGGATTCACTTGTGTGTTAGAATTAGTACAGGATGGTCGATTTGCCATCTACAAGTAGGGTTTTTGCTGTATTTGAGTACATGATGGGGTCTGGGGTATTCATTGCATTAAAGCCTCATGGGTCTTTATGTACTATTTTCTATTTGTTTTCAGAAGGTAATGCGGTGAACCTGGCTGCGAAGAAGAAACCAACCTACTTCTTTGGCTGTTGTCACCAATAGCATCTGATTTATAAAGACCCATTTGCCAATATTTTAAGGAGAAATTCTATGCCAATTCACTGGACTGAGACTCCTTGTTCACAAAACTGTTTGAATATCATGGTCTTGAGATTTTTCTGAGACTGGATCCATTGTAATGTGACTACTAGGGAACCGTGTCCAAACGACAGTCTGACCCTTGAACTGAAGTGACCTTTCCTGCTGGAATACTACGATCAGCACATCTCTGAACTTGTTGTGGAGACTGTCTCAGGACACTCCTTCTCGCACAGCTAAATGTGTATGGCTTTTTATATTTTAGAACCTGGCCAAGATTTTGTGCACGATGTACCTTTGTTTTGCCTTTACTGATTTTGTGATAATTTAATTTTTTGTGTTGCCCCTTGAAAGAAGTGGCAGATTTCGGGAGTATTTACCACACCAAGCAAGGTGCCCTACACCTATTGTGCGACATGCGTGGCACCAAGATTCCAGGATGTCACCTTTCCACGTATGTTGGTCATAACATTGGTTTGAATTTTTGGCACAAAGGTGCATTAAGCTTTGTGATTTTTTTTGAGACTGCGTCTCAGCTATGTTGCATAGGATACTATAGTACACAACCTAACCATATTAGTATTGGACCCCAACTCTTCCTGATGACAGTCTTGGCAGGACAACCTCTAGCAAGCCGTTTGTGGATGCTTTTCAAGAAATTCTGTAACAGAACTGTGGCACTATTTCAGAATCCGAATGCTGTGTGTGTTTGATTCTGGTCTTGCTCATGGGAGGGGATAACTTGTAAATTGGTGCCTCAGTAGGAAAGCACTGACCAAAACTAGCCAGTCACAATGCATAGGCAATGTTGCCTGTTGTAGAGTGAAGGAAGGGAAAATTACTTACTGTGGGGGAAACGCGGCACACAGGAAATGAGATACCAAGCTATGTTTCAAATGGAGGATGCTGTTGCAGCTGAACCTTTGTACCAGAAAAACAAAACTGACTTCATAAACCGTGGATTATGTGTTTGGATTCAAAAGTAAGGCAATGATGGAAAGTGTACAACCACTGAAACGTCTGCCCACCTTATCCCAGATGCAAGGTGGAGTGGGCTATACCCTTTATATGACGCAGGTTACATGTTTGGTGATAAGATTTCATTGCCATGTGTATTGGACCTCGCGCATCAGAGATAAGAACCAGTGTCATGGGCAGAGATCAATATGTCTCTTTTAGATACCAATGTTCTCTTGCATTCCTGTTCCTTTGTCCTGATTTAGTTGGAACACTAATGGCTTCTACCTGTGATTGCTGGTGCAGGACACATGGCTGTAGGCACAGATTACATCACTGTTCTTCAACTGATAAGTTAAAGTGACAAATAAACTCCAACAATAGCTTGTTGCATTGTTACTGTAATCATTGCAGCACCATTAAGTATAATTTGCATTTCTAAATGTAATTTCTCCTTTCTGCTCTCCTTAATGACCCCACCATCTTCTTCAGCTACAAGGAAACCATTGTAACACCAATCCTTTGGTCCTGGACCCTGTGTTCAGGGCAGGCAACATTTCCAGTCCCCTTCCAGTTTGAAGATTCCTGATTTAGCAGCTTGACTCGACCACAAACCTAATCTGAAAGTTCTTTGCAACTAGAAAGAGTCATATCCGAGTTGAGCTCATGTGGTGTACAATTTAACGTTGGGGAATATAAGAAAATTAAATCATGTCCCACCAATTAATTTGAATGGAGGCTTTTTGAATTTGGGCTGAGTGTCTGCAGAAAGGTGAAATGTTTGGAATTTGGTTTGAAAACAGATGGTGCTTCCAACACTGACTTACCTTAATTTTCAACCATAATGGCAGCTCCATTTGTACGATTGAGTTGACAATGCTAGCTTCTATAAGCTAAAGATTGCTTCTAGCTGAACTCCCATTGGAATGAATGACTTTAGCTGGGGCCCTTCTCTGCTCTGAGCAACCATATATTCCTCAGTATTGAAGCATTTAAAGCTGTATATGTGCAAAACTTCAGGTCTTGTAATACATTAAAAGCTGAGAGGTGCAAAGTTGTCTTTCAGGAAGACAGAAGAGAGTACTTGAGAGTTAATGAATGTTGGTGTGATTTGCTGAACTGAGGGCAAATGGATTAATTCCGACTTGGAACAGAGCACAGGCATGAATTTAAACTGGCGCCACTCATGGCAAGTTTTAAAGCACTGCACTAGAAATATTATGTTAGATTCTTTCAAAATAACTCCGTCTGAGGGAATGTTTGCAGAATGATTGCAAAGTACTTGCTGGATTTCCTGGAATGGCAGATAAGTCAATTCTTGCAAGAGGCAACAAGACATTGTCTCACTGTAAGGAGCGCATTTGTCGATCTAAAGGGAATGCTCGTGTGGTTGAGATTCATCTTCAAATACAGTAATAGCAACTCCAGATAATTCAGGTGATCTTCTATACTTATGTTTCACATGTTGGATGATTTACGGCTACAGCCTGGCTCCCAAGTGTTGGGACTGTCTAAAACTTCTGTCACAGCCAGATCAGAGGCATTGCTTTTTTGATCGAAGTCTTATTTATTTTGCATGTGCATTGTGGGAACCCAACTCTTGGTGCTGTGGAGTCAGTGTATCTGATAATGCACTGGTCCTCTGTGAATAAACCTAATAAAGCTGGTTAACTTGTATCACTTAACACTACCACCTGTATTAATTACTGAATTTTGTGTTGAAACTTTTGTTACAAAGGCATTCGAT
This sequence comes from Scyliorhinus torazame, assembly GCF_047496885.1. Classification (NCBI taxonomy): domain Eukaryota; kingdom Metazoa; phylum Chordata; class Chondrichthyes; order Carcharhiniformes; family Scyliorhinidae; genus Scyliorhinus; species Scyliorhinus torazame. The sequence continues at coordinate 211,035,350 of NC_092713.1, read as the reverse complement.
TTTGATTTTAATGTAGGAGTATGATTAAATGTACAAAGCTTTGACATTGCGTGAATCACTTTATTTGAAGTAATTGCTATTATTATATTTAAGAATGTCTGCTTATTTTTGCACTTGCAAGATAATGGCCTCTCCTGCATGGCCTAGTCTGGCATCTGGTTTAAGCCAGACTACAGTAATATGTTGTTTCATAGTTTTCCACGTTCACCTCCCTTTGTGCAGAGATGCATGACCTTAGCAAGGGTGGTGTACATAGTTGGCCTTTAGTAAGTTCCTGGGACAAATTAGCTGCACATCATTCTTTCATCATTATCCAGTTCTATGGGTCCAGGAATGGCTGTGACACCCTGCAGTGATAAAATATCCTTTAAGCCCTCAATGTCCAGCTTTGTATGGAGAGTTTGTTCACATGACACACTGAAGGGCGGTAACTGTCTATTGAACCTGGTCTTGAGCTTTTTGATGCCCTTATGATCGTTGCTAATTGGAGTTTCCTGTATCTGGTCTTGTGTATTCTTCCTCTTGCTGTGTCTTTATTGTTTTGAAATCAGGACTCATACCCTTGCTAAATATAATCTGTAGACTTCTCCAACTATTATTTGATTTTTCCATGTTGTCGCATGTCTCCGATTAGTCTGCACTATCATTCATTTAAGTTTCTCAGTTTACCAGAGAAATACATTTGTTTGCCATTTTCTCCCATGTTTCTCTTGCAATTGAATTTGATTTATTGTCATGTGTACTGAGGTACAATGAAAAGTATTGTTCTGCTGAGTCCAGACAGATCATTCAAGGGCAGCATGGTAGCATTGTGGATAGCACAATTGCTTCACAGTGCCAGCATCCCAGGTTTGATTCCGGCTTGGGTCACTGTCTGTGGGGAGTCTGCCCATCCTCCCCGTGTGTGCGTGGGTTTCCTCCGGGTTCTCCGGTTTCCTCCCACAGTCCAAAGATGTGCAGGTTAGGTGGATTGGCCATGATAAATTGCCCTTAGTGTTGGGTGGGGTTGCTGGGTTATGGGGATAGGGTGGCGGTGTTGACCTTGGGTAGGATGCTCTTTCCAAGAGCTGGTGCAGACTCGATGGGCCGAATAGCCTCCTTCTGCACTGTAAATACTATGATATATGATTCCATACATGAAAAAACATAGGACATGCATAATAATAGGTACAGGCATCGGGTGAGCATACGGAGTGTAGTACTAAGTAGAGAAGATGTGTGAAGAGATCAGTTCAGTCCATACGAGGGCCATTCAGGAGCCTGGTAACAGCGGGGAAGACAGTTTTTGAATCTGTGTTCTCAGACTTTTGTATCTCCTACCCGATGGAAGAAAGAATAACCTGGGTGGGGAGGGATCTTTGATAATCCTGCCCCTTTCCCAAGGCAGCGGGAGAAGTAGACAGAGTTAATGGATGGGAGGCGGGTTTGCGTGATGGACTGGACTGTGTTCACGATGCTCTAGTTTCTTACGGTCTTGGGTCAAGCAGTTGCCATTCCAGGCTGTGATGCAGCCAAATAGGATGCTTTTTATGGTGCATCTGTAAAAATTGGTACGAGTTAATGTGGACATACCGGATTTCCTTAGTTTCCTGAGGAGGTAGAGGTGCTGTTGTTCTTTCTTGATCGTAGTGTTCTGAGTGGACCAGGACAGATTCATAGAATTTACAGTGCAGAAGAAGGCCATTTGGCCCATCGAGTGCACCGGCCCTTGGAAAGAGCACCCTACCTAAGCCCAGACCTCGACCCTATCCGTATACCTCCACCCTATCCCCGTAACCCCACCTAACCTTTTTGGACACTATGGGCAATTTAGCATGGCCAATCGACCTAACCTGCACATCTTTGGACTTTGGGAGGAAACTCACGGAGAGAACGTGCAAACTCCGCACAGACATGACCCAAGCCAGGAATCGAACCTTAGACCCTGGAGCTGTGAAGCAACTGCGCTACCACTGTGCTACCGTGCTGTCCGATTGTTGGTGATGTGCACACCTAGGAATTCGAAGTTGTCAACCATCTCCACCTCGGCAGCATTGATACAGACAGGGGTGTGTACAATACTTTACTTCCTGAAGTCAATGACCAGCTCTTCAGATTTGCTGATGTTGAAGGGAGATTGTTGTCCTTGCACCATGCCATTAAGATCTCTAACTCCCTCCAGTACTGACTCATCGTTGTTCAAGATCTGATCCACTATGGTTGTGCCATCAGCCAACTTGTAGATGGAGTTGGAGCTAAATTTTACCACACAGTTGTGTGTGTATAGGGAATTTGGTAGGGTGCTAAATATGTTTATCCTTACTGATCATGGTCTATGGGTCAGGAAGTTGAGGCTCCCGTTGCAGAGGGAAGAATGAAGTCCTACGGTTTGGAGTGTTGAGCTTAGCTGGGATTATGGTATTGAAGGTGGAGCTGTAGTCAATGAATAGCAGTCTTACGTAGGAGTCCTTGTTGTCGAGATGCCCCAGGGATGAGTGTAAGGATAGGGAGATGACTCCTGCTGGGAACCAGTTGTGGTTGGATGAGAATTGCAGTAGATCGACAGTCTGGGAGTATGGAGTTGTTCTCGAAGCACTTCATAATGGGCAGCATGGTAGCACAGTGGTTAGCACTATGGCTTCACAGCGTCAGGATCCCAGGTTTGATTCTCGGCTTGGGTCATGTCTGTGCTGAGTCTACACGTTCTCCCGATGTCTACGTGGGTTTCCTCCGGGTGCTCCTGTTTCCTCTGGCCAGTCCCGAAAGACGTACTATGAGGTAATTTGGACATTCTGAATTCTCCCTCAGTGTACCCAAACAGGCACTGGAATGTAGCGACTAGGGGCTTTTCACAGTAACTTCATTGCAGTGTTAATGGATGCCTACTTGTGACAAGAAAGATTATTATGATAGATGTCAATGCCATGGGACAGCAGTCATTGAGGCACTTTGCCTGGTTCTTCTTTGGCACCGGTATGATGGTGGTCTTCTTGAAGCAGGTGGCAATTCAGGTTTCCCCGACTGTCCCCCTTGGAAAGAACATTAGATGCTTTCTGGAATTCAAGGAAAATATAACATGAATGGCAGTTTTAGTTTTATTAATAGGGACAAGGGAGTACACGAGCCAAGAAAAAGCTTGCATTTATATATAAGAACTAGGAACAGGAGTAGGCCATCTGGCCCCTCGAACCTGCTCCGCCATTTAATGAGATCATGGCTGATCTTTGTGGACTCAGCTCTACTCTCCGGCCCGTACACCATATCCCCGAATCCCTTTATTCTTTAGAAAGGTATCTATCTTTTTCTTAAAAACGTTTAAAGAAGGAGCCTCAACTGCTTCACTGGGCAAGGAATTCCAGAGATTCACAACCCTTTGGGTGAAAAAGTTCCTCCTAAACTCGGTCCTAAATCTACTTCCCCTTATTTTGAGGCTATGCCCCCTAGTTCTGCTTTCCCCGACCAGTGGAAACAACCTGCCCGCATCTGTCCTATCAATTCCCTTCATAATTTTATATGTTTCAATAAGATCACCCCGCATCCTTCTAAACTCCAATGAGTACAGTCCCAGTCTACTCAACGTCTCGTCATAATCTAATCCCCTCAACTCTGGGATCAACCTAGTGAATCTCCTCTGCACTCCCTCCAGTCCCAATGTGTCCTTTCTCAGGTAAGGAGACCAAAACTGAACACAATACTCCAGATGTGGCCTCACCAACACCTTATACAATTGCAGCATAACCTCACTAGTCTTGAACTCCATCCCTCTAGCAATGAAAGACAAAACTCAATTAGCCTTCTTAATCACCTGTTGCGCCTGCACACCAACGTTTTGCGACTTGTGCACCAGCTGTAGCCACCTAAAATGGCTGATTCCCTATTAATTTGGCCAAAACCTGATTTAAAATGGCTCACCGAAAAGGCTGATGGGAAAAGCAGCCAACAGGACACAAACGGACAGCTGCAGACAGAATAGCGTATTCGGCTCTGGGGAAGTCGGCCTAGATCGATACTCAAGACCATTAGCAGCACATCAACCCAGACATCTGCAGTTTAATCGGCTATCCCCAGGAACTATTGCAACATATTAGCAATTGAATGTCGGGCCAGACCTGTCGGCGCCTGCAGTGGCCGAAACAAAGACAGGTGAACGACCACCCCCCCGATCGAGGAATCGCCCCGTTATTGGACGTATTGAACCCAGTGATTGGGAACAAGTCCAATCACTTGGGACTCGGGGTCAAGGGCCACCCCGAGAGGCGGGAAGCCCCTGGGCCCTATAAAGTAAGGGGCCAAGTTCAGATCGCTCTCTCTCTCTCCCTTCTTCTCCTGCTCGAGACCTTCGCAAGAATATCAACAAAGATAAGTTTGACTCCAGTGATCGCTACCCGATAAAGACTCATAGCCATCGACCTGTATCAGCCTTTTTGAATCCCGCGGGCCAGATCCGATTCGATAAGCCAATCGTTTCCCTGACCTGGTGGGCCCTTCCTAAAGTTAAGTATTGGCCAGTAGTGATAGGTTTCTGTATAGATAGTAGGATTATTGTGTAAGCATTACTTGTTGTATATAATAAATGACCGTTGATTTCAATCTTACTAAGCGGTGTGCTGACATATTAATCATAACTCGAGCTTGAACCACGTGGCGGTATCAAAGATACCTGGCGACTCATGAGCAAAGGTGACATAATCAGAGCTAATAAACTAAGGCTAAAAAGAGCAACATAATTGGCGACTCTGCCGGGACCCGACATAGAAGTGGAAAACCACTCCGGGAGAACCCCAACAATTTGAATAGAATCCAATCGGAAACAAAAAAAAAAAAAAAACACTGTTCAAGCGGTTCTGGTTAATAATTCACAATTCGGAAGTGTGTGTATGCATGCGTAACTAACAGGGTTATAAGGTAAAACTGATAGATTTTGTTGCATCAAAACTGTCGGAAGTCTGTATTTTCGGAAATTAGCGCAAGCCGTACCCGCATCTACGACACCACCGTAGCCCCCTGTTCCAAATTTGAACGTAACGAGCAGATAAGAGAGATAGCCATGCAGCGCCTCGTGAACCCCGAAGAATTTGCGGTCGAACCGATCAGCAGCATTAAAGTGGGACAGTGTCCCATTTGGGAAGTGGAAATTTGCACATTTCTGCAGGGCAAAGGATGGCCCGTGTGGAGCGGTTTCTGTAATAATGACGACTCCGGTCCCGGAAGTATAGGGCATACTTGGTGGGAAAACATGAGTGAAATCCATAAGAAAAGCTTAGCGAAAGCGCGCAAGCCGATGGCAATCGTGTCCTGCATGGCACAATTGCGAGGCACAGAGGAGGTCGTCAGGACGCTCCGAAAAGAAATAGAAGGCATACATCGTATGAGTAAAATCGATGTATGCGAGATGGAAAAGGAAAACCTGGAATTGAAAAGGCAGTTAGAAGCCAAGGACGAAGAGGCGGCTGCTGCCAAACGGGGTCACCAGTCTTGTCTGGCGCATTTAAGCAGTTTTCAATCCCAGTATGAGAAGGCTTATCAGGACACGCAGCGTGCCATCCTAGTTAAGAAAGAGACGGAGAAGCAGGTGGAGACACTACAGAAGAAATGTAGTGATCTCAAGGCAGCCTTGAGAGCACTCCACGCTGCAACCACGGAACAAAGGCAGAGTACCTTAGACCATGCAAAGTGCCGAAAGCAAATTGCAGACCTGCAAGCAATGCTTTCTGTCCAAAAGGGATTCCAAGACACCTTTGGGGAAAGTTTAGACCAGGAAGACGGCCCTGATTGGGAAGAATTGCAAGAGACAGCGCGGAAATATGTTCAGGGAGCATGTGCGCAGGGAAAACCCCAAAGGAGGAGAGCACCCCCACCCCCCACACAGCAGGTAATACAGGCTCCCATGAACCCTGTAACAACCCATCGCACCGCCACAGCAGACGAAGCGGAAGTCTTATATTCCACCCCCCTCACAGTGACCCAATTACGGGATGTGTGTGCTAAAATCGCACCGTTCCTCCCCGCTTCAGACCCACACTATTTCTTTGCCACCGTCAAACACCAGGCGACCATGTACGGCCTGGATGAGAAAGAGCAGGTAAAGCTCACGGTCCTCAGCTTAGACCCATCGGTCGCAGCAGCCCTTCCCGACCCACAGAATGTAGGAGGAGGCACCCTTGCAGAACTGCATACCGCGATCCTGGATGCGATCGGGTACAACCGTGGCGACCCCGTAGACGGTCTAAATAAGTGCAGACAGAAAAAGTCTGAACACCCCACAGCGTTCGCAGGACGCTTGTGGATTCACTTTGAAGCCGTTTTCGGGAATGTAGACCGCAGGTACATTTGTCCACAGACAATATGGCCAAATGGACCCGCACCCTTATCTCCCATGCCACGGAAGCAGGACAGAATGCCTGTAGTAATTATGACCCCTCGGAGGAGGCTCATAATGAGAAGTGGGTGGTCAAAAGATTGTCCCGCGTTTGGGAACAAGCGGCTCACAGTAAACCCGCAGCTAGAACCCCTGAGGAAAAACAAGCCGCCGCAGACGTGCAGGCAGTAAGAACCACTCTTCACAACCCCGCCTGGGTAAACGAGGGAAAGAGCAGCCCCCCAGCAAAACCGCAAGAATGCTACAATTGCGGACAGTTGGGACATTTTGCCAAAGAATGCAAGGTCCCTAAAAAACCACAGAGCCCAACAGACAGGCATTCTCAATAAGAAAAAGGCAGAGCCCATACATAGCATTAGCGCCCAGTCCGATCAGACAGACTTGACCGGAACGGACTGACGGTGTATAGGCTCCCCCAGCTGGTTCTGCGATACCCTTTGGGATAGGTCAGGACGACCCGTAGTCGCAGCAAAGGTTAGGGGACAGCCGATCGAGCTTCTCTGGGACACAGGAGGGTCCCGCACAACCTTAAATTCCTCCACCCTTGGTAAGGACACGTGGCCCACCACAGCCACTATCACCCTCAGCGGCTTCACAGGCCACTCACAACAGGGACATATCACAACCCCTGTACCCATCCAGATCGGAAATATTAATACAAAACACCCCGTAGTGTTAGTCGACCTGCCCCCAACAGCAGAGCACATTTTGGGGATCGACTTCATGAACTCTCATCACCTCTCTTTCGATCCAGTCAACCAGTGTGTCTGGAAGATGGCGAATTCCGCTAGAGCCCCCGCAACGCTCAATATAGGTGATTATATGAACAAAATTAGCGCAGTAGGCGAGTTTTGGTTCAACCCCACCACACTCAGCACGGACCGACAGGTTAGGGCAGTCCTGCAAAAGAACAGGGCAGCATTCGCAACCCACAAACACGACTGTGGACGGATGACCAGTTCCGTACAAATAACCGGACCGGACCCAAGACCCCCAAAACAGTACGGATTTCTCCTAGAAGCAGAGGGAGAAATCCTAAAGGTCATAGAAAGCTTATTAGAGCAGGGCGTCCTAAGATCGGTAGCCTCAACTAATAATGCCCCGATTTGGCCAGTAAGGAAACCCGACGGATCATGGCGCTTGACCATTGATTATCGGGAACTCAATAAAGTCACCCCCGCAACAGCCCCCACCGTTGCAACAAGTCCCGAGACCATGCTCAAACAAGGACTCCATGCCCGATATTTCACGGTTTTGGACGTCAGTAATGGGTTCTGGTCCATTCCATTGGCAAAGACGTGCCAGTATAAATTTGCCTTCACTTTCAGAGCACAGCAGTACACGTGGACATGCCTGCCACAAGGCTTCCACAACTCCCCCTCCATTTTCCACCGACAGCTGGCAAATGGACTAGCAAAATGTTCTCACCCCGAATGTCTGGTACAGTATGTAGACGACCTACTACTGCAGACAGACACAAAGGAAGAGCACATTGAGCTTCTGTCCGAACTCCTGGAATTACTACATTCCATTGGCTGTAAAGTAAACCCCAAAAATGCCCAGATAGAACATAGAACATAGAAAATACAGCACAGAACAGGCCCTTCGGCCCACGATGTTGTGCCGAACCTTTGTCCTAGATTAATCATAGATTATCATTGAATTTACAGTGCAGAAGGAGGCCATTCGGCCCTTTGAGTCTGCACCAGCTCTTGGAAAGAGCACCCTACCCAAACTCAACACCTCCACCCAACACCAAGGGCAATTTGGACATTAAGGGCAATTTATCATTGGCCAATTCACCTAACCCGCACATCTTTGGACTGTGGGAGGAAACCGGAGCACCCGGAGGAAACCCACGCAGACACGGGGAGGACGTGCAGACTCCGCACAGACAATGACCCAAGCCGGAATCGAACCGGGGACCATGGATCTGTGAAGCAATTGTGCTATCCACAATGCTACCGTGCTGGCCTTAAGAACAAATAAATCTACACTATATCATTTTCCCGTAATCCATGTACCTATCCAACAGCTGCTTGAAGGTCCCTAATGTTTCCAACTCAACTACTTCCACAGGCAGTGCATTCCATGCCCCCACTACTCTCTGGGTAAAGAACCTACCTCTGATATCCCTCCTATATCTTCCACCTTTCACCTTAAATTTATGTCCCCTTGTAATGGTGTGTTCCACCTGGGGAAAAAGTCTCTGACTGTCTACTCTATCTATTCCCCTGATCATCTTATAAACCTCTATCAAGTCGCCCCTCATCCTTCTCCGCTCTAATGAGAAAAGGCCTAGCACCCTCAACCTTTCCTCGTAAGACCTACTCTCCATTCCAGGCAACATCCTGGTAAATCTTCTTTGCACCTTTTCCAGAGCTTCCACATCCTTCCTAAAATGAGGCGACCAGAACTGTACACAGTACTCCAAATGTGGCCTTACCAAAGTTTTGTACAGCTGCATCATCACCTCACGGCTCTTAAATTCAATCCCTCTGTTAATGAACGCGAGCACACCATAGGCCTTCTTCACAGCTCTATCCACTTGAGTGGCAACTTTCAAAGATGTATGAACATAGACCCCAAGGTCTCTCTGCTCCTCCACAATGCCAAGAACTCTACCGTTAACCCTGTATTCCGCATTCATATTTGTCCTTCCAAAATGGACAACCTCACACTTTTCAGGGTTAAACTCCATCTGCCACTTCTCAGCCCAGCTCTGCATCCTATCTATGTCTCTTTGCAGCCGACAACAGCCCTCCTTACTATCCACAACTCCACCAATCTTCGTATTGTCTGAAAATTTACTGACCCACCCTTCAACTCCCTCATCCAAGTCATTAATGAAAATCACAAACAGCAGAGGACCCAGAACTGATCCCTGCGGTACACCACTGGTAACTGGGATCCAGGCTGAATATTTGCCATCCACCACCACTCTCTGACTTCTATCGGTTAGCCAGTTCGTTATCCAACTGGCCAAATTTCCCACTATTCCATGCCTCCTTACTTTGTGCAGAAGCCTACCATGGGGAACTTTATCAAATGCCTTACTAAAATCCATGTACACTACATCCACTGCTTTACCTTCATCCACATGCTTGGTCACCTCCTCAAAGAATTCAATAAGATTTGTAAGGCAAGACCTACCCCTCACAAATCCGTGCTGACTATCCCTAATCAAGCAGTGTCTTTCCAGATGCTCAGAAATCTTATCCTTCAGTACCCTTTCCATTACTTTGCCTACCACCGAAGTAAGACTAACTGGCCTGTAATTCCCAGGGTTATCCCTAGTTCCTTTTTTGAACAGGGGCACGACATTCGCCACTCTCCAATCCCCTGGTACCACCCCTGTTGACAGTGAGGACAAAAAGATAATTGCCAACGGCTCTGCAATTTCATCTCTTGCTTCCCATAGAATCCTTGGATATATCCCGTCAGGCCCGGGGGACTTGTCTATCCTCAAGTTTTTCAAAATGCCCAACATATCTTCCTTCCTAACAAGTATTTCCTTGAGCTTACCAATCTGTTTCACACTGTCCTCTCCAACAATATCGCCCCTCTCATTTGTAAATACAGAAGAAAAGTATTCATTCAAGACATCTCCTATCTCTTCAGACTCAATACACAATCTCCCGCTACTGTCCTTGATCGGACCTACCCTCGCTCTAGTCATTCTCATATTTCTCACATATGTGTAAAAGGCCTTGGGGTTTTCCTTGATCCTACCCGCCAAAGATTGTTCATGCCCTCTCTTAGCTCTCCTAATCCCTTTCTTCAGTTCCCTCCTGGCTATCTTGTATCCCTCCAATGCCCTGTCTGAACCTTGTTTCCTCAGCCTTACATAAGTCACCTTTTTCCTCTTAACAAGACATTCAACCTCTCTTGTCAACCATGGTTCCCTCACTCGACAATCTCTTCCCTGCCTGACAGGGACATACATATCAAGGACACGTAGCACCTGTTCCTTGAACAAGTTCCACATTTCACTTGTGTCCTTCCCTGCCAGCCTATGTTCCCAACTTATGCACTTCAATTCTTGTCTGACAACATCGTATTTACCCTTCCCCCAATTGTAAACCTTGCCCTGTTGCACGTACCTATCCCTCTCCATTACTAAAGTGAAAGTCACAGAATTGTGGTCACTATCTCCAAAATGCTCCCCCACTAACAAATCTATCACTTGCCCTGGTTCATTATCCAGTACTAAATCCAATATTGCCCCTCCTCTGGTCGGACAATCTACATACTGTGTTAGAAAAGCTTCCTGGACACACTGCACAAACACCACCCCATCCAAACTATTTGATCTAAAGAGTTTCCACTCAATATTTGGGAAGTTAAAGTCGCCCATGACTACTACCCTGTGACTTCTGCACCTTTCCAAAATCTGTTTCCCAATCTGTTCCTCCACATCTCTGCTACTATTGGGGGGCCTATAGAAAACTCCTAACAAGGTGACTGCTCCTTTCCTATTTCTGACTTCAACCCATACTACCTCAATAGGGTGATACTCCTCGAACTGCCTTTCTGCAGCTGTTATACTATCTCTAATTAATAATGCCACCCCCCCCCACCTCTTTTACCACCCTCCCTAATCTTATTGAAACATCTATAACCAGGGACCTCCAACAACCATTTCTGCCCCTCTTCTATCCAAGTTTCCGTGATGGCCACCACATCGTAGTCCCAAGTACCGATCCATGCCTTAAGTTCACCCACCTTATTCCTGATGCTTCTTGCGTTGAAGTATACACACTTCAACCCATCTCCGTGCCTGCAAATACTCTCCTTTGTCAGTGTTCCCTTCCCCACTGCCTCATTACATGCTTTGGCGTCCTGAATATCGGCTACCTTAGTTGCTGGACTACAAATCCGGTTCCCATTCCCCTGCCAAATTAGTTTAAACCCTCCCGAAGAGTACTAGCAAACCTCCCTCCCAGATATTGGAAGAAAAAGGGGTATATTTGGGTACAATTATCACACACGGCAAACGTGAGATCGAGCACAAAAGAATTGACTCGATCGCTAAATTGCCCCTTCCCCAACACGTTTCAGCCCTCTGGTCATTTTTAGGACTGGTTGGCTACTGCCGAAACCACATTGACGGTTTCGCCAGCAAGGCAGCGCCCCTCTCAGACCTCCTAAAGAAAGGAACCCCCTGGGAATGGCTTCCGCAGCATACGGATGCTGTGGAACCATTAAAACAGGCGCTCATAGCCTGCCCCGCCCTACAAGTTCCCGACCCGCTTTCCCCTTACGTCATAGAGGTAGCGACCACAGACCGCACCCTTTCAGCCGTGCTCCTGCAGGAACGGCACGACCAGCTAAGACCCGTGGCTTATGCCTCCCGGTTTTAGATGCTGTGGAGCAGGGATTCTCAGCCTGTGAGCGGCACCTGCTCGCAGTTTTCTGGGCAGTCCAGTACTTTTCGTACATTACCGGACTGAACCCCATCACCATCTTGACCGAGCACACCCCCACCCAACTTTTACTAGACGGACGACTTAAAGACGGTACCGTCAGCCAAATCCGCTCTGCTAGGTGGACCCTTCTCTTACAAGGACGGGACATCACAGTCAAACGGACCGAAACACACACATACTTAGCGGACAATCTACAGTACCCCGGAACCCCCCATGAGTGTGAGATCATTTCACCCCACCATAATAAGGCCCCTTTATAGCTAAAACACCCCCCAGAAAACTTGCCACTCCATCTCAGAACCCCCCTCACCCGGACACGTGTGACCCCATTAGGATTTATGTGGATGGATCTTCCACAATCCTGGATGGGCAACGCATAACAGGTTGTGGGATTTATGTGGAGGACGCGCAGGGACGCGCCCTCGAGGAAATCGCATTAAAATTACCCGGACACTTAGGCGCGCAGGCAGCAGAGCTTGCGGCCATTGCTTACATTGTGGAGCACCCAGACTCCTTCCCCAGCCCAGCAGACATATATTCAGACAGTCTATACGTGTGCAACAGCCTCACTGAATTTCTGCCCCTCTGGGAAACGAGAGGATTTGTTTCCGCGGATGGGAAACCCCTCCCCTCAGCCCCATTACTCAGCCATATTCTGAAAAAAGCCAAGAACAGGACCTTTGGCATTATAAACGTCCGCAGCCACCATCGGTCCTCCCCCCCTGGAAATGTAAAAGCCGACGCACTGGCTAAGGCAGGATCCAGGCATGGGTACTTTTGGAAGCCCCCCGAGTGCGCCCCAGTGAGTGCAGTTCAGGTCGCGCAGACTAGGATCGAAGATCTAATAGAGGCCCAGAAGCAGGATAGCGCTCTCACTGAGATCGTGAAAGGGAAGTTTCCAGCCTCATACGAGAGGTACAGAAATACAATAACCACACATGACGGTGTGGTGCTAAAGGACACCCTTTATGTAGTTCCTGAGCAGGATAGGAATCAAGTGATCTGTTTATTCCATGATGGTCATGGACACCAGGGAATCAAACCAGCAACCCACCTCAAACAGCTTTGTTGGTGGCCTAATCTCAAAGAGGATGTATCCCATTACATTGGGAATTGCCTCATCTGCGCTCAGAACAACCCAGATAGATATGCCAAAAAGGCACATCTCAGCCACACCCAACCCGTTAACGGCCCCTGGACTAACCTCCAGATCGATTTTATAGGTCCATTGCCCCCTTGCAGGAATGGCTATAAATATGTTCTGGTGGTCATAGGCACTTTTACAAAGTGGGTGGAAGCATTTCCAGCCCGCACCAACACCGCGAAAACCACAGCCAAAATCCTAACCCACCACATCTTTACAAGATGGGGACTCCCCCGCAGTATTGAATCGGACCAAGGTTCTCACTTTACGGGACGGGTCATGCAGAACGTCCTCACGATATTTGGCATAACCCAAAAATTTCACATTGCGTACCACCCTCAGTCGTGTGGTATAGTGGAGCGCATGAATCGGACCCTAAAAACCTCCCTTGGAAAAATGGTCCAGCAGAACAACACCACTTGGGATTCAGTCCTCCCCTTTGCGCTGATGTTTTTGCGTAACACTGTTTCCACCTCCACAGGTTACACCCCACACACCCTCTTGACCGGACGCCCCATGAAAGGGACAGAGTACTTGTTGGGTTTAGACCTGACCAGCCCTGAAGTTACGGCCCTCACCCATGAGAAAGCCGTTGAACAATTACTTGTAAATGTAAAAACGGCTCAGTTAGCAGCTGCTGTTAAACTGGGCACTAAAAGAAAACAGAGCAAGGCCTGTTTTGATAAGGCAGTACATGCAACGGAGTATAATATAGGATAACAAGTGATGTTGGCTGTGTATAACTCTAGCGCATTTCTGTCTCCGAAATACTCGGGTCCGTACTCCATTACGGATAAAGTAAGCCCATCGGTATACAAAATCAAATACCAAAATGGTAATACTGCATGGTTTCACATAAACCAGCTAAAGGCTTATGGAGCACAGTCGAACCACACCCACCACGTCATGCTTGACGCAGCAGACCAAACCCCGCCCACAGCCATCGTGACCACATCCACCCCTTCCACGTCCAGCCCAGAGACGGACTCGCCCCCGACTCCCCCCACAAACTTTACACTCTGCCCCGGAACGCCCACAGACTGCAGCAGCAGAGACAGCGACTGTGACTCTGACGACAGCCACAGCACGCCTCCCTACCATCCTGGTCCCACACCCAGCAACTCCGACTTCGACTCCAGTGACCCCTTCCTCATCACCTACTTAAATAAACCCCACCACCGACCACCGAACCACACGGACGACCCCGACTTTGTTCCCACCCAACTCGACCCAACTCATTGGCACCACGACAACTCCTGCAGACTCGTCCACAACAACGAGAGCGACCCCAACTCACACCACGCAGCCCTTTCCGCCCTAATTCACTCCAGAGTTTGGCACCCGGGAGAAGATGACGACCTTGGGTCTGACTCCCAAGCCGCCAACCCCTTTGCGACCCTGTTCGCAACAGAGACCTGAGGTGTCCACATGATGATTTAAAGGAGACACTTGGTGAAAAGTGTTGTCCTTCCTGATGGAACCTGCAGGATGTTTTCTGTTGTTTGTATGTTTGTTTAATGTTGTTCGTCCAACAGGAGAATGCTCTCACCGCCACACACCCATTCACCTGAACTTTTTAGCTTTTTCCCACTGACACCCACCACCGCCACACGCCCATTCTGCTGAAACCTCCGAGGACGTGCCTCAGACACCCACCGACACCAGACGCTTGTTCAGCGGAACTAGCTTTTCAGCTGATACTTGTTCGGGTATCAGACGCCCGATCGTAACTGCTCTTCTGATTTAACGGGAGATTCAGAACAGCAACCCCACCATGATGACTACATTTTGCCCGTTCTTGTCGGTTGCTCAGGCAGTGGAGAAACGGCGTGAGACCCGCCCTGCCTGGGGACCCCCCCCCGTTGGTCAAAAACGCTCGGGTAGGGGAGATACGGTATTGGTAGCCGTCCTACCCGGGGACTCCACCCAAATCGTACCCGTCGCGGCCCCCACGCACCTCATTCAACCTTTTCCTTTCAAAAACAGTTTTATTTATTTAGGCAACCTTTGGGTTGCTGCCAAATGCTATTTACAGCCAGGAACATTTGGATGATAAACTTAGCACTGGTCCCCCATTGGGAAGTGTGCCGTGTCCTAACATTTGTTTTGAAAAGAAAAATGGGGGAGAAGTCACATATTGTGACCAATTATAAGGGTTTAATTGGCCCCAAGAAGGACAGACACATTAAACCAAGGTAGTTACAGATACTATGCTTGTATTACAGAACTCCAGAAGCTCCAGGACCAGAGAAAAACAGAGAACACAGAGAAAGAAAAGAAAGAGGACAACCATGAGGACTTCTGTCATCGTACTCAACATCCTTTTGGACATTTGGTTGCGCGGGAACGCGGACCCCATTACTCCAAACCTCCCTGCCGTTAATGTTTCACTGCCCCGTAGTACCGAGGGCCCAGTCACCAGCCACGCTGCATTATCCTGGTGTGCCAAGTTCATAACTTGGTACTCCCTGTCGTACGTTATTGAGGCACTGTTAGCATTGGCCATACTCTGTGTGCAGTACAGACCATGCGCCTCCGCAAGTGGAAATGGAGAGCGTACCGCGCTCGAACCCCGGTATATCGGATCCGATCCCCTATATTTGGTTATGACCAGACCCCAGACCCCCGCGACCTATGAAACCAGAATAATAAAACATGCACTTGCGTTTTTTTTCCTGTCAATAAAAAGAAATGTATGATCCTGAGCTTGACTGCCAAGCCAGGAAAGAATATATGGAATATTTTGATTGTTGTTGTATGTTTTAGGAAGATAGTATAATGCAATGTTTATGGAATATAGCGTATTAAGGTAAAAATTATAGGTTCCTAGTTTAATTGTTAATACATGCCCCTGCCTGACATAGCGCCCTCAAGAATTGTTTAGGTAAATTTTTGTGCATAGCTAGGGTCAGAGTAGTGGCCACGTAGGAGGTGCCCCCCCCCCCCCCCCCGGGTCAGGGAACGGAAAGGACAAAATTTATGTGATCCTTCACGCTTCGCGTTAGGATCACAAGGAGGGTCTGTAGCCACCTAAAATGGCTGATTCCCTATTAATTTGGCCAAAACCCGATTTAAAATGGCTCACCAAAAAGGCTGATGGGAAAAGCAGCCAACAGGACACAAACGGACAGCTGCAGACAGAATAGCGTATTCGGCTCTGGGGAAGTCGGCCCAGATCGATACTCAAGACCATTAGCAGCACATTAACCCAGACATCTGCAGTTTATTCGGCTATCCCCGGGAACAATTGCAACATATTAGCAATTGAATGTCGGGCCAGACCTGTCGGCGCCTGCAGTGGACGAAACAAAGACAGGTGAATGACCACCCCCCGCTTGAGGAATCGCCCCGTTATTGGACGTATCGAACCCAGTGATTGGGAACAAGTCCAATCACTTGGGACTCAGGGTCAAGGGCCGCCCTGAGAGGCGGGAAGCCCCTGGGCCCTATAAAGTAAGGGGCCAAGTTCAGATCGCTCTCTCTCTCCCTTCTTCTCCTGCTCGAGACCTTCGCAAGAACATCAACAAAGAAACAGTAAGTTTGACTCCAGCGATCGCTACCTGATAAAGACTCCTAGCCATCGACCCGTATCAGCCTTCTTGAATCCCGCGGGCCAGATCCGATTCGATAAGCCAATCGTTTCCCTGACCTGGTGGGCCCTTCCTAAAGTTAAGTATTGGCCAGTAGTGATAGGTTTCTGTATAGATAGTAGGATTATTGTGTAAGCATTACTTGTATATAATAAATGACCGTTGATTTCAATCTTACTAAGCGGTGTGCCGACTTATTAATCATAACTCGAGCTTGAACCACGTGGCGGCATCAGAAAGATACCTGGCGACTCGTGAGCAAAGGTGACATAATCAGAGCTAATAAACTCAGGCTAAAAAGAGCAACACAGCACACCCAGGTCCCTCTGCACAGCAGCATGTTTTAACATCTTACCGTTTAAATAATAATCCATTCTGCTGTTATTCCTCCCAAAATGGATAGCCTCACACTTGGCAACATTGAATTCCATCTGCCAGACCCTAGCCCATTCACCTAACCTATCCAAATCCTTCTGCAGACTTCCGGTATCCTCTGCACTTTTTGCTTTACCACTTAATGTCGTCTGCAAACTTTGACACATCGCACTTGGTCCCCAACTCCAAGTCATCTATGTAAATTGTGAACAACTGTGGGCCCAACACTGATCCTGGAGGGACCCCACTAGTTACAGGTTGCCAACCAGAGAAACACCCATTTATCCCCACTCTCTGCTTTCTGTTAGTTAACCAATCCTCTACCCATGCTACCACTTTACCCTCAATGCCATGCATCTTTAGTTTATGCAGCAACCTTTCATGTTCTCAATACATCCCAAAGTGCTTCATAGCCACAAAGTTACTTTTGAAGCGTAACGATTGATGTAGCATAGGAAGACATTTACTTCAGGCAATGGTTAGGCCACATGTCAGAAATTCGATAGGAATGCATTCCATAACTATTTTGTGCAAGTTTTGAATTGAGGGGTACCTGCCGCTGATCTGAGAGCATAAGATATTTTTATAAGCTGCAAAAGTTAGGATGTTGTACAGCCTTTTTTCATTAACATCAGTAATTCTTCCACCTGGAAGACCCAGAATTAGGAACATAGGATTTCTAAGGCTCTGTCAAATATCCTCTCCAGTTCCCTGACTACACCAGACCAATAGGATTGAATATTAACACAGGCCTATACACGGTATATATAATCACCCTTCACTACCAGGCACATCGAGGATATAGCGGGGTCAAACCCATGTCTATAACTAGGCATGATATGCAAGTGGTGCAGTATTTTAAACTGAGTCACATTCATTCTATAACAAATAGAAATTTTACTGCCATCCCATATACTACCCCATGTCTTCTCATCAATATTAGTTGCCAAGGTCACTGTGTGGAGTTTGGGTCACTGTGTGGAGTTTGCACATTCTCCCCGAGTCTGCGTGGGTTTTACCCCCACAATCCAAAGATGTGCAGGTTAGGTGGATTGGCCACGCTAAATTGTCCCTTGATTGGAAAAAAATAATTGGGTACTCGAAATTGATTTAGAAAAATATATATTAGTCTTTTTCCCAAGACTGCAAAGGACCCAATGTACTAACACAGGATCTGGAACATAAGGTATCATAAAACTTGTTAATCAACTTTTAGGCTGCACAGAATTCAGGATTTGTTCTATGGGGGAAAATAGAGGAGTCAAGATGCAAGGTTGTCTTATTAAGAATAAAGTCCAAGTTGCAGATATTTAAAAAAGGAATTTCTTGGGATGTCAAATTGTTGGCATAGCTGTTCAAGGAAACATCACTGATGTTACAATCAGTGGTCAGCCCTCAATAATGGCCAAGATACTGAACCAGACGTTTACCTTTGTAAAGTTTTATAACAATGCAGAAAGATCAATTCATTCCGGGATTGAGAATATAAGAAATAGGGTTTGGTTTTTTTTATTTAAAAAAAAATCTTTTAATTGGCATTTTCCACATTTATCAACAGTTATATACATTGTTTGCCGCATTAATTTATTTTATTATACAAAAAGGTTTATCCTGTCCTTCCCTCAATTTACTTTATGTACATTTTTCTGCCCTCTGGCTCGGCCTGTGGTCAGTCCGGCCCTTGTGTCCTCCCCCTTTCTCTATCCCCCCCCTTCCCCATCAACTTTGGCTGTGTTTGACCTGATTGGGGGGAGGGGGATTGCCCCCATCCCTCCCACTTTGTTCCCTTTTTTGTGACTTTCCAGGCTTCCCTCTTCCTCTTCCTCTTCCTCCCTCCCCCCAGGTTGTGCATTCCTTTGGATCCCCCAGTCTTTATTTTCCCCTTATCCTTCCCCTTTTTCTTCCTGTCTCTCCCATTTTCCCCTCTTACGGTTAGGCCGACGAACTGCCCCCATGCATCTAGGAAGCCTTCCTCTGACCCTCGGACGACATCTTCTCCAGGTGGAGAAATTCCGAGAGGTCAGCGAGCCAATCTGCAGCTGCAAGTGGTGCTATCGATCGCCAGCCGAGTAGGATTCTTCGGTGTGCACTTAGGGAAGCGAAAGCGAGGGTGTTGGCCCTCTTCCCCATGTGTAACTCTGATACCCCGAAGATTGCCACAATTGGGCATGGCTTCGCACTCACCCCCACAAATTTGGACATTGCTTTGGAAAAGGCTGCCCAGAACCCAGCAAGTTTGGGTCAAGCCCAAAACATGTGGGTGTGGTTGGCCGGGCCCCTTTGGCACCGCTCACATTTGTTCTCCACCCCCAGGAAGAAACTGCTCATTCGTTTCTGGTCAGGTGCACTCTGTGCACCACTTTGAGCTGCATTTGGCTGAGCTTTGCAAAGGAGGTGGTGGAGTTAGCCCTGCTCAATGCTTCACTCCAGAGTCCCCACCCCACCTCAGGTTCCACTTGTGAATCTGTGTCCAGTCTCTGGCTATTTGGATCCTCAGGTAACGGAATCTGTTCTGGGCTGTTTTAAACTGGAGCCCCTCCAGCTCTCTCCCTCCCCCGTTTGAGTTCACTGAGAATGCCTCACTTTTGCCCAGGTTACGTTTGTAGCCCGAGAAGGTTCCAAACTCTTTCAGGATCTGCATGATTGCCTTCAATCCTTCCTGTGGCTTTGAGGAATAGAGAAGCAGTCATCTGCATAAAGTGAAACTCTATGCTCTCGGTCTCCTCCCTGGATACCCTTCCAGCTTTTCGCGTCCTGCAGGGCTATCGCCAGGGGTTTGATCGCTAGCGCGAACAAGCATGGGGACAATGGGCATCCTTACCTTGTGTCTGTTTGTAGCTGGAAATATTCAGAGCTGGTGGTGTTGGTTCAAACGCTTGCCGAGGAGCATTATATAACAGTCTCACCCAGGCGGTGATTCCTGCTCCTCGCCCAAACTGTTCCAGTACCCCGAGGAGGTACTTCCATTCGGCTCTGGCGAAGGCCTTTTCTGCGTCCAGGGAGACGATCACCTCTGGTGCTCTCTCCCGGGCTGTGTCATTATTACACTCAGCAGCTGCCTGATGTATGCAGTGAGTTGCTTACCTTGACAAAGCCTATTTGGGCGTACGTGGCAGAGTGCCCCTTGCCAGTGACTCCGCAAACATGTCCCTTACATGTGGGGCCAGGGCTGGTGCAAATTTTTTACAGAAGTTTGCCATGACGCCGTCGGGTCCTGGTGCCTTCACCGCCTGCATGGAGCTAATGCGCTCCATGATTTCTCCCAGATCTATTGGTGCTTCCAGCTCCCCCCATCTGGCTCCCCCCATCTATCCTCTGTCTCTCTTCCCCCCCCCCCCCCAGTTGGTATAGTCCATCGAGGAACAGTTTCATCCCCGTGTCCCCGTTGGGGGGCTCGGAGGTGTACAGTCCCTGGTAAAAAGTCTCAAAAATGCCTGATTGTCCTCTTTTTCAGTTCTGTTACCAGTCTGCCTCTGTTATCCTTTACCTGCGCTATGTCCCTCGTGGCTGTCTGCTTCCTCAGCTGGTGAGCCAATAGGCGGCCAGCCTTGTCCCCGTGTTCGTAGAAGGCCCCCCCTGTCTGACAGCGTTGGTGCATTGCTTTCCTAGTGGATAGCAGGTTAAAGTCCATTTGCAACTTTTTCCTCTCGGCCAGCAGCTCTACGGTCAAAGCCTCGGAGTATTTTCTGTCGACTTCCAGATTGGAGTCCACTAGCTGCTGCCTGGCCACCCTCTCTTCCCCATCTCTGCTTGCCTTATAGGCTATGATCTCTCCTCTAATCACAGCATTCAGTGCCTCCCAAAACAGGGAGGGTGAGACCTCCCCGTTTTGGTTGTTACTAACGTCATCGCCCATGGCCCGCGATGTTTTTTGGCAGAAGGCCTTGTCAGCCAGGAGGGCCGTGTCCGTGTTTTAAAAAAAAAAAAGAAGCATTTCTGTTGCTCTCTATCTCTAAACTCCGCCCACCCCCTCAAACAAAGGAGACTGTGAGCTTAACTGCACACTTAAATTATGTAAACCTGGATCCCATCCATTGAGGTCGAGTTCCAGATCGCAAGAGCTCGTTAGATCTTGTGAGGCAACCTGAGCGTCGTAAATCTCACGAGATTTACTGGCCTCATCGCTTCACCAAGTACGATCACGATCCAGAATTCAACAGATAAGTTGACTGATCTGCTTCAATATCAAATCAAATGGAGGCTGGGTCGTTTCTAACCCAATCCCTTATAAACCTTAAGGTGAGAGGCCAGTTGGTATAGTCCAATGTTTGGGACATCCAAACTGACCCCCCAGGAGTGGCAAACCTTAGATGAGGCTTCTTATTTGAAATGATCTCCTTTAAGACTCCAGTTGACAACAATGTTGGCAACATCTGCAAGGGATACAGCAATCTGGGCAGCACATTCATTGGCAATCAAGGCAATCCTGCCTAGCCATGAAACCATCAAGGAAACCAATGAGCCAAATCCCACCTAATGGAAGCAACCAGCTGAGGGGATTTGGCCCATACAAGTGCCTAAACGAAGGGGTAATTGTGACATCCAAGTACTTAAACACATTGGAGACCGCTTAAAGGGGAAATTGCTGCTTGTGCCCACAACCAAGCCCCGATAGCAGGACATACTGCCTAATAGCCTCCGGTAATGGCTGTATGGTCAATGCAAAGAGCAAGGGGGATAGGGGATAGCCCTGTCTGGTTGCTCTCTGCAGACCAAAGCTCTCAGACCTAAAACCATTCATGAGCACTGTCGACAAGGGTCAGTGGTAGAGCAGCTGAATCCATTTAACATATTGCTCATTCTGATCAAATCTCCACAACGTGTACACCAGATAATTCCACTCCATCCGATCAAACGCTTTCTCTGCATCTAAGGAGATCATCAGTTCACCCTGCGCCCGCTTCTGGAAAGCGTGCATTACATTCAACAATCTTCTATTATTACTGGAGAACCTGCTCTTTATAAACCAAGTCTGATCCTCCCGAACAATGATAGGAAAGATTTCCTCTAACCCCTTCACCAATACCTTAGACAACAACTTTAAATCAACATTCAGAAGAGAGATTGTCTCTGACCACTGTGGCGGAGGAAGGTAAAAAGGATCTACAGAGATGGGATGCACTCCCGCTTTCCCTGGCGGGGAGAGTGTAGACGATCAAGATGAACGTATTGTCCAGGTTCCCCTTCCTGTTCAGATCCAGACCGATCTTCCATCACCAAGGCCTTCTTCCAAATGGTCGATTGTGTGTGCATGTGTGCGCGTGCGAGAATCCCTACAACAACACTGCAAAGGAGAAGAAGCATGGGAGGCCTGGCCCTCCTGAACGTGCAATACTACCACTGGGCAGCCAAGCCAAGAATGTGCGGCGATGAGTGAAGGAACCAAACACAGAATGGGTGAGGATGGAGGAACCTCCTGCACAGGGACGATGCTCCGGGCCCTCTCTGCGATAGCACTTCCATCCCCGCCAGGAAAATACTCAACAAGCCCAATGGTAGTAGCAACACTAAGAACCTGGAACCAGATGAGGCAGCACTTCAGCTTAACCGAGGTCTCCACCATGGCCCCCCCCTGTGGCAACCACAGGTTTCCATCAGGCATGCTAGACTTCACCTTTAAGAGATGGAGACAGGACGGGGGGGGGGATACCGAAGGCTAGGAACTTTTACACGGGACAGACTGGCAACCCTAGAAGAGATGACGTAGAGACCGGAACTACCGAACTGACAGGAACTCCGACATTTGCAAATCAAAAACTATCTCTGCAAGAGGACGAGGTAATCTGTGGCCCCCCGAGAGAGACAATGCTGGAGGAATTACTGGACACGGACAGTCTGGGAAAGGGGAACTGCGGGAACATATACGGATGATTTTTAGAAAGGACACGCTCCCCACTGGACAGAACAAGGGAAAAATGGGAGGAAGAATTAGGGACGGAAGTAGGCTGGGGACTCTGGAGCGAACCACTGAACAGAGCCAACTCCACCTCCTGCACAAAGCTAAGGCTCATGCAGCTTAAAGTGGTGCACAGAGCACACCTGACATGAACCCAAATGAGCAGGTTCATCCCGGAGATGGAAGATAAATGCGAGCGTTGCCGGCCAACCACGGCCACTGGGCATGCCCCAGACATGTCAGGTTCTGTACAGCCTTCTTCAATGTCCAAGATGTCCAAGATTGTGAGGGTGGAGCCATGCTCGAGAGTGGCAGTCTTCGGGGTATTGGACTAACTAGAACTTCATCTGGGGAAGAGGGCTGATGCCTCTGCTTTTGTTTCTCTAGTCGCCCACCGGAGAATCCTGCTTGGCTGGCGATAGCTTAAATGATGTATACATAAAGAAAGGGCAAGTGAAGTGAGGTGCATGCTGATTACACACAACATTGACTGTGAGAGCCGTGCACTCAGTGTCCAAAGTGTAAAAATCTATTTTTACCATTTGAAGTTATTATTCTATTATATAAATTAAGCATTTTCTATAACTTATTATGAAATATTCGGCATGTATTAAATGCATTTAATTTATTCATGGGGTCATGGTTAGTGAACAAGCCTGATTTCAATCTTGCAGCCTACTCAGATGGAGGCAGCTCACTCACTAGCCTAGGTTGCCAATCACTTTTGCTGAGGAAGTTAGTTCCAGATTCTCATGATTCTCAAGGAAAAAAATTCTCCTCATCTCAATCCCTTATTGATCCCTTATTTTTAAAAGTGATCTTTTAAATGATTATCTGACAAGAGGAGACATCCGCTCCACTTCCACCCGGTCAATACACCTCAGGATCTTAAAGGTTTCAATCAAATTGTCTCTTCTAGTGGATACAAACCTAACCTTTCCAACCTGGGCAGCACGGTGGCATAATGGTTAGCACTGCCAAGGACCTTGCTTCAATTCCGGCTTTGGGTGATTGTCTGTGTGGGTTTCCTCCCACAGACCAAAGATGTGCAGGTTAGGTGGATTGGCCATGATCAACTGCTCCATAGTGTCCAAAAGGTTAAGTGAGCTTACAAAGATAGGGTGGGGTAGCCTGGATAGTGTGCACTTTCAGCGGGTCAGTGCAGACTCAATGGGCCAAATGGCCTCCTTCTGTACTGTAGGAAGTCTATTCTAACCATTCCTGGTATTAGCCTTTTCAACCTTCTCTGAAATGGAAAGATGTAAATCTTTCCTAAAAGGAGACCAATACTGTACACACTGCTCCAGATGTGGTCTCACCAATGCCCTTTACAACTGAAGCATAATCTGTATTTTTGTCATCAATTCCCCTCACAATAAATGATAACATTCAATTAGCTTTCCTAACCATTGGGAACTATTTCTGATGCAAAAGAAAAAGCAAAGAGGAGGGAAATGTGAAAACTCTGTTTCTTCTGGTTGGCAAATTAGTGACCAAGCTAGTGACTTCAAATTCTCACTGAAAATTGAGACATTAGGACTGGAAAAATTAGGGGCGCGATCTAACTGAATTGCAACAGAGACCTGTTCGAAAGCAAAGAACAATACACAGGAACAGGCCCATCAGCACTCCAAGCCTGTGCCGATCACGAGTCCCATCTAGACCAACCGCCTATATCCTTATATACCCTGTTTGTTCATGTGTCTATCCAGATAAGCCTCAAAGGTCGCTAACGTATCTGCCTCAACCTCCTCACTTGGCAGTGCATTCCAGGCCACCACCACCCTGTGTGTGAAAAACTTTCCCGCACATCTCCACTGAACCTTCCCCCCCCCCCCCCTCATCTTGAACTTGTGCCCCCTTGTAATTGTAATTTCAGCCCTGGGGAAAAAGCCTCCATCTGTTCACCCTAACTATACCCCTAATAATTTTATAAACTTCTATCAGGTCGCCCCTCCCTAATAATTTTATAAATTTCTATCAGGTCGCCCCTCAAGCCTCCATCTCTCTAGGGAGAACAATCCCAGTTTATTCAATCTCTCCTCATAGCTAATACCCTCCATACCAGGCAACATCCAGGTAAACCTTTTCTGTACTCTCTCCAAAGCATCCATGTCCTTCTGGTAGTGCGGTGACCAGAATTGGACACAGTATTCCAAATGTGGCCTAACTAACGTTCTATATAATTGTAACACAACGTTCGAGCTTTTATACTCTGTACCCTGTCCTATGAAGGCAAGCATGCCATATGCTTTCTTTACCACCATTTCCACCTGTGCTGCCACTTTTAAGGATCTGTGGACCTGCACGCCCAGATCTCCCTGTGTGTCTATGCTCCTGATGGTTCTGCCATTTATTTTATAACTCCCGCCTGAATTGGATGTACCAAAATGAATCACATCGCATTTGTCCGGGTTGTATTCCATCTGCCATTTCTCTGCCCAATTTTGCAGCCTATCTATATCTTGTTGTATTCTCTGACAATCTTCATCACTATCCGCAACTCCTGCAATCTTAGCATCATCTGCAAACTTGCTAATCAGACTTGCTACGTTTTCTTCCAAGTCATTTATATATATAACAAAGAGCAGAGGTCCCAGTACTCATCCCTGCAGAACACGGTTCTGCAGAAGGGTAGCATGGTGGTTAGCACAATTGCTTCACAGCTCCAGGGTCCCAAGTTTGATTCCTAGCTTGGGTCACTGTCTGTGCGGAGTCTGCACGTTCTCCCCGTGTGCGCGTGGGTTTCCTCCGGGTGCTCCGGTTTCCTCCCACAGTCCAAAGATGTGCAGGTTAGGTGGATTGGCCATGCTAAATTGCCTTTAAGTGTCCAAAATTGCCCTTAGTGTTGGGTGGGGTTACTGGGTTATGGGGATAGGGTGGGGTGTGGGCTTGGGTAAGGTGCTCTTTCAAAGAGCCGGTGCAAACTCGATGGGCCGAATGGCCTCCTTCTGCACTGTAAATTCTATGAACACCACTAGTTACCGACCTCCATTCAGAAAAACACCCTTCCACTACTACTCTGTCTTCTATGGCCAAGCCAGTTCTGGATCCATCCAGCTAGTTCACCCCTGACCCCATGTGATCTCATCTTTTGCACCAGCTTGCCATGAGGGACCTTATCAAATGCTTTACTAAAGTCCATGTAGACAACATCCACAGCCCTTCCCTCGTCAATCATTTTTGTCACCTCCTCAAAAATTCAATCAATTAAAGAGACATGACCTCCCTCATACAAACCATGCTGTCTGTCACTAATAAGACCATTTCACTTCCAAATGTGCATAGATCCTATCTCTGAGAATCTTTTCCAACAATTTCACTATCACTGATGTCAAGCTCACTGGCCTATAATTACCTGGATTATCCTTGCAACTCTTCTTAAATAAAGGTACAACATTGGTTATCTTCCAATCCTCTGAGATCTCACCTGTGGCCAATGAGGACACAAAGATTTCTGTCAGAGGCCCAGCGATTTCATCTCTTGCCTCCCTCGGTAATCTGGGATAGATGCCATCTGGCCCCAGGGATTTGTCTACCTTAATGCTTTTTAACGCGCCTAACACTTTCTCCCTCATGATAACGACCTGTTCTAAAGTGTTTACACATCCCTCTGAGACACCACCAATCAACATGTCCCTCTCCTTTGTGAATACCGATGCAAAATACTCATTAAGGACCTCACCTACTTCCTCTGGTTCTACATTTCCCTCCTTTGTTCTTGAGTGGGTCAACTCTTTCTCTAGCTACACTCTTGTTCCTAATATACGTATAAAATGCCTCGGGATTCTCCTTAATTGCACTCCTAACTGCTTGCTTGAGCTCTTTTCTACTTTACTTGTATTCCTCAAGTACTTTATCTGTTTTTGTTGCCTGTACCTCACATATGCATCTTTTTGACAATATTCTCAATTTCCCTGGTCATCCATGGTTCCCGAATCCTGCCTTTCCTTTTTTACCGGCACATGCCTGTCCTGCACTCCCATCAACTGCTCCTTAAAAGATTCCCACATGCCAAATGTGGATTTATCCCCAGACAGCCTCTCCCAAACAACAGCCTCCAAGTCCTGCCTAATCTGGTTGTAGTTAGCCTTCCCCCAATTTAGCACCTTAACTCTAGGACAACACTTGTCCCTTTCCATGAGTATCCGAAAGCTTTCGGAATTGTGGCCACTGTTCGCCACATGTTCTCCCAGGTGATGACCTGGCAGGGCTCGTTCCCTAGTACTAGGTTCAATATAGCCCCCTCTCTAGTCGGACAATCTCATATTGTTCCAATAAACCTTCCTGGACACACTTAACAAATTCCTCACCATTCAGACCCCTAGCCCTAAGGGATTTCCAGTCAATGAGGAAAATTAAAGTCTCCCACTACAACAACACTATTATTTATACACCTATCCAGAATCTGCTTACATATCTGTTCCTCAACGTCCCATGGGCTGTTGGGAGGCCTGTACTACAACCCCATCATAGTGACTGCCCCCTTCCGGTTTCTGAGCTCGTTACTTGATTTTTCCATGATGTCCTCCCTCTGTACAGCTGTAATATGTTCCCTAACCAGTATTGCAACTCCCCCACCTCTTTTACCTTCCTCCCTGTCTTGCCTAAAACACCTATACCATGGAATATTTAGCTGCCAGTCCTGTCCCTTTTTTAACCAAGTCTCTGTTACAGCAACCACATCCAAGTACCACGCGTGAACCAAGGCTTTAAGTTCACCTGTCTTACCTGTTATACTCCGTGCATTGAAGCAGATACACTCCAGACCTCCAGTCCCAATGAGCTCGACCTCCGCCAGCCTACTCTTCCTATTAGCCAGCCTGACCTGGTCCCATGCTCATCCCCAGTCTCTACACTTGCTCACTGTCCTGATAGCGTGGTCGACACGGGACTCTGTTGCAATCTGGGGCCTCAGTTGGGAACGCCCCGCCAAGGTCACACTCAGTCTGCACTGAGTAGCTCCGCCCATCAGAACCCCTCAGTGCAGGAGGCGATCGAGATGTCATTTCTCCCGACCTCCCGACCCCCAGAAGCCCCAACTCACCTATAAGGGATCCTGCTGCCCCCCCCCCCCCAACATGGGCAAGGCAACTCCAGGCCCAGTGTGGGCACAATGTCAGCCTGGCACTGCCCCTGAAAAATGAAATGAAATGAAAATCACTTATTGTCACAAGTAGGCTTCAATGAAGTTACTGTGAAAAGCCCCTAGTCGCCACATTCCGGCGCCTGTTCGGGGAGGCTGGTATGGCTGGATGCCAGGCTGGTAGTGCCAATGTGTCCAGGTGGCAACCACTTGGAGGCCTTTGAACACCCCCATCCCCCCAGCGCCGTTCCACCTGAGGGAACCAGTACTGAACGACGCTGGCCTAAGGTCTCCAAGGTGAAGGGGTTAAATCCCAATGCCTTGGGTAGATCAGACGAGCTGCAAATTAGAGTGAGACTAGCTGCACATTCTAATATGCAGATTTACCAAATAATGCAACAATGGGCTGGGTTCAGATCACAATGTCTCACGAGATCCCGTTAGATCTCGAACAAGGCCCGGCATCTACCGGCTGCATTGCGCTCTTGTCTGCCTGAACTGGGACTGCGACGTGGCTGGTAGATCATGCCATAGATTTGTTTTTTTGCAGAGTTTTTGGAATATGGAATGCTTTACCATATAACCAGTTCAGGCAGAAAACTTTAGAACTTTTTAAATAAAATGGGGTTAACTCTTTAAAACATACTGTGAATTAGGAAAATTCCAGACTAATCGGGAAGATCTTATATAAATACTCCTCAACTGTCACATCAGGTAGAATTGATCCTCTTGATTGGTGTCTGATGCTTATGTTCGTTTACATGGGACTTAATTAGCAAAAATAGAAGTGTTTATATTAAAGCTGTTCATGAGGGCTAGAGCAGTGTTTTTCGAACTTGTTTGCCCGGGACCCATTTTTACCAGCCGGCAGGCTTTCACGACCCACGGGGTGGGTCGCAGGTGGGTGTCAGAACCGTGCGTCATGGCGGTCCCGATCGGGGGCCATGCGTCAGCATTCCCGATCGCGGGAAGAAGTGCCTGACACCGCGAACTGGCTTTTCAAAATGCCGGCCGCGACTGCCGCTCAGAATACCATCCATTCCATGCATGCATGCCCCCTTAGTATTGAGCAGGCACGGAGCCTAGCAGGACAGAACACCTCCTCCTGACATCAGTGCGCTGACCCAGGCGCAGATTTTATTTATTTCAAAAGTACCAAATTATTTTTTTCTAATTGAGGGTCAATTTAGTGTGACCAATCCACCTACTATCCTGCACATCTTTGGATTGTGGGGGTGAGACCCACGCAGACATGGGGAGAATGTGCAATCTCCACACAGAAAGTGACCCGGAGCTGGGATTGAACCCGGGTCCTCAGCGCTGTGAGGCATCAGTGCTAACCACTGCGCCACCCTGCCGCCCCAGAGCAGAGTTTATTAAAATCACTGGAGTCTTCCTGCCTGGAGTGGTGGCAGAGATGTCAAGTGCCCTGAACACTTACGTCACGTGCTCTGGGTGCTGTCATGATATGCAAACATGCAGCTAATGAACACAGAGAACAGGACACGACCAATGAGCAGTCAGGACACTCAGGGGTGGTATCTCACTATAAAAGGGATGAGGCACTCACACCCTGCCTCTTTCCACAGACTAACATCTACAGAGTGAGACAGGGTGTATCCTCTTTTTAAAAAAAATATATTTATTAAAGTTTTTTAACACAATTTTTCTCCCTTACAAACAATAACCCCCCCCCCCCCCCCGCCCCCCTCGTAACAAAAAAAAAGAGAAATCGCGCAGAGCAAGATATATACATGGTAAAATGATATATTTACACAGCTTTGTACACTGGCTCTCACCCGTACGTGCGGTAGGTCCCTTATCCCTCTTTCTTGGTCCCCCGCCTGTAATACAAAGAGCTCACTCTTCCCTACATTGCGCTTATAGCCCGAAAACTCCCAAAACTCCCTTAGAGTCTGCATGACCTCCACCATCCCCTCCATTGGATCCGCCACGTACAGCAACAGGTCATCCGCATATAGCGACACCCGATGCTCTTCTCCCCCTCGGACCACCCCCCTCCATTTATTAGACTCCCTCAATGACATGGCCAATGGTTCGATCGCCAATGCGAACAACAGGGGGGACAGGGGGCACCCCTGCCTCGTCCCTCGGTACAGTCGAAAGTACTCCGACCTCCACCGGTTCGTCACTACACTCGCCATCGGGGCTCTGTAAAGGAGCTTAACCCAATTGATAAACCCTACCCCGAACCCAAACCTACGCAGCACCTCCCAGAGGTACTCCCACTCTACTCGGTCAAAGGCCTTCTCCACGTCCATAGCTGCCACTATCTCCGCCTCTCCCTCCTCCGATTGCATCATTATCATGTTTAAGAGCCGCCGCACATTGGTGTTTAGTTGCCTGCCCTTTACAAATCCCATCTGGTCCTCGTGGATTACCCCCGGGACACAGTCCTCGATCCTCGTGGCCAGCACTTTTGCCAGCAACTTTGCATCCACATTGAGGAGCGAGATCGGCCTGTACGATCCACATTGCAGTGGGTCCTTGTCCGGTTTAGGATCAAAGAAATTGTCGCTTCCGACATTGTCGGGGGCAGGGTCCCCTCCTCTCTTGCCTCATTAAAGGTCCTCACCAGTAGCGGGGCCAACAGGTCTGCGTACTTCCTGTAGAACTCCACCGGGAATCCGTCCGGTCCCGGGGCCTTACCCGCCTGCATGCTCCCCAAACCCTTGCTCAGCTCCTCCAACCCAATTGGTGCCCCCAAACCAGCCACCTCTTGCTCCTCCACCCTCAGGAATCTCAGCTGATCTAGGAATCGTCTCATCCCCTCTTCCCCCTCTGGGGGCTGGGATCTGTACAGCTCTTCATAAAAGGCCTTGAATACCTCCTTTATTTTTGTTGCACTCCGAACCGTGGCTCCCCTTCCATCTTTGACTCCCCCTATTTCCCTCGCTGCCATCCTCTTACGGAGCTGGTGTGCCAGCATCCGACTAGCCTTTTCCCCATACTCGTAGGTCGCCCCCTGCGCTTTCCTCCACTGTGCCTGACAGGGTGTATCCTCAACATCATACCCCAGGGCGTGGCTTAGAGCAAGGCTGGTTCAGTTAGACTGAGTTACTACATTTAGATTAGCAGAGAGTCAAACTCATTGAGAACTGTACTAATAGTTCAATAAAACACATTGAACTCACTTCAAAGTCTGGAGCATCTTTTACTCAAAACTGCATCAAGCGGCAGCTTGTGTTATTCCAAATTACATAACACAACACGATACCAGGAGTCTGTTAAATCTAGTTAGTTCAACTCAGCAAGATCCATGATGACCAGCGAATGTATACCGGCACAATGGGGAGATTTAAAAAGCGCGGGAGCTGCGAGTCGGAGCGGAGATTTTAAAAGATCGCGGCCAGTTTCGGGAGCCGTTCGGAGGAGGAGGAGCAGTCTCTGTCAGGGAGAGAACCTGAGAACATCTAAGACACTCAGAAGGTTAGAAGGTAAGTAAGTGATTTTTACTCATTTTTACTTTTATACCTTTTTCAAATTGTGTGTGTCGGGGGGAAACTGAAGTGACATCACAGAAAAGCTGTGACCTGAGTGGCTGGTTGGGAATCTACACTAAATTAAAAAAATTAAGCATTGGTAACTAATTAAACATAATTACTTAATTATAATTTAGAGGGGTATCTAAGCCAGAGATCGGAGAGTACTATATTTAGCTTTCGCATTTATATTAGAAATCTAGTGCTAGGAAACAGATAGTTAACAGTAACTTTTAAAAATTAAAAAAAAAAAGATATAATTTTTCAAAAAACTTTTAATTTTAATTAATTGACGCAATG
The DNA here is from genome assembly GCF_047496885.1 of Scyliorhinus torazame. Taxonomy (NCBI): domain Eukaryota; kingdom Metazoa; phylum Chordata; class Chondrichthyes; order Carcharhiniformes; family Scyliorhinidae; genus Scyliorhinus; species Scyliorhinus torazame. The sequence continues at coordinate 211,003,669 of NC_092713.1, read as the reverse complement.
TCAGTTAGAGGGGTGCAGTGCTCTGACTGTGAGAATGGCAGGTCCGGGAGGCTTCCAGCGTCCCGGATGGCTTCATCTGCAGAAAGTGCACCCAACTGGAGCTCCTCACAGACCGCATGGTTCGGTTGGAGCAGCAATTGGATGCACTTAGGAGCATGCAGGTGGCGGAAAGCATCATAGATCGCAGTTATATAAATGTGGTCAGACCCAAGGTGCAGGCAGAGAAATGGGTGACCACCAGAAAGGGCAGGCAGTCAGTGCAGGAATCCCCTGTGGTTGTCCCCCTCTCGAACAGGTATACCCCTTTGGATACTGTCGGGGGGGATAGGGGAAAACAGCAGCAGCCAGAGCAGTGGCACCACGGCTGGCTCTGATGTTCAGAAGGGAGGGTCAAAGCGCAGAAGAGCAATAGTAATAGGGGACTCTATAGTCAGGGGCACAGATAGGCGCTTCTGTGGACGTGAAAGAAACTCCAGGATGGTATGTTGCCTCCCTGGTGCCAGGGTCCAGGATGTCTCCGAACGGGTAGAGGGCATCCTGAAGGGGGAGGGCAAACAGGCAGAGGTCGTTGTACGTATTGGTACTAACGACATAGGCAGGAAGGGGCATGAGGTCCTGCAACAGGAGTTCAGGGAGCTAGGCAGAAAGTTAAAAGACAGGACATCTAGGGTTGTAATCTCAGGATTACTCCCTGTGCCACGTGCCAGTGAGGCTAGAAATAGGAAGATAGAGCAGCTAAACACGTGGCTAAACAGCTGGTGTAGGAGGGAGGGTTTCTGTTATCTGGACCACTGGGAGCTCTTCCGGGGCAGGTGTGACCTATATAAGAAGGACGGGTTGCATCTAAACTGGAGAGGCATACATATCTTGGCCGCGAGGTTTGCTAGTGTCACACGGGAGGGTTTAAACTAGTATGGCAGGGGGGTGGGCAAAGGAGCAATAGGTCAGAAGGTGAGAACATTGAGGGAGAACTAGGGAATAGGGACAGTGAGAAGTTGCTGAACACAGCGGGTCTGGTGGCCTGAAGTGCATATGTTTTAATGCAAGAAGTATTATGGGTAAGGCAGATGAACTTAGAGCTTGGATTAGTACTTGGAACTATGATGTTGTTGCCATTACAGAGACCTGGTTGAGGGAAGGGCAGGATTGGCAGCTAAACGTTCCAGGATTTAGATGTTTCAGGCGGGATAGAGGGGGATGTAAAAGGGGTGGCGGAGTTGCGCAACCGGTTAGGGAGAATATCACAGCTGTACTGCGGGAGGACACCTCAGAGGGCAGTGAGGCTATATGGGTAGAGATCAGGAATAAGAAGGGTGCCGTCACAATGTTGGGGGTATACTACAGGCCTCCCAACAGCCAGCGGGAGATAGAGGAGCAGATAGGTAGACAGATTTTGGAAAAGAGTAAAAACAACAGGGTTGTGGTGATGGGAGACTTCAACTTCCCCAATATTGACTGGGACTCACTTCGTGCCAGGGGCTTAGACGGGGCGGAGTTTGTAAGGAGCATCCAGGAGGGCTTCTTCAAACAATATGTGGACAGTCCAACTAGGGAAGGGGCGGTACTGGACCTGGTATTGGGGAATGAGCCCGGCCAGGTGGTAGATGTTTCAGTAGGGGAGCATTTCGGGAACAGTGACCACAATTCAGTAAGTTTTAAAGTGCTGGTGGACAAGGATAAGAGTGGTCCTGGGATGAATGTGCTAAATTGGGTAAGGCTAATTATAACAATATTAGGTGGGAACTGAAGAACATAGATTGGGGGCGGATGTTTGAGGGCAAATCAACATCTGACATGTGGGAGGCTTTCAAGTGTCAGTTGAAAGGAATTCAGGACCGGCATGTTCCTATGAGGAAGAAGGATAAATACGGCAATTTTCGGGAACCTTGGATAACGAGAGATATTGTACGCCTCGCCAAAAAGAAAAAGGAGGCATTTGTCAGGGCTAAAAGGCTGGGAACAGACGAAGCCTGTGTGGAATATAAGGAAAGTAGGAAGGAACTTAAGCAAGGAGTCAGGAGGACTAGAAGGGGTCACGAAAAGTCATTGGCAAATAGGGTTAAGGAAAATCCCAAGGCTTTTTACACGTACAAAAAAAGCAAGAGGGTAGCCAGGGAAAGGGTTGGCCCACTGAAGGATAGGCAAGGGAATCTATGTGTGTAGCCAGAGGAAATGGGCGAGGTACTAAATGAATACTTTGCATCAGTATTCACCAAAGATGGTAGATCATTGGTAGATGTTGAGTCTGGAGAAGGGTGTCTAGATAGCCTGGGTCACATTGAGATCCAAAAAGACGAGGTGTTGGGTGTCTTAAAAAATATTAAGGTAGATAAGTCCCCAGGGCCTGATGGGATCTACCCCAAAATACTGAAGGAGGCTGGAGAGGAAATTGCTGAGGCCTTGACAGAAATCTTTGGATCCTCACTGTCTTCAGGTGATGTCCCGGAGGACTGGAGAATAGCCAATGTTGTTCCTCTGTTTAAGAAGGGTAGCAAGGATAATCCAGGGAACTACAGGCCGGTGAGCCTTACTTCAGTGGTAGGGAAATTACTGGAGAGAATTCTTCGAGACAGGATCTACTCCCATTTGGAAGCAAATGGAAGTATTAGTGAGAGGCAGCATGGTTTTGTGAAGGGGAGGTTGTGTCTCACTAACTTGATAGAGTTTTTCGAGGAGGTCACTAAGATGATTGATGCAGGTAGGGCAGTGGATGTTGTCTATATGGACTTCAGTAAGGCCTTTGACAAGGTCCCTCATGGTAGACTAGTATAAAAGGTGAAGTCACACGGGATCAGGGGTGAGCTGGCAAGGTGGATACAGAACTGGCTAGGTCATAGAAGGCAGAGAGTAGCAATGGAAGGATGCTTTTCTAATTAGAGGGCTGTGACCAGTGTGTTCCACAGGGATCAGTGCTGGGACCTTTGCTGTTTGTAGTATATATAAATGATTTGGAGGAAAATGTAACTGGTCTGATTAGTAAGTTTGCAGACGACACAAAGGTTGGTGGAATTGTGGATAGCGATGAGGACTGTTAGAGGATACAGCAGGATTTAGATTGTTTGGAGACTTGGGCGGAGAGATGGCAGATGGAGTTTAATCCAGACAAATGTGAGGTAATGCATTTTGGAAGGTCTAATGCAGGTAGGGAATATACAGTGAATGGTAGAACCCTCAAGAGTATTGAAAGTCAAAGAGATCTAGGAATACAGGTCCACAGGTCACTAAAAGGGGCAACACAGGTGGAGAAGGCAGTCAAGAAGGCATACGGCATGCTTGCCTTCATTGGCCGGGGCATTGAGTATAAGAATTGGCAAGTCATGTTGCAGCTGTATAGAACCTTAGTTAGGCCACACTTGGAGTATAGTGTTCAATTCTGGTCGCCACACTACCAGAAGGATGTGGAGGCTTTAGAGAGGGTGCAGAAGAGATTTACCAGAATGTAGATTTACCAGAATTAGCTATGAGGAGCGGTTGAATAAACTCGGTTTGTTCTCACTGGAACGAAGGAGGTTGAGGGGCGACCTGATAGAGGTCTACAAAAATTATGAGGGGCATAGACAGAGTGGATAGTCAGAGGCTTTTCCCCGGGGTAGAGGGGTCAATTACTAGGGGGCATAGGTTTAAGGTGAGAGGGGCAAGGTTTAGAGTAGATGTACGAGACAAGTTTTTTTACACAAGAGGGTAGTGGGTGCCTGGAACTCGCTGCCGGAGGAGGTGGTGGAAGCAGGGACGATAGTGACATTTAAGGGGCATCTTGACAAATACATGAATAGGATGGGAATAGAGGGATACGGACCCAGGAAGTGTAGAAGATTTTAGTTTAGTCGGGCAGCATGGTCGGCACGGGCTTGGAGGGCCGAAGGGCCTGTTCCTGTGCTGTACATTTCTTTCTTCTTTGTAATGGAAAAGATTCCGACTGGTCATCAGCTCAGGACCTCCGTCAATCTCAGTGCCAACTGGCGGACAATCAAGCAGAAATTTCAGCTTTACGTCGAAGCATCAGACCTCAATGATGCGTCTGATGCACGGAAGATAGCTCTTTTCTCACCACAGCGTGTGATCATGCCTTGGAAATATTCAACTCCATTCACTTCGCCGAAGACCAGGACAAGACAAAGTTTCAGACCATCCTGGACAAGTTTGACAGCCACTGTGAGGTGGACACCAACAAAATCTTCGAGCGCTACATATTCAAGCAGCGATTGCAAGGTAAAGACAAATCCTTCAACTCATATTTAATGAACCGTAGACTGCTGGCGCAATCCTGCAACTTTGGTGATATCACTGACTCCATGATCAGAGACCAAATCGTTTTTGGAGTTCACTCTGATCCTCTGAGAGAGCAGTTACTGAAGATCAAGCATATGACCCCAGTCGCGATTGAAACATGCACAGTGCATGAGCACGCTAAAAATCGCTATTCCCAGTACAAAACCGCAGAAAATGAGAAACTTGCCTCCCACGAGGCGGAGAGTGTGCAGGCCATCTCCCGGATGCAGCGCCTCAACATTGACAAAAGCGGCCATTTTGCGCGCTCTTCCCGGGGCCCGACGCACGCGCGATGCGAACGGGATAACGAAGCGGCCGATACCCGCACTGCGCAGGTGCAGACGCCCAAGAACAGCATTGCACATGAACAACGGCGTACGGAGCATCAGGCCGCTGACGTCATGACGTGTTCGAACTGTGGCACCGACCATTTAAAGAAACACTGCCCTGCAAGAGGCAGACGCTGTTTAAACTGCGGGAAGCCAGGCCACTATGCAGCCCTGTGCAGATCTGCACCACCAGTCAGGAGCCAGCGCTCCCAATTCCGACGATGGCGCATCCGGAGTGTGCAACAACGATTACAGGATACTGATCCTGGCAGTGCAACGGATCCAGATGATGAATGCCTGGACAACTCCTACAGTGTGGGCATTATTACAACGTCTGAATATGCCACACCAGACACATCGCAAGTCCAGTCAATCCTAGCTGTGGATTCCGAGGACGAATGGCGAGCAATGATGAAGGTCAACCACTGTCCAATCCAGTTCAAGCTGGACACAGGTGCCTCTGCCAACCTCCTCTCACAGGCAGACTTCAGACGCATTAAGGAGCCCCCCACGGTCCTTCCAGCTGCCTGCAAGCTCCTGGATTACAACGGGAATGCCATCACGGCACTGGGATCCTGCCACCTGCACGTATCCAACCGACACACACAAGCATGGTTACGCTTTGAAATTGTTAAGCCGGACAGGACATCCCTGCTAGGTGCGCATGCCTGCAAGCAGCTGAACCTCATTCAAAGGGGTTGCACCACAACATCCTCCCATGTGGATCTTCAGGCCGGCATCGATACATCCTCGCTCAGTATCCGGATGTGTTCAACGGGATGGGCACGCTGCCATATCGATGCAAGATTCTGCTACAACCTGATGCCAAGCCAGTGGTCCACGCACCACGACGTGTCCCTGCTCCACTGACAGAGCGCCTGAAGGCACAGCTCAAGGACCTTCAGCAAAAAGGCATCATATCCAAGGTCACCGAACCGACTGACTGGGTCAGCTCGATGGTGTGCGTAAAGAAGCCTTCGGGGGGACCTGCGCATCTGCATTGATCCCAAGTATCTCAATAAGAATATCATGCGGGAACACTCCCTCATCCCGAAGCGGGAGGAACTCACGAATGAGATGGCACACGCGCGCTTCTTCACCAAATTGGATGCATCACAGGGATTTTGGCAAATCCAGCTGGAAGAGTCCAGCAGAAGGCTCTGCACCTTCAACACGCCTTTTGGTAGATACTGCTACAATCGCATGCCATTTGGCATCATCTCGGCAACGGAGATATTCCATCGCATCATGGAGCAGATGATGGAAGGCATTGAAGGGGTTTGTGTGTACATGGACGACATCATCATATGGTCCACGACCCCTGAAGAACATGTGTCCCGTCTGCAGAAGGTATTCCGCCGTGTACATGCCAACGGCCTAAAGTTAAACAGGTCCAAATGTTGTTTTGGCACATCGACGCTCAGGTTGCTAGGCGACCAGATCTCACAGCATGGTGTGCGCCCGGACACAGACAAAATCAAGGCCATCGAGGCGATGAAGGTCCCCGACGACAAAAAGGCGGTGCTGCGCTTCTTGGGTATGGTCAATTTTCTGGGCAAGTTCATTCCAAACATGGTCACACACACTATGGCCCTACGCAACCTGGTGAAAAAGTCAACTGCCTTTGACTGGACGGCGGCACACCAGACAGCGTGGTTGGAGCTGAAAGCCAAGCTCACCACTGCACCAGTCCTGGCATTCTTCGATCTGGACCGGGAGACAAAGATACCCACAGATGCGAGTCAGGATGGCATCGGTGCGGTGTTGCTTCAACAAGATGACACATCATCCTGGGCACCAGTAGCCTACGCATCAAGGGCGATGACGCCCACTGAAACCAGATATGCTCAGATTGAGAAGGAGTGCTTGGGTCTTCTCACCGCCATCCTCAAATTTCACGATTATGTCTACGGCCTGCCAACATTCACTGTCGAGACGGATCATAGGCCTCTGGTCCAAATCATCCACAAGGACCTGAACAACA